>NC_065522.1:26947675-27119451 GCF_006386435.1 Epinephelus moara | reverse complement strand
TGTTTGTTTGGAAAACGTGTTTAGTATAAGACAGTTGTTTTGTCGGTGAACCTTGTGAGTTGTAATGGAGCCAAATTTTGTAACGTTACCTTTGTTAAATGTTGCTGTTGTCCCTGGCTTCATATGAGTAGAGGAAAAGTCTGCTAGCTGCTAGGCTAATTTATACAAGGTAAAATGCCATAGGCTTGTGCTAATAACATTAGCATGTTGTATTTGTGGGGAAAATGTGTTTCAGATAAAGTCAAGTGTTTGTCTGTGAATGCTGCGAGTTATAGTGAAGCTGATTTGTGTACTTGTGTTTGAAACTGTCTCTATTAAGCCATGTTTAATGTGTGTTTAATGTGTGTTTTGAACAAACTAAATTTTAGTAAGACTATATAATATTACCATCAATAGTTAAACTTATTTGAAAGCATGAAATGATCCATTTGTATGTGAGACAATAAACAGAGTGAATGATCCCTGACATCTCTGCATGAAAACAGGAAACAGAGTCCACCTCTCCATCTTGTTTTCCATTATTCAAGTCACCTCTCAGTATCCTGTCATCTCCGTGACTCACAGTAATCAATTCACCTCACCCCGCCCTCAGATAACAGCACAAAAGTAGTTCTGCAACGAGCTAATTTGAGCCACAACCTGCTGAGCGTCGAACGTCGACGAAGGCAAATAAAGAGCACTTGTGTGTCAGATTCCTTCGTGTTGTTTTTATTAGGTCCATTAGGCAGCCGGCTGCAGAGGGTCCCTGAGGTGTGCGCGCTCCGTTAACATGTTTGTTTTTCTCAAGGCTTTGTTGGAGTTAATGATGTCACCCTTAATTGCGGCACACACACACACACACACACACACACACACACACACACACGTCCTTGTCTCGGAGGAATGGGTAGGACTGTATTTAACAGGGAAATATCCTCCTAAAACAGGATTGTTCTGCTGATTCCCACTGTCCTGGAAACACAGTAATCAGTGTCGACATTAAACGGGTTATTTCCCCTTTAAATGTCGGAGAAGGAGCCTGAAATAGTCCTTGTTTTGGAGTTCGCCCTGGAAATTAGCTAATGTTTTCACTCTGGTTAAATATTAAATTCCCGACCTGGTGACTTGACTCAGTGGTGAATGCTGAAAAATCATGGCTTGACTCAATATCATCAAACATTTGTGAACACTAGCTAAAAATAGACACCATACTGTAAGATAATAGTCATACCAAACCACATTCAGCACATCCAATGCATCAAAACATTGTTTTCTAGTTGGAGCCGCGCCTCGTTTTCAAACTGTATGGTTTGACTAAAATGAACAATGACAGCAATATAGTCCACGATGACCAGCGCTAAAATCAACCTGCGTAGTTGTCCCTCCATTGTGACATTAGAAAGTGTCACATTTATCTTGCAAGTGTACTCTTCTTCAACGTTTGGTTTACTTCCTGGATTTTTCCCGCATTGAAATTCTGACCAATCAAGAGCAGCTTTCTCACACAAGGCATTTGATCTGGTCCGCTTGTAAATGCTGCAGTGAGAACACGAACCAACTCTAGGCAATTATACAACTTTGTGACGAACTCAGTCCCTGATTCGGACCAAAGGAGACAACTCTAGGTCTGAAAGCACCCTTAGACGGGCTGCAATTGCACACTCTTAATTGACGTCCACTTAAAGTGCTTGTTTTTGCCACTGACAGGCTCAGATTGTTATTCTAAGGCCTTGTTTACACGGATACCAATACAAATAAAAACAGATTTTTATTTATCCTGTATAAAAAAAATTCCGGGTTTACACTATCAGTTGTGAAAACGATATCCCTGTTTCCACGAAAACGCAGAAAAGGCAGCTTTTCGCTGCAGTTAGCATGCCATACGCCATATGTCAAACACCACAGAAGAACGTTCTGCGCATGCACAGTGATTTGTTTCCTCTTGGCGCTAGTGATAAAAACAATGATAGACTACATTTTAACCTTATGTAGCATAGTTAGCTGCTATGCACTTACTAATATCAGGCTCAGCAGACGTCTTTGTGCGCTGATGTCGCGGTGATGTTGATGCAGCAGTGCTAAGTTCATGTGTAAGCTTGTAAGTAGTCCCAAAAGTGCTAACAAAACGTAAACATATATCCGCCATTGTTGTTGTGGTTCCCGGGCGCCTAATGGGCATGCGCGAACTGGGTTGCAACGTCATTAGGTTCGTTCGAGATGAGCCAGTCCTGCGCAGATTCAATCACCGGCGATCGGCGAACAATGCATGCCGGTTAGTTTTGTGTCCGACTTGCTCTGACGTATTACAAAAGTGGACGGCGATAAAACCGCAAGAGCGAGGCGGCCGCAGTTTTTAGAGCCAGGCGCTGCAGTTGCTCTCCACCGACTGCACCGCCTGGCTCTCACCTGATCTAACAGCTGATTGGTTCAGATGTCAACTCAACAATATGACGTTTTAGATAAACTACTCATTTGTGTTGAATTCTAGAGATTAAGATTGTATTTGTCTGACCTGAAGGTTTATTCTGTGAACAGAAAACATGTCGTGTGACTGATGGTGAAAACAAACTGATATATGGGTCTGATCACCTTTTTAATGAGTTGACATCATTCCAGACAGGATGTTGTACAATGTGTCTGTGACTTCCTGTACGGACTGAAGGCTGCTGGAAACTGTCGGGAAACTGTCCGACTTCACCGCAGCTTTTTGTCACCGCCCCCCTCTGCGGCCGCCTGCTCTCGTCTACTTTTCAGGCGAGGCGCAGTTCATCTCGAACAGTTCATCTCTGTCTATCCTGTTTACACGTCTCCATAGAAACGGATATTTTTTAAAAATTTTCACTTTGGAAGCCGTTTTTGAAAATCTCCGTTTTCGTCGAGAAAAACGTCAGTTACGTGTAAATGACAGGTGCAAACGCAAAGATAAATACCCGCTTTCAGAAATATATGGAACCGTATAAACAGGCCCTGTGTCTAGTGTCTGACAACATTATGGAAAAGATCCCGACAGAGATAGACCTTTTTATTAAAGAGTAAAATTATTTTTGTTTAATGAGGAAAAACCCCAACGTTGCTATCGCCAAACCCACCAGACTCCATTTCAATAAACAGTAATTTTAGCGTGTATAGATCCAGCATGTTTTCACATCTAACTGGGTGAGTTAAGGGTTTATGTCAACCAAACCAGAGCTGGGGACTATTGGAAGAGTGGATAAAGAACCAAGATGGTTTTTGTGAGTTTTATTTTGTTTTTATCGGCTTTGAATGAAGTGTCTTATACAATAACAGAATTACTGCTTTTTTTTTAATGGAGTCTGGTGGGTTTGGCGACAGTGAAGTAAAACTTCCTCCTAGTAAAAAATAATTTTAAAGTACAGATTTTTCTTGTTAGGTCAAAACCTGGTGTTTCCACAATGATAACTCCTCGGGGCAAACAAAGTCAAGCCTTGTTTTGGGTAAATGTCAGTGCATGTCTTGCTTTATCTGAAGGGCTTTGAGAGTTTGATGACCTTATGAGGGTCTAAAAAATGTTTCCAACCCATGGAGAAGGATTTAAAGCATAAGTTGGGCATTTGTCTGTATTTTTATACCATCCACATCTCAAGACCAAAACAAAAAGTGCCTCTCTATCCTTTTGTTTCCCTTTCTTTTTTTGACACTTTAAAAGACAACACCACGTTCACACCTCAGTTTTAAAGCGCCAGAGGACCAAAGCTATCAAATCTCGTGAAACAAAGTCTTTGTTCGTTCAGGTATTGACAGAAAAAGCCGAGCCTCCCGTCTTCAGACAACAAACAGGGCAAATGTTTGACAAAGGAGAATCTCAGGGCTTATAATGACGTCAGATAGATCACACCTGTGCTGCGTCATGCAAGCACACGTGGGAAATGTAGCTCACAGTTTCAGTTCCCAAAGACATGAAACTACAATACAGAAGTAGTCATTTTCAGTTTGTGTAATATCTGTGGAGCTTTGTGTGTATTTGAATCTTGGGAACATTGTAAACCACATTTTCCGTGTTAACTTGGAAGAACAGGCTTAGGTGTGCTCTATTAGTCAAGTAACCAAACCAGAGTTAGTGTTTGTTGGAACCATCACCAAATCCACCAGACTCCATTTAAATAAATAGTAATTTTAGCGTGTATAGAGTCAGCATATTTTCACATCTAACCCAGTGAATTAAGGGTTTATTTCAACCAAACCAGAGCTGGTGATTGTTGGAACGGTGGAAGAATGAACCAAGATGGTGTTTTTGACTTTTATTTTGTTTCTGTTGACTCTGAATGAAGTGTGTTTTACGATGATAAAATTACTGTTTATTTAAATAGAGTCTGGTAGGTTTGGTGAAAGTGATTTTGGGGCTGTTTCTGGTTCAACAAAAAAGATCTTACACTTTTAAAAAACATCTAACTCTGTAGGGATACTTTTCATATTGTTGTCATACAGTTTTAGAAACAATTTGAGCCTGTCAGTGACAAAAACAAACACGTTTAATGGACGTAAATAGACAGTCCTGCTGGTCTCACTCAAAACTGGACTAATTTCGAATAATGTTCCTTTATGAAGTGTGTGTTAGGATAATAAAATTACTGTTTTTTTAAACAGCATCAGTTGCCTTGGTGATGTTAATTTCAGGGCTGTTACACTGGTTAAATTTGAAGAAGTACACTCAGTAGAGTCTCTGCCAGGCAGTCTCAATCCGGCTGATCAAGCTGATCCCAGCCACTTGAGACTATTTTTGTATTTTAAGCAAACACACTGCAGAATGCTTCAGAAGATACGATTTAATTATGAGGATGATTTATTTTTAATAAGTAAAACAGAGCCACAAATCTTCAATCCATGTCATTCATAACTGGATTTTTCAAGGTATTAACTTGGTTTGTAGGCTACAGCACAACAAAGTAAGAATTAACAACAATAAACAATAAAAAAAAATTTAAAAAAAAGAAACCATTTAACTACATCGTCTATTTAAATATTAAGTAGAAGCTTAAATATTAAGGGAAAAAGGCCAGATCAACAAAATCTGAAAATCTATAAAATGGTGCAGGCATAACACTTCACTTCTGAAATGCAACAAAACTGCATTACAGCTGGAACGTTGTGCAACTGCGGCTGGCTCTCTTGCATTCAAAATGGCGGCAAGGATAACAAAAATGTTTTTTTATTCATCTCGTATCGTGCCTACCTTTCATGGATCATAACATTTCGGATATGGAATTAATCTGCAGATGCTCCAGTTCAAAATGACACCAAACTTTTTATGGATGACAGTTTTTTAAGCCACGACGACAAAAAATGGACTGCAACAAAACAGTAAGACTTGTTTTTAGCCGAGATGATTTCAGACTCTAAAGGCCGGTTAAAATTAGTGAGGTGTCAGCAGTCAGTGATGATGTAAAACAGTCAAACACGAGAGGTCCTTGGACATACAGTCATGAATGTGGACACAAAATATTAGGCTGATTGGTCCAGTAGTTTGTGAGATAAGCTCTGGACAGTCAGATACACACACGACCAAACGCATGACCTCCCTTCAGGCTTAGGGTTCATTTATGCTCAACGTTAGAGATGGACGGAGCCTTTTGTTGATACTTGTGCACATTTTCTTAAAGTTTACGAACACGGACAAAACGTAGCAGCACCATGGAGATCATGTGGAGGCAGTGTAGTGTAGGTGAAGCGATATACGACTGTAGGAGAGGACAAAGAAATTCAAATGATGGCTGGGCGGAATGAATCTGTAATATAATGAAAAGAATTCGTCAACATGTCGGGATGTGTTTATATATATATATATATATATATATATATATATATATATGATGATCGCACGGACCACCATGAACAATAACGCTGCTGCTAATGTATGAGCCGACTTGAATCCCACTATCTGAGTTTTAAAGCAAGGTGCAGCGAGCTGTTCCACAAGGTCACTGCGTTTACAGACCCTGATGTGGTTCAAGAGGTGTTAAACATTGACTAGACTTCCTCCCTCTGCTCCCAAATATTTCCCTAAAAAAAAAAAGTCCCCCTCTGAGCCAGAGCTCCATCCTCTTGGCTGATATCCAGCGACAAAGATAAGATGTAGGGCACTTAGCCCGGCATCGGCATGGGAACCCTGTCGCCTGGAGGCCTGAATAATTCAGCACCTGAGATAAATTTACTGCTTATGAAGTCATGCAAAAGAGACAGAACAGAGCTTTATTATTATCTGTACACTGTTTTTATGTGCATACCTAATTTCCTCGTGGGAATTCTTCATCGCTCTAGTGTTGTGTGAGAAAACCTTTCATCAGACTGGTGACACCCCCACCCAGTTCAAGCTAAAGTAAACACACATACATGCGTCAATATTTGCACCAGGTTCTCGTGCTGCGTATTCATGTCCTGCACCGTCGACCGCATCTGTCTGACAGGTTTGACACCCCGAAGCTGTCCACTGTGTGTGTGTGTGTGTGTGTGTGTGTGTGTTTATAAAGGGCAAGGCTTTGAACCTACAGCCATGGGTGGGGTGTATCGCCATGTGTGCTATCAGTTTTTCTTTTCCACTGCATGTAAATGTCTCTTCGTCTCTGTCAACACTTTGTAAGTCAATCCTCCCTCCAGTGCCGTCAAGTGACACCAGCAGCAGTCATGTGTCACTCAGAAATCTTGTTTCATTGCTTCCTCTGCTGTTGGTCAGAGTAGTTAAGCATCTGTTAATAATTCAGTGAGGTTATAACGGACATTAACAGATATTCAATCTTTTCCCCTGTGGTTTCTTTAAAGGGTGAGTTCAGTATTTTCAACCTCAAACATATTTTCACATGTTTTGTGTCTAAGTAGCTGAGGGTAACAACGATTTTGAAATTGGTCCAGTATTGAGTGAGAGCGCTTCAGCTGGCAGCGGTGAAACATGCTGAAAGGTTACCTCTTGAGGCAACTGTGCACTGTCAATTTACAGCCACTAAAAGTGTTTGTTTTTGTCACTGACAGGCTCAGATTGTTTTATAAGTGTCTGCCTGGGTAGCCAGAATGACCTGGCCCAGAATTGGCCCGAACTCCACACGCCAGATTGAGTCTGGCTGCTGACACTGCCATCTGGACTGTTATCAAAAATTACCTGGCCCACCTTTGGCCCAAACCGGCATGCCAGAAGAAATAGGTTGAGCTGCGTTTGGTAGCCCAACTCAACTTAGATTCGCCATGAATGACGCCCCAGAATCGGGCCAAATCAGTTAGCCTGAGTCTGGCTGTTGACACTGCCAACACTGGGCCATTATCAAAAATGACCTGCCTCTTTGGCCCAAACTCAACACGCTGGAAGAAATAAGTCTGGCTGCATCTGGTTACCGGACTCCTTAGCATGAATGACAACCCAGAATCAAGCCAAATCAGCTGGCCTGATTCTGGCTACCGTCACTGCCATCACTGGCCCGTTACCAAAAATGACCTTACCCAGCTTAGGCCCAAACTCGGCACGCCAGAAGAAATAAGTTGGGCCACAACTGGTCGCCTGACTCCACTGAGACTCGGCATGAATGACACTACAGAATCCTGCCAAATCAGATGGCTGGATTATGGCAGCCGTCACCTCCATTACTGGGCTGTTATCAAAAATGATCTGGCCCAGCATAGGCCCAAACTCGACATGCCAGATGAAATTAGTCGGGCTGCATCCGGTTGCCCAACTCGGCCAATGACCCCCAGAATCGGGCAAAATTAGCTGGCCCAATTCCGGCTACCGTCCCTGCCATCACTGGGTGACATTATGGAAAGGATCCCTACAGAGACCTTTTTGTTGAAGAGTAAGATCATTTTTGTTCAACCAGAAACAGCCCCGAAATCACCATCGTCAAACCCACCAGACTCCATTTAAAGAAACAGTAATTTTAGTGTATATAGAGCAGCATATTTTCACCTCTAACTGGGTGAATTAAGGGTTTATTTCAACCAAACCAGAGTTGGTGATTGTTGGAACAGTGGAAAGATGAACCAAGATGGTTTTTGGAAGTTTTATTTTTGTGTCTGTCAACTTTAAATTAAGTGTGTTTTACAATTAGAAAATTACTGTTTCTTTAAATGGAGTCTGGTGGGTTTGGTGATGGCGATTTCGGGGCTGTTTCTGGTTGAAGAAAAAGGTCTATCTCTGTAGGAATCCTTTCCATAATATTGCCAGACACTGATAATAACAATCTCAGCCTGTCAGCAGCAAAAACAAGCACTTTTAGTGGACGTACAATGATGGTGCACAATTGCCCCAAGTGGTTACATTGCAGCCTGTATCACAGCTGCAGCCTCTCTCTTAATATTGGACCAGTTTCCAAAAACTGTTGTCTCTATCAGTCACTTAGACACAGAAACATGAAAATAAGGTCCAGAATAAAAAATGAAAAAGTTCCCCTTTAAAGTCAGAAACTTGTGTCTCTCTCATAAGACTCAGAAGGTCAAGAGGCAACAGGAAGTCAAGGATTTTTTAATGCTCACAACACCTCTCCATCTCCATCTCATCTCAATTATCTGGAAATAATATGATAGAGAGCCCGAGGTCGTCGGACTACCTACTCGAAATGAATAAGACAAATCATCTTTTCATTACGGCGCGAAAAATGGGAGAGAAGGAGCGAGGAGGGTGCCGAGATGAGAGAAGGAAATGAGAGAGAATAGAATATGAAGACGGATGGCTCAGTCAGAGGGAGGAGAGGGAGCAGTTAGCCTGCAGGTCAGTGGTGGACTCTAATGTACCGACGTCTCAGCTGGTACACAGAGCGTATGAATAAATGAAAACAATAAATTATTCATGGTTTGATATGTATTAGTTGTCTTTATTTATTTCATTATACAACAATAAAAACACGGCAAACTCTCCCAAACTTTGAATAACAACAGGTTTACTGTACGTGTTTTTAAAAAATGAGGCACAATGACGTTCACAAATATAAAGTTGGAAGAAAACATGCCTAAAATTATACGTTTGATCACAAAGATCTGGGAAAGTATATATTCAGGTGATTATGTCTTAACTCAGGAGGGTCTTTAAAGGGCTGCTCCAATGATTTAGTACCCGTCTTTTATAGAGAGGTGAGTCCCTCCCATTCCGATGGACCACTATGCGACCTTACTTCGGAAAAAAGGTTTACTGTAGTCAACGACGAAAGACAAATAATTTTTGATCCAGTTTGAACTGTGCCATAAATTTCGCATGAGATTATTTTGCGAGCCAGAACGCCATGTGTCAAAAAATGCGCCCCTAATATTTTCAGTGTAGAACCCCACACCGGCAACGACTAGACACGTGCCACTGTCCTATTTCCAGCCTCATTACCCCCCGAATTAAATGCATTTTCCCCTACTTGCTATCTGCTTGTACAGACCAGCTCCTGTGGCAGCTCTTTTTCTCTGCTCCTATAGCAGCTCGACTCCTCTCCTCATTATGGATGTATAAAGAGAACTCCGTAGCTGTTGCTGTCTTGTGTGAGACAAAGAATTGATAACGAGAGACTCGTTGTGGAGGTGGAGAAATATCCCGAGCTAAACGACCCACAATCTTGTCATAAGACAGTGGCCAAAAAGATATCGCCTGGCGAGTCGTAGCTCTGGAGAAGCTGAGAAATCAACTTTAATTAGGGGCTGTCCACACGTGATTTTAAGCTAACGCAGAAGTGGAAGAGGTACAGATCTGTCAGTAAAAGTAGGAATAACTTTGCGTCAGTGTGACGCGTCTGGTGCATGCTAGGGGCAGCAATCGATGCGCATCACATAATGTGCCTTGCCGTGGCGGGGGCTGGTGTGTTTTCAGTTTAAGACCATGAAAATACATGATTAAAACAACTACGCAAGTTGCGTCAGTGACGTCATAGCTTTCTCTCTTGCTGAACATTACATGTGTGTGTGGAACATGGCTAAGCTAGCTAGCTAGCTGGTGTTGACAAAAGATGTAGTTCACTGATCGGTTTAACACAAAACTGAACCTGAATTACAAAATGATCTTGTGAATTGACAAACATCGTATTTGTAACTTGTGGCACAATGTAAACAGGATCAACAACTTATTTGCCTCTCGTCATTTAACTACCATACCTATTGTTTCCGAGAAAAGGTTCCGGTGGGGACACTGGAATTTAAGGGGCTTCGCCTCTCTGTACAGGACTCACTTGAGACAGATTTTTCTTTTTAATAAAGTTACACAGGCTGAGATATACTGTCTCTCAGAGACTGATTAAACCTGGTATGAACATGTGTATTTGACCACATATCTTTTGCAGTGTAAACACTAATGCATCCTAGCAGTAACGAAATCTGAACACAAGTGGTCGGCTGGAGATACATGATTGACACCGAATCACCTAAACACATGTTAATACCAGGTCGAAACAGGCTCCTTGTCTTTATTTCAGATCAAGCACCAACAACACTTGATCCTACATTTCCCATAATGCATCTTAGACATTCTCCACCTGATAAACGCCTGTGTGGAGACCAAAGCAAAGCTAAAAGAGTTAAACACAAACTCCACAATTTCTAATGTCGTAGGTGTAAACAGGAAACACGTTCACAAAAACAACTTCATAAGATGATAAAATGTCTAAAACAACAAAGTTTAATGTTTTAGTGATGCAGGGAAGCCGAGAACAGCCGTGCTTAATATTTTTTCATACTGTTATCCTGAGATAACAAAGCTTTTCTTTTTAACTTGCAGTAAAGAGATAATCAGCCTGTCATCTTGAGAAAACAAAGGTCACTTGCTTTAATTACGTTAATGCAGCAAACAAAAATACACATTTATATTTAGTTATGAATTCTCCAGACAGTCATGACAGTGAGGTGTGATAAATGAACTGAGTAGAGTTTCCCACAATTAAACCATGATCAACCCATGTATTTTCTCAAGAATTGACTGATTGATTAGTATCTAAGCCAAGAACAGCCAAACTTGCAATTATTTTTTAAGCCAGACACTCACTTTTGAGTTCTCTATAAATACTAGAATGATGTTCATCTTTCTGCGTTTTTTGCATCTGTCCGAGCCTTTAGAGACGTTTGACCAAGAATCAGAGAAGAAAATGTGGCAGCAGGACACAGCCGTGACAAGACAGAGGAACGGGGCGCACAGAATCATTTCATAGGGTGATGGATAAACAAAAAACGCATCCAAAAAAAAACAGACTCAGTGTGCAAAGTAAGTACGTAAGTTAACCCACGCTGACATGTTTAGAATATGACGGGCTCCCAGGTTCGACCCACGAACCCTTTTGCCGTTAGGCGACAATGCTAACCACTGTTAACTGCCTGTTTCTTGTGATAAATTATTGAATTCTCTAAAGACTGGCCTTTTGTTTTCTCGAGAATCAACATTAAAACAGCTTCGTTATCTCAAGAAAACAAAATAATAAACTTCTGGATCTCAAGATGACGGCATTAGAAAAATAACTGCAAGCACGGCCATTCTCGGCTTCCGTAGAATATGTCTGACACATGGGGAATTACAAATATAAAATCTGGCAGTGACCATGACTGGCGGGAACAGAATGGCTTGTTTAACGTTCGCAATTAATGTCAAAATAACACTGTCACTTTAAGAGAAAACGATGAGTCTGTGTCTGAATATTGAAGCTTATTTGTCGTTTAACCCAGAATACTGCGCTCTCTTCACACCACCACAGGATACGATTACAGTTTCTTAACTCTCGTCACATCTCCTAATACTCCGGTCTACTTCCTGGCTCTGTGACGGCCATGGTCAGGTTGTTCCTACTTCCTGTTTGGGAATGACAACCCACACTTTATTCTCAGACTGTACCTGTTTCTGGGTTTTAGATTAAACAATTAACTGACTGATGACATGCAAAACTTTTCTCTACCTCCATATACAAAAAACATCACATCATCTGCATACTGAGTAACAAGACCTTAGTTCATCGGGAAGGCCCTGGTTCAGGCTCCCGTGACATTAAGCAGCCGCCCTGCTTTAACGCCCCTTGAGCAAGGCACTATTGTAAATCTATTTTAAGAGGAGATGGAGTGCGTCACAAGCAGACACACTTTCCCCGCTTTCTGCTTGTAAAATTACCGGCTGTTGTGACTCTGTGTGTCACTCTCGCCGCTGTCGTCCTCATCATTATCAGCAGCAGCACTTGTGACTCCGCGTGGAGCAGGAATGTGGAGGGGACGACTCCCGGGTCGACCTCGCCTCTCCAGCGCTGATGTTTCATTGGTCTTGTTTGGGTTTTTAAAAAGTGTCCGAGTGTTGTTTTTCTCCTCTCTTTGGAAAACTGTCAAACGGGAGAATAAACTTTACAAAACAGAAATGAAAAACACACATGTGGCTGATAAAAAACACACGAGACACGTTACCTGAGTTTCTATCGTTTCTCTTTGTCCAAGTTGTTCGTCTCCTCCTGTTAAAGGAAATAATATTGATTCAACACAGTAATAATTAATGATAATCAATGGCGTGTTCTGCCATCATGTTTGTGTACTTTATTGGGCTGAAGGCATTTTTCCTTCTCACACAGTCAATATGAGAAAGCCAAAAGTCAACAGAGTATGAAATGAAACAAACACGGATGTTAAAGCTGTAAATTGATTCTTTGCATTTGTACTGTCTATGAAACACGAGGGTTTCGTCTCTCCACCCTAAAACAAATTTGATTATGACGTGACTCAAATCTCTCACATTACCAGGCTCAATTTCAGTAACTGTAGAAAACAAACTGTGACACAACATCGGCTTCATCTGTACGGAGGACAAAACATGACTCAAGCATCAAAGAATAGATATGGATATAAATAAATGTATACATACAAGAATAAATGAATAAATACAGAAATAATTTGATATGACATACAGAAATAAATGCATCAATAAACAAAAGAAAAAATGACAATTAAATGTTAAATAAATATGGAAATAAATAAATGCATAAATACATTTGTGTCTGCATGTGAATGATTCAGAAGGTCCGAACCTCTGAATTTGTTTCTTTATTTATGCATTTATTTATGTACTTTAATATTTATTTCTGTATTTATTTCCCAATTTATTAATTTTTTTAAAATTTATTTCAGCATTTATCAAATCTTTTATTTATTCATTCATTCTTTCTTTCTGTATTTATTTATTTATTATTTTTAGCATTTATTAATTATCTTACTTATCTATTAATTTATTCTTTCTGTATTCATCTCAACATTTAATAATTATTTCATTCACAACCATTTATCAAATCATTTATTTATTTCGGCATTTATCAAGTCTTTATTTATTTATACTTGGTATTTAATTTCTGTATATATTTTAACATTTATTCATTACCTTATTTACGTATTTATTTATTCTTTCTGTATTTATGTTTCTGTATTTATTTCAGCATTAATTATTTCTTTATTTATTTATTGTCATATTTATTTATTTCAGCCTTTATCAAATCTTTTATTCATTTATTAATTCATACATTTTGTATTTATTTCTTTATTTATAAATTCCTTTATCTATTTTCCCATATCTAATTATACACATATTTATTTCAGCATTTATCAAATCTTTTATTCATTCATTCATTCTGTTTATTCATTTATCTATTATTTTAGCATTTATTAATAATCTTATTTATCTATTAATTTATTCTTTCTGTATTATTTTCAAAATTTAATAATTATTTCATTAACAACCATTTATCAAATCATTTATTTATTTCAGCATTTATCAAGTCTTTATTTATACTTTGTATATAATTTGTGTATATATTTTTGTCATTTATTAATTCCTTCATTTATCTATTTATTCTTTCTGTATTAATTTCAGCATTTATTAATTATGTTATATATTTATTGTCATATTTATTTATTTCAGCATTTATCAAATCCTTTATTTATTTATTAATTCATACTTTGTGTATTTATTTATGTATTTCTTTCTTTCTTTTTTAATTCCTTTAGTATTTATTAACATTTATTTCAGCATTTATGAATTCTTTTATTTTTTATTTCCGTATTTATTCATGTAGTCCTGTGTTTATTTATACTTTTTTTAATCTACTTTTTCAGAACCCTAGGAATGCCACTCAGCCATTAAGAAAATATCTAAATATGGTTTTAGAAAAGTGGTGTCTTTAGTAATGTTAGCCAACTGCAAATATTGTCTCCTTTCAAAATTGATCCAATTAATAAGATCAATATCAGGCCCAATAACGAGCTGAGGAATCCAGTCGGTGCATGGATGTTGAAAATTTTGCAGATGATCGAATGTAACTAAATCAGTGGTGCTACAAAAGCAGGGGTGAGCCCCTCCACAGGAAACTGTGTGCATGAACATGAATGTGATTATAAAGCAAATCCGTCTGACGACTAACACTGAAGTTGAATCAGTAATGAATGCTTTATTTTATTGTTTTCTGTTCAGGTTTTCAGTTGTTGTTTTTAATTTATCTGGTCACAGAAGAATATGAGAGGAAATCACCTACGAGGAAACATTGTGTACACAAACCTGAAGACAACTCTCTGCACACTCTTGTAAACAGTAAATTAAAACACCGAGGAGAGACGAGCCGAGGCTGCTCACCATCACCTGGAGCACTGAAATTTCATAAGCAGCGTTCCTGTGATGTAAACAGAACCCAGCAGAGCTGCAGGCGGATCATCACTGCAGCTGGATTTATCAGCGACTCTTTATCATCAATGTTTAAACACTTATTTAACTAAAATCACATTAACTTCACAACAAGTTATATCTCATGAAGAGTCGTATCTATTTGTTGAAAGTAGTTTTTCCGTTTTGTTTTATAATTGTTTTCTTGATCCATGACTCCTGAGGTGTCTTCTGTTTTCTCACTGTTGTACATTATGAGCTCTTTGTGGAGTTTTTAGTGTTTTCTTTGTATATACAGTAGTCTCTGTTTGATATTAGAAGAGTCTGTACGATGAAGTTGACTTGAACCTTCTAAACAGGTGTGTGAATGTGCCATTTTAGTGACACATCTATCTGCAGGTTTTACCCATATTTAGGCATTTTAACATGGGAGTCGATGGGGATTTGCTCTGGTATGCAGCCAGCCCCTAGTGGCCAGTCGATGAATTGCAGTTTTTGGCACTTCCGCATTGGCCTCACTCGCCCGCCCTGGAGGCTGCCCCTTGTTTTTACCTCACAGAGTTTAGAGATCGATGGATTGACAGAAAATTTTCAGCTACTATTTTGATTATAGATTAATCGTTTAAGCCATTTTTCAAGAAAAAACAAAACTGGTTCCAGGAATTCAAATGTGAGAATCTGGTACTTGTTTTCCGATCAAATCAATCTGCAATTGAATGACCCGATATTGATTAATAAAATCTTAGATCGATCTTTTCATATGGGCTTTTTTTCCTCACGGATGCGTGAAGCTTTAACCCTGTTAATCTCACCGGAAGTAAACAAGCCATGTGCGAAATTATTAACGACCGTAGTCTTGAGAAGCTCTGACGTTAGCCATTCTTTAATCTGTAACTGTTAGCTTCCTGTTTCATGCTGCAGCAGCCTCTTTTAGCTACTTTCACGCACATACACAAACACGGAGTAAAGACGCCGCGGTGGAGACAGAGGAGTGAAAATAACTTGAGCTAACGACAGCTACGCTTGTTGTTTTAAGTGAAAGAGAACCTTCATGAGGAATGAGTCAATGGTTTTAGTTATAAAATATTCAGTTTTAATCCTGTTGAGAATTTATTCTTTTTTAAAAAGATTCCTTGTAAAAATTTACAGTATTACTTATCTGAGAATCAATTTCACATTCTGGCAAAGATTGGGATTGTAACTGAAGTATCCCCAAGCGAATCGAACCAAATCAGAAATCAAATAGGCACAGGAAATCAGTGGCGACACCCAGCCCCAATGATAATACTGATGTAGTTTAATAATAAATTTCACAGTGTATCAGCGCACAGAGAGCCTGAGGGGAAACAAAGAGACACAGATGATGAAGTTTCCAGGATACAGACCTGCTGGGACTCAGATGTCGTCGGGCTGTTGGGCTCCACCTCTGTAGGAGATGTGTGGACGCTCCCGTTGGCATCTGTTACGAGCAGGCTCCGCCTCTCTCTGGTTGGTTTGTCACACTTTGTCACCCGGAACCTGAGAGGCGACAAATATAAAAAGGTTTTGCATGTTTTTTAGAGCGGGGAAAGAGAGCAACGAGGACTCATTAAACTCCTGCTCTTATGTGGGGGCCGACATGTTCACTGTATACTGTTGAATTTTTTAAAAAGGATCCCTGTGAATTATTTTTCTAGGTCAAAGAAAAAATTGACCATCTTTGTTGCTGATTTGTTTACTCTGTAAACAGTATATTTACATGATAACCCACAGAGTTTGCTCCTTTAATGCACAAACTCAGTGGGAACCAGCTATTCTCATTTATGCCACAGCTGGCTTCTGCTGCTGCGTCTTCTCACTGATAATACACACACAAACACACACACACACTCCGTCTGACCTAAACTTATCACCGCTATCATCAGCCCACTCAAACGCACCTGCACACACACACACACACACACACACACACACACGCTGACACACTCCAAAGCTCTAATTAAATCAGTAAATGAATATTTGTATCCAGGTCATGCTGACCCTCTGCGTACGCCGTCATTCATCTGGTTGTGCAAATGAAAAGCAACCTCAGTGCATCCCAATCAGCTCGCAGCACGACATTAAGGATGAGGAGAGCGCTCGCTGCGTGGTGGGGACGAGGCTGCACGCTTTCACGGGCTCACTAATGGACTGGAAATGGTAAGTTTACTTACTTGGACACAGTTTATAATGGTGACATGCTGTCAGGGTTTATTCCCAGTGTGGTGCTTTTGTCTTAAACACTGGAGAGCGATGAAAAGGGTCCAAGCCCATCTTTAAGAGAAAGAAAATCCCCAATATAGTTGTGCACAGGAGTGTCCGGTGTCACATCACAAACAAGACTGCCAGACTGCAGAGAACTATCCCTCTCAGCTGCCTTACAGTCAAGATGGTGGCAAATATAACAGAAAATGGGTCACATGTGTCCTGCAACAGACGGTAAGGCTTGTTGTTGTCAGTCCATCCCATCTCCGGAAAACTTGTGGCCGCAACCCACCAATCTAAGGGACACATGCCAAATCTTTAACCGCCTGGAAAACGTGAGGTCAGGCGCTGGGTGCTACTCTTGGGCCTTTTCTGTGCCGGCTTTCAAGAGCGAAAGATACCTGTTGGCTGGTCTCCGTCAAATGAAATGCGGTGTGCACAGCTGTGTTTTAAAAGTTGAACTAGTTTATCTGAAGGCACAGCCATTGCACCCTCAAAAACCGGTGTTCGGGACAATGTGCGCACTGCAATGGCATTGCTCTGACATTTGAGTGCATGTGCTGCACGTCTACATTGAAAACAATGCATTTACGGGCGCAAAAAAGCGGCATGAGTACGGCCTCTGTTACCCCTTTTCCACCAAAGCAGTTCCAGTGCTGGTGCTGGTTCTCAGTTGGTTCAACTTGCGAACCAATTTGCTTTTCCACGGCTCGAGGTGGTTAGGATGCCACGTCATTGCGCCACTATATACGTCAGATATGTCGTTGCTTTCCCACTGGCAACAACGATGGCGGACCACGTATTTGTGCAGTTGTTACTCCTGGCTCTACGAGGCTTCATAAGCATCCAAACACGGCAGATACATCGTATTTGTGCTGCTCGACAAGATTTGTATGGACGGCGATTACGTTCCAGAAGACAGGTAATAACCTAACATGGTCTCAATAACCTCGCCCCCTTCCCCATGACATATGTGGTTCGTTCTTCTAGTCCAGCAAAGAACTGGTGCCACTCTGGAACCGTTTTTTCTCGCCCAGAGCCAGTTCTTTTGTCTGTCGAAACAGGAAAACCGGTTCCAAATTAAGCACTGGCCCCAGACCAGCACTGGAACTGCTTTGGTGGAAAAGGGGTCTATGAGGAGCGAGGAGTCAGCAGACGGTATGAAACAGTCAATAAAACAGGTTTTTCAACACCTGTGAATCACCACAACCACGAGAGGTCCTTGAGCATACAGTCATGAATGTGCAGACAAAATATGAGGCTGACTGGTCTAGTAGTTTGTGAGATTAGCCGCAGATAGACACACACACTCACTCGCACACATATGACCAAATGCAATAACTCCTCCAGGTTTATGCCTGGCGGAGATTTAAAAAAAAAAAAAAAGAGACAGATATACAACCAGATTTCCTACCTGAGGCTGCACAGGGAAGAAAAATAACTGGGGCTGGCTGCACAAAACACCTTAAGTTAATATTTTCCTGAAAGTTCTAGTCAAGGTTTCCTCAAAATACAGTTGGTTGCACTCCTTGTCTTGGTCTTATACGTAAAGATTCCTGAGACCGTGGCACAGAAGACCTTAGCAACTGAAGCAAGTTCTAAAACAACTTAAGGTACCTCTGACTCTGTCTTAACTGCAACATGACTGAGTTTATGCGACCGGGAGAACCCAATGGATACGCTTTTGATTTTACACTCTAGATTTGACTGAATTCATTTTTCGTTGCAATTTCTCCCCACAATCATTTGTTTTCTGGTATTAGGGCACCGATATGGTTTTCTTGTCTTCTTTCCTTCTGCCATTTTTACACTATCTATGTATTGGCGTGAGTCCAAGCAGACAAACAATCTCCATGGAAACTTTTACTGCTGTAACATCTCTTTCAACGCAGTAAATTAATTAATATTTTTTCCTAAACTAAGGAAACCTTTGAAGGTATTTTGTGCAACTGAGTAAGTCCGTCAGCTACGGAGAAGTTAGGTCTTAAGTGTCATACTTAAGGAGGAAACTTAAGGGGTTTTGTGCAACTGGTCCCTGGTCCTCAACCTGTGCCTGGTACGGTATTCTCTCCAGCAATGAACCACCCACCATGTGACTGCAGGTATGTTGTGTTCAGTGACGTTCTGCACCAGCAATGTGTGCAGGGTTATTTTATTTTAATTAATTGAATTGAATTGAATTTTTAACTAGTATTGTATCGAAGTTTAAAATTCTGGTATTGTGACATTATACAAGTCAATAATCAAACTGCATTTTGATGTCATTTATGGTCTGCTTTTTTCCCTTATAGTCGTTTAATGTATTTACATACAGAAATGATCTCTCTAAATAGTACTTTTTATTGTTAGTGTTGTTAGAGTCCGCCATTCCCGTATTGGATTCAGATTGCCTTTACAAGCAGGAAGGATCCACAGAGAAAGGATTCATGCATGTCATCCAGCACAGTTTCATCTCCCTGATAACAGCCTCTCTGTTTACTGCTGGCTCTCTTTAAACCGTGTCAGAGCTGTATTACTTTACTGCCACTGCAAACACAACATCTTATTCCTGCTGCTTTTATTGTGAAGCAGCCACATGAAGTCGTATTAAAAAAGAGATGGGTTCACATTCTGTCAGCAATAAGACGCTCCGCACACTCTCCTGAAAAACACTCGTAGGGAGCTGTTAGATAATATCACACATTTCTCTTGTTGCTGTCAGCGTCTCCGTGTTGTGAGGACCTCTTCCTGTTTAGTGTGTTTTTAACAGCGGCTCCACGACACAAGTTAACCACCGAAGCTTCACATGAAACCTCACCACAGTCTGACGCCTGCAGTTTCTACTTTCCCAGGCTTCAGTTTGACCGTCCACATGTTCCAGATCACTGGTTTGGTGTCAGAGAGTCAAACCTGTGTAATTACGTGCGGGTTTTAGAGGGTTAATGTTTAATTGTTAATGTTGTGTTTGAGCTAATATCTAATCTGCCTCTGGGGGAGTTTAATTTAATTAACCTCTGCTGATTAAAGCATCCTGTGTGCTGTGAGTCTATGAAATTTTGGAGGGATGGAAATCATTTCAAAGCGGCAACAAACTGCTTTTCTTTCCTGCCTCGTTGACTCACACACCCACTCACACACACTCACACAAACACACACACCTGCCCACCTGCCCACAGCCAGGACCGTGACCTCTCCATGGTGGCTGCGGCGCTGCTCCGTCTTACGGGCCGACGGCTTCCTCATCAGCGGCCATTTCTTCTGGCTGCAGCGGGTGCAGATGTTCTTGTTGCCTCCCAGGCCACCGATGGTGTGCAGGTGGTTGCAGGTGTGCTTGGCGGCTCCTGCAGGTGCACCCGGTGATATGGGAGTCATGGGAGGGGTGGGGGTGCTGGGAGAGGTGGGGGTGAGCGGAGGGCTGAGGACAGAGAGACAGAAATTAGTGTTCAAGACGGAGGTTTGGTGGATATTTCAGTAATGACCCAATTATTATTAATAAATCACATTAAAGTACAAAATTACACTTTAATTATAAGATGTGTGTGTAATCAAGATGCTGCTGATGACTGTGGCCTGATGTTACGAGCAGAGCACAAACAAAACAATGTAAATCAGACCCTGAACAATAATTATTCAACAAAGAAATCTTTTATAGGTCTGCAGAATGTTCTACGGAGGACGAAAAGTGACTACTTTATCAATAAATTACATAAATGAATAAATGTGTGATAAATTTCGGACTTATGAACAAATACATAAATACATATGAAATAAATTAAAAAAAATATATATAAAAATAAAACAAATACATAAAATAAATAAATGTAAAAAAAATAAAACAAATACATAAAATAAATAAATGTAAAAATAAATAAAGGAATACATACGGTTATAACAAAACTAAATGTATAAAATAAATGTTTACATAAATGAAAAATTAAAATACAGGATATTTAAATAAATACAGAAATAGTTATATAAAAGAATAGATAAATGCTTAAAAACACAGAAATTAATTCTGAAAGAAATTAATGCTTAAATAAGTACAGGAATAAATAAACAAATATGTAATTAATTAATTGTGTAAATAAATTAATTAATAATACAGAGTAAATGAACTGTATTAATACATATTAAAAATACAGGAATAAATAAAGAAATAAATACAGAAAAATAAATAAAAGAATAAATAAATGCTTAAATAAATACATAAATAAATAAATGTAGAATTAAATAAATACAGAAATTAAAAAATAAATACGGACATAACTAAATAAAAGAATGAATAAATGCTGAAATAAATAAATGTAGAAATAAATAAATACAAATTTTAAAAAAATATGGACATAAAAATAAAGACTAAATAAATGCTGAAATTATTATATGTAGAAATAAATTAAAACAAAATTAAAAAAATAAACACAGACATATCTAAATAAAAGAATGAATAAATGCTGAAATAAATAAATACAAATTTAAAAAAATAAATATCGACCTAACTAAATAAAGACTAAATAAATGCTGAAATTAATAAATATAGAGATAAATAAATACAAAATTTAAAAAAATAAACACGGACATAACTAAATAACAGAATAAATAAATGCTGAAATAAATAAATGTAGAAATAAATAAATACAAAATTAAAAAAATAAAAACAGACATAACTAAATAAAAGAATGAATAAATGCTGAAATAAATACAAAAATAAATACGATGATAGATAGATAGATAGATAGATAAATAGATAGATAGATAAACAAACAAAGATTAAACAGGACATGAATAAAGAAGCAATATTTTAAAATGTATTTCTATATTTTTCTGCAATTACGGTATTTTATTTCTGTATTTTTGCAGCTAATGAGGTAACCACGCCATTTATTTCGGCATTTATTTGTTCATTTATTTCTGTATTCAATTGTTTAGCACTCATTCCTCATTATACAGTTGTTTATTTATTTACTGACACTTGTCATTTGTCGTCCTCCATATATTCCAGCACCATGCGGCAAAGATTGAATAAAAAATGAAAAGTAGTGTTTTTATTCTCAAATAAACTATTAAACGTGCGGCTTTGAGAAGTGAGACCTTTCACAGAATGGCAGCCGACCTACATTCAGTCTAAAAACATTTTCATTTCACAGAGAAGAATTCGAGCTCACTGCATTCTGCGCCGCTCACAGAAATGACACGCTAATATCTCATCTCAAATCTTTAAACAAATACTGACGATCACTCTGAATGATGGTCGTGTTCAAAGCAATAATGGAGGCTATTTCCTGTACGAGCAGGCGTCAGGTGAAGTGTTGGAGAACTACATACGAGACAACACACAGGTGGCTGTAAAGAGAAGTCAAACACACACTTTCATACAGTATTAATCTGAGACAAGTGAGCTGGCCTCCATTAGTCCCTGTTAGCTCACGTGTGTTTGATCTCTCACATCTTTCTGTGTGTGCATGTTTTATGACCCTGGAGAGCAGCTCTTCACATTGTTTACACACAACAGGTAGAATAAACAGTGTTACTGCTCATATTAGACACAGTACGTATAAGTATGCACCTGTGTCGAGGGGCAGGCAGCATAATGAGTCACATCTCTGTGATCTGCGTCATGAGGGGACAGGGACAAGAGGAATGCAAAGTATGAGGACAGCTGAACGTGACATGTGAACACCTCATTCTGAAAATATGGGCATTAATGTGCTGCCGTAAAGGTCTCTGTTCTTCTTGGGAGGCTTTTCCCGACACTATGGAGGCTGAATGAGGGGATTTGCGCTCATTCATTCACAAGAGCATTAGGCCGTGTTCAGATCCGATTCATTTGAATGCGGCCACCTGCAGCAGGGGTTAACATTTTTTCAGGAATCCTGTGGTTCACATCCCGCATGATGGGAGCAGGGCGGGATAAGAATTCTAATAAAAATAGGTCCGTTTTTATGATTAAATATACAGCTCTATTATGAATGAATGCATTTTTGTTTATTTTGAATAACGGCCTTGAGGTTGAATACGGCCGCGTTTACATCCATGTCTGTGAAAACATGGATGCTTCACACACATCTTCAACCTGACAACACAGAAGATCTATACAATCAGCACAGTTTCAAGATGGACACCAAAGATTAGTGTCACCAATTCACATCTGAACAAATGTCTCCCCTTCTGTTCCTGAGATATGATGCTGACGGCTAGAAAAGTGTTTTCATAGAATATTATGATGTCATAGTGAGGTTGCCCTTTGACCTTTTGGATATTAAATGTCATCATTTATCCTGTTAGACATTTGTGTGAAATTTTATCATAGTTAGTGTAGGAATTCTTGAGTTAGCCACATGTTTAGTGAAGTCAAAGTGACCTTTGACCACCAAATTCTAATCAGTTCATCTTCAACTCACAGTGGACGTTTGTGCCACATTTGAAGAAATGCCCTAAGGATGTTCTTGAGATACAGAGTTCACGAAAATGCGACAAATTAGGTCACAGTAGCCTTGACCTTTTACCTTTCACCTTTAATCAAACTCCCTCAGAGTGTTCTTGAGTTATCATGTTCACAAGAATGAGACAGATGCAAGGTAACAGTGACCTTGATCTTTGACCACCAAAATCCATCAGTTCATCTTTGATTCACAGTGGACGTTTGTGCCACATCTGACGAAATTCCCTCGTGATGTTCTTGAAATACAGTGTTCACGAAAATGACACAAATTAGGTCACAGTAGCCTTGACCTTTTACCTTTGACCTTTAATCAAACTCCCTCAGTGTTCTTGAGATATCAAGTTCACGAGAATGAGACAGATGCAAGGTCACAGTGACCTTGATCTTTGACCACCAAAATCCATCAGTTCATCCTTGACTCAAAGTGGATGTTTGTGCCAAATAAAAAAAAATAAAAAATAAAAAAACCTCAAGGCATTCTTGAGATACAGAGTTCACGAGGTTGAGACAGATGCAAGGTCACAGTGAACTTGATCATTGACCACCAAAGTCCATCAGTTCATCTTTGACTCACAGTGGACGTTTGTGCCACATTTGACAAAATGCCCTCAGGATGTTCTTGAGATACAGAGTTCACGAAAATGCGACAAATTAGGTCACAGTAGCCTTGACCTTTCACCTTTGACCTTTAATCAAACTCCCTCAGTGTTCTTGAGATATCAAGTTCACGAGAATGAGACAGATGCAAGGTCACAGTGACCTTGATCTTTGACCACCAAAATCCATCAGTTCATCCTTGACTCACAGAGGATATTTGTGCCAAATTTAAAAAAAAATAAATAAATAAAAAGAACAAAACCCTCAAGGCATTCTTGAGATATTGCATTAACAAGAATGAGACAGGCAAGATCACAGTGACCTTGACCTTTGACCTACGACCACCAAAATCTTATCAGTTTATCCTTGGTTCAAAGCGGATGCTCGTGCCCAATTTAAAAAAAAAAAAAAAAATCTATATCCCTAGAAGCATTCTTGAGATGTCGCCTTCATGAGAAGGAGACAGATGAGGTCACAGTGACCTTCACTTTTTTCCTATGGCCACCAGAATCTAATCAATTCATCGCTAAATCTTAGTGGACGTTTGTGCCAAATTTGAAAAAAATCCCCCCGGACTTTAAGATTTTTTTCTCAAGACGACCGGAAAAAACATAACGCCTCGGCTATCACTGCACAGAGGCGTAAAAATCTGGATCAAATTACTGAGTTTTTCTAAAAAGTTCTTGGACCCCTTGAAATGGTTTTGCACTGGCACAGCCTACACTGGCTTTAAAAGTATCTGTGGACACAAGGGGTGTCATATTTTTGGTCATATAGTTGAAATCAATAGATCCCAACTTAGGGTTCAGGACCCCAAAAGTGGTCACAAGTTAAATCAGATTATAAACCGGATAGGAAAACAGAATAAAACATATTTGTGCCACACAAAGTTATGTCCTTTTCTCCCCTCTAATCTTATTACTGAATTATTGTTGCCTACACATTTTCCTTTTTAAAAGTCCATACTAGTCAGACTTCTAGTCTTCTCCGTAGTTCTTCAGACCACATTTGACATCTGAGTACAAACAGCCGGCAGTTCAGTCCACACACCTATGCAGGAAGTTGGACGACGTTCCACTTTCAAACATCTCTGCCAGAAGAGGAAGCAAACTAACTGATGCTACTAATACTCACATTATTTTCCCTTAGCATACTGAATAAATATCATCCGTTTGTTTTTCATATTTTTTAGTCTTTTTTTTATAAACAAAAAGAAGTTGATTTAATTTTCACAGCATCAGTGCAGCTTTGTTGATTCACCGCGACTATGGAAACGATGATGGACGCAGACATAAATGTTTCCTTTCTCAGAAAAGATCTGTTTACTTTTCTGATAATGACATCACTGATAAATGTTCAGACGAGCTTAATATCTATTTGTGAGGCTTTGTTTGTGCAATTTGGCGCTCTGATTTGGCACTTATTCTTACTCTAATGAGCAGAGGCATGAATCACGAGTTTGATCCACGGGAGGAAAAATAAAGGGAAGATGGATTGATGTGAGCAGAGCATCTTGTGTAGAGCGGACTGAGGGATGGAGGAGAGGTGGATGCTGGAGTAGTGATGGAGAGAGCAGCACCGAGGCGAGGGGAAGTTAAGTAGCAAATCTGGAGAGGCAGATAGCGAGGCCTGGCCACACTACAGTCGCTCTCCATCCCTCTCTCCTTCTTCTTCCTCCCCCTCTTTCTGCCTGTCTGTCTGTCTCCCTCCTCCCCTTTAAGTGTCCCATAAATTACCCCCCTATTCCTCCATCTCTAAGTGATCCACTGGCAGGCTGCCCAACCTGGCTGGGAGAAAGAGAGGAAGATATGAAGAGTAACAGCGAGAGAAAGAGGGAATACTACAGAGAGCGATTTGAACATGAAAGTGGAGGGAAGCGGGAGAGGAAACAAGGGCTGGAAATATGTGGGAAAAAGAGATTTGGAGTGACAACGGAGGAGCGAGACACATGAAAGTGACGGCGGGGAAAATGTGTGCGATTGCAGATTTCTGCTGATTTTTCCAGGACGGCCGACGTGACTGAGCAGAACACCTCAATCCTTGGCAGAGGCAACCATTTATCCACAGTGTTTCCTCCTCACAAAGGAGAACATCTCTCCCCTCTTTATCTCTCCTCTCTCCTCCCGGAACAATACGTAGCGGGACGAGAAAGATGACAGGGAGAGAGAGAGAGAGAGGGGAAAACATACTCAGCTAACTCAATTTACTCGCACTCCTCCTCTGTCACAGGCTTCTCCTCCTCGTATCTGTCTATCAGACTAACTGCTTATCTCAGCGGCGAGGCAAAGTGAAGACGTCTAATCTGAGCTCGTAGCATCAGCTGCTGTTCTTATGATGCAGGGTCGTTTCAAAGTGACAAGCAGGCCGCCTTTGATTTGAGATGTGAATGTCAGAATGTGAGTGAAATCAATTTCGAGGCAGACGGATTTTGTGCTAGTGAAGGATCCAGATGCAGGCGAGAGCTGCAACTGACAACTGAGAGCTTTCAGTTCTCACATGGCACTGGTTTTTAGGGCTGCGACTCGCAGTTATCTTCGCTACTCAGTATTCGGCAGATTATTTTCTCAATTAATCGATTGGTCTAAGCCTGTTACAATATCCTGCATCGCCGTAGAGCCTACGCCGTCACCTGATGTGCACCTCCACCACCAAGAAACAAAGCTTTTATTTACTTTAATTTCACAGATAAGAAACAATAAATTGTGAAGACAATAAAGCCTCCACAAAAATAGCATTTTAAGTCTTGTGGGTGATTTATCCTGGCTTCATATGAGCAGAGGAAATCTGAGCCAGCTGCTAGGATAATTTATACAATGTAAAATGCCATAGGCTTGAGCTAATAACGTTAGCATGTTGTATTAGTTTGGAAAACATGTTTAGAATAAGACAGTTGTTTTATCAGTTAACTTTTTGGAAAACATGTTTAGAATAAGACAGTTGTTTTATCAGTTAACTTTGTGAGTTGTAATGGANGTTTGTCTGTGAATGCTGCGAGTTATAGTGAAGCTGATTTGTGTACTTGTGTTTGAAATTGTCTCTATTAAGCCATGTTTAATGTGTGTTTAATGTGTGTTTTGAATCAACTCAACGACGATCATGCAAGACAAGGAAAGCAGCAAATCCTCACATTTGAGAACCTGGACATATCACACTTTTGGCATTTTTGCTTAAAAAAAATGGCCTAAACGATTCATTAATTATCAAAATTACAGTTTACAAAACTAATGGGCAGATTTAGCATTAAAGTCAGGGCTGCCCCCAACTTAGAATTTTTCTAGTCGACCAACAGTTGTCATTTAGGACCATTAGTCAACCAGTCACCCCCATGTTTACGATATTAATTTAATGATTAAATTTTAAACTTTAAATTTCAGAAAACTTGTGACACAAAAAAATAACTGTCTTGATGTAAGTAACCAACTGGGGAATTTCATGTAGATATCTAGTGTCTCTTAAAATAACCTGTACCTTCACAAATTAGCGCAATATGAAATGCTCTCAGGCCTTGGAAGTAACACTTTGTAACTAACGTGAGCTCATTAGCTGGACATGCTCATGCTGCACTTTTACATTTCTATTTTGGATTTAGGAGAGGCTCAGATGCAGAGTATTACTCTTGCTAGAGCCCCATGCACGTCACGTCAACACGTGGAGAAATCTAAAGCTTCACAGGCCCGTTGTGCCTCATCAATTTATTCTCATTATCAATTCATATTTTTTTCCAATTCATTAGTTTTCACATTTAAGTAAACATGTATACAGAAGCTATCGGTCTTATTTTTTCTTAGTTTTATTGTCTTGTGTCAGGATAAGAGTGATAACACATGTTATAGAAGCTATTGTTCACAGACAGGCGTCCCTAGAGAGTTTGGCTTGCCCTTTGGTGTGAAAACCACTGCCTTAGAGAGACGATTTTCTTCACACTGAATACCAAAAATGACTCGAAGAGGATCCGTGTCAATTGTTTTTCCGAGTATTTTGGACAGGGCTGAAAAATGGAGAATAAAATTGACATTTTGCTCCATAAAATGTCAGAAGAAATGGGAAAAGCAATGGTTTTCTCTGACCAACAGTCTAAAACCCAAAGATTATTAATTTAAAATAAATCAATGTGATATAAGGCTGAAACTGGCCCATATTCGGGATCTTTGCATCATAAATCAACTCAAGCTACTGTCTTTGAAGAGCCTGTTGTATAAAGATACCTACAGTCTCTCTGCCCAGCTCTCCCTTTATAAGTACAGTCACGCTCACTGTGTTCTGGCGAAGAATCCAACAAGGAAACACGCCAACAACTGTGCTCAATATGCTTTAATAATCCCACAATACACTGATATGGGCCACAGTGGCATTTCGGGAAGAGTCCCCAGCTGCTCGCCCTCAATCAAACCTCGCCAATCTGGAGAAGTATCAGAAGAGAAATGTGGCCTGATTGCCTTGTGTGTTCATTTCCTGCTCTGGCTACTCTCATCACAGTGACACCAGCCGGGCCTCTGAGAGGCTGATGGTGCCATCTGGTGGCCGAGATGGGAACAACAAGACGAGAGGACACTTACCCATCAGAGTCGATGCTGTTTTCATGAACCATGGCTTTCAGGGCGTCAGAGTTTGCTGCGGAGGGAGAGAGAAAGTTGCACGTTTAATAGAAGAAAGGGAGAGATAAGGGTAGTGTTGGGAATTAGCGAGGAGAACGCTCCAGTGACTTCAAAAGCAGAGCGCTTATTGAAAGATGGCTGCAGCAGATTAACTCCTTAACACAATTAAACGCCACACAATCACTGTACACAAAACCCTCAGGGGAGAGTGCCTCACCAGACAAAAAAAACTTTTGTTGGAGCAAACAAACAGACTCTGAAAAGTTTATTCCTGTATAATGGTCAAGCATTTGACCCAGGGAAATCTCATGTTCCTGTCCTGCACATGAACTCCACAGACGTCTGCTCCCAGACGACGCAGCATCAACAAACAGACAACAGATTTACATAATTTGTTTGTTTCTTCCCCATGAGCGCACTGTGTGAACACTGATAAAGGAGAACCTACCGAGCGCTACTGAGACACGGAGATGACTCATGGAGGTGAACGTGGGGGTTTCATGTTTTGATTTCATCTAAACGTGTGACTCAAACCGCCGTCCTCCTCATCTTCCTCATATCAGGCACCACAGGGGGGGTTACAACATCATCTTCACTACCGGACAGATATTTTTAGCCTGTAAGTTTTATTAAACTGCAGCTGCTTTGGTCATTTTGTGTGTACAAGGCTTTTGATACTGTGGCACTGAGTGATTAAACGAAAGACTAGGTTATAGTTTTGAGTTATTAAACATGTAATATGAAACTTTTCAGCAATAAAGTCTAAAAACAACTTCAGCAGGGGTAGGCAACCTGCAGCTATTTGGCCCCTCTCCAGTGGCTCCCGTGGCTTTGACAGAAAATTTTGACATTTTGTCAACTAAAATGTGCGTCATACGTCTGGCCTGACA
Source organism: Epinephelus moara (assembly GCF_006386435.1). Classification (NCBI taxonomy): domain Eukaryota; kingdom Metazoa; phylum Chordata; class Actinopteri; order Perciformes; family Serranidae; genus Epinephelus; species Epinephelus moara. Next base: position 27,090,177 of record NC_065522.1, on the reverse strand, counting down.
CCATTTCCTCTGAAACGTCACCATCGATTGCTACAGCAGTCTTGAGTCTTCCTAGCTGGACCAGCTGTGGATTCCAAATCCAAAAAGGGAAAAGTCTCAGTGGAAAACGCTGCAAAGTTAAAGTACAAAATCATCTACTGCTGACCAGCCACCTTGTGCTAAAATGAATGCTCATTTAGATCCTTTAGTAATGCTGATGGGCTAAATTTGACTTTAAAGGCTGTGTTACCTTTATTTTGAGACTCAAATATGTTTTGCGGCTCCAGACAGATTTTTTTTCTTCTATTTTGGCCAAAAATGGCTCGTTTGATAGTAACGGTTACTGACCCCTGAACTATACCAATGGGTGCGGTTACATGATGGCTTCTTATTCAGAATGACATAAACCTGAATAAAATCATTCGGAATTAAAGTCTTTCCAGGTAGTTTACATGGGAAATATTCATTCCGAATGAGGGTTTACACGGGAGATCAGTTTAATCGCCTTTTAATCGCCTTTATTCGGGTCTGTGCAAGGTTTGGGGCAGGGAAAGTTTCTGATTGGATAGGGGGCGGGCGGATGTTACGTTTACCGGAAGAAAACACTGCAGTCCTCGCTCCGGATAACAAGATGCGTGACGCCGCCGTTCTTAGTGCCTTTTCGGGCTTGTTTTGCTTATATTCTTGAAGCAGCAGTACGACAACGACCTTGTTCTGCTAATGCTTCATCTGTTGAGGAGGAGAAGTGAGGTAGAAGGTCGAAGAAAGGAGATAGAAGACCGTGCTGTGGCGTATGGAAACCAGTGAGTGCAACGAGTCCGACTGCTCTATCTCAGCCCGCTGCTATGCGCCCTATATACGTCATCGCGCCAGAAGGGCAAGGAAACGAGCATGTGCAGAAAGAACGGAATGAACTTAGAGAGGAATGAGTGTATACATGCACACAAAATTCTTTCATTCAGAATGACAAACGGAATAAACCACCCCCTTTAATTGGATTTAATTTTCAATCGGAATGACCATTTACATGACCACTTTATATCGGAATGGCCTTTCATTCCGAATGAAAGTGGAATTAAACTGTCCATGTAAACGTACTGACTGTTACATACCAATCATTCTCGGAACCCATCGGCTGTATTCGGCGTCTGACTTCCGGCAGATGGCGGTAAAGCCTCTGGGGGCAGACCCTTGATTTTTTGGCATTCTAGTTTGATTTGGGCGGAGGAGGCGAATTTCCGTTTCCGACTTCCGTTTATCTATAAGTAAATATGCTGAACCATTGCGATGGATTCAGAGTTTGCAGTGACACCAATTATGTTCCGCCTCGTTAGTTCACCGCACGGACCGTTTAACCTGGCAACAACTGCAGCCAGCTCAAACGTGATTGGTCAATATCACGCGGACTACAAACAGCCTACAACCGGAAACCAGGGCTCTTCTGCTCTTCTTCCAGAGGCAAGATCTCCGGGGTTTGCCTACAGACTCCACATTCACTGAATGTAGAGTCTGTATATAGAGACTATATACCAATGTATAGTTGTGTACGGACATAATTCCAAATGTTTCCAACAATATTCAAACTAAGAGAAATCTGTAATTCTAATCAAGGACACGGTCCATGTCATTTGGTCACCGTCACTTTCACGGTACAATAACTGTCTCAGAAAAAATCAAGGTTTCATAGTATCACAGTAAGGGGCTGAGCCGAATACTCGGATGAAACGAGAGTCCCGGACTTGTTTGCACTTGCACCTGAGTACAATGTACTTGTGATAAAGGAAAACAGTCATTTTGGTTGCTGTGTTTAATCTATTACTTGTGATATAAAATGATCAGAAGCTCAATTCTGAGGCTGTTCTGAAAATACTTTTTTCACAGGTAATAAATATTGCTACATCTGATCAATCCAGATAAATGTCAGGCTTGAGATAACAACTTCTGATTAGGCCCAACCCACTTAAACTTAAACCCCACCCACTTCTGGCATAAATAAATTCCAAGTACAAATACCGAGCCTTAACCCAGTGCAGCGCTCCCTATTTTTTCCCCATAGACAGATCATTTATTGGTTGAACAGACACAGATAATAGTCTACTCACTCATACCTAATCACTGTATTACAGAATTATCATTATTATTATTCTTATCAATTAGAATAACCCTTAAGGGAATGAAAACAGAAGGGGTATTTTTGGTTGAGCAAACATTTTATTACTTGAAACAGTTTTTTAAAATGGAAGTATGTGTTAAAATTCGCCTCTTTGAAAAAAAGGATTCAGGCTTTTATGTCAAAGATTTAATTATTGTAATGCTATTTTTACCTGCCTTCTGAAACATTCAATAGTAAATATTTCAACTTATCAAGAGTTGTGCTGCTAGACTTTTAACCAAAACCCTGAACAGAGAGCAAAGTAGCGTGGTTTTAGCTGCACTCCACTGGTTCCCAGTATCTTTTTCAATAGATTTAAAGGTTCTTTTACTTGTTTTTAAAGCTCTTAATATAATAGGACTGTCCTACACTGCAGACTCTCTGTCGTTTTATATCCGTCAGCTCTCAGATCTTCTACTGCTGGGTTTTTAAATACACACAAGAAAAAAGGCAGCACAACTTTTGTTAACTGTGCTCCAAATCTATGGAATATACTTCCAAAAGTTATTAGAGACAGCTGAAAACATGTTTATGGGTCTGGCTTTTAATCAACTGATGTAATTATTCTTGTTAATTTTTACTCCTCTAACTGGTCTCTGTTCTTGTAACCTTCACTTTTATATGATAAACTATATAACTGAATGTATTTTTATTGTCTTCTCTTGTTTCCTTTTTGCTTTTGTGTTGCATCTTTATTGTAAAGAACTTTGAGCTGCATCCCTTGTACGTAAAGTGTTTGATAAGTACAGTTTATTATTATTATTATTCGTTATAGTAGTAGTAACAGTAATAGTTGTAGGAGCTGCAGGCCCTCAGTGACACGTGGATTTTATTTTGAAGGTTGTAGTATGACTGTGCCAGCACTGTGACACCCTTATTTTGAAATGATCTTCATGGCTGAGCAAAGACTGCCCTCTACAGACGAACACTGCTCCTCATTGTTACTTCACTGCTCTTATGTTTATTCATGCACAACTGCTGCTGCTGGACACCACTTATCATTCCTGGAAACAGCCTGTAATGAAGCTTTCAAACATTTTCTAGGTTGGATGTTTAAACAGACATTTTCACAGTCCTCTAATAGAGAATATTTTGGTCGTCAGAGTCCTGAATTGCACCACGTCTCCAGAGTGACACTGTGAGGGTGAGTCACAGTTAACGGACTCGGCAAACACTGTTACGATGAAAGCAGAGATGAGTCAGCTCAGAGCTCGCCTCTGGAGGGTGGACAGAAAAATCAAAACAGAACAATGCTGCCTTCATGTGTCACACGGCGCGTTAGTCATCTGATAAGAAGTGAAGGATGGTTTAGTCTGCGGTGGAATTCAGCTTCAGGGATCAATATTCACAGATAAGCTGTGTCTGTGCAGTTCCTGTATCTAGAAACATTATCAATATCACCTCAACAGGTGTAATTATAAAGTAAATTGACCCCTATATTGTTACATCAGTGTTATATTGTCCTCATCATCTGCTATATCGGACATATTTTTATTTTCCCATAGTTTTAATGTCATGTATTTTTAATGCCTTACGATGGACACCACCAGGCAAAAGGAAACCCAGAAGCCCCAAAACCACCTGGCGCAGAACTGTGACACTGCAGCTGGAAAAGATGAACGTGTCACGGGGAGAGGCGCAACATGCTGCCAAGGATTGTATGCAATGGAAAGAGCTCACTGAGGCCTTATGTCCATAGGGGATGAAGAGGAGTAAGTGAGTTCAAAGTTTGTTTAACAGGAAACAGCCCTGAAATCACCATCACCAAACCCACCAGACTCCATTTTAATAAACAGTGATTTTAGCGTGTATAGAGGCAGCATGTTTTCACATCTAACTGAGTGAGTTAAGGGTTAATTTCAACCAAACCAGAGCTGGTGATTGTTGGGACGGTGGAAGACAAACCAAGATGGTTTTTGTGAGTTTTATTTTGTGTCTGCTCACTTTGAATAAAGTGTGTGTAATGATGATAGAATCACTGTTTATTCAAATGGAAGTCCGGTATTTTGCACTTTGAGCCCCATTTCTGGGTTGTTTATGATGAAATAGAGTGGCTCAGACCAAAATAGTGACAATTGCTCTTTTTCGGAGAATTTGGCTTTCCCCTGCCTGGCTTAACACTGCTGCCTATGGCCATGTGTGAACCTGTCCTAAAACCACCCTAAACGTTTGTTTTCAAAGCCATGAAACTCACTGAGTGGTCAGTGGTGTTCGTTAATGTTCTGACATAAAAATCGTAGCAAACTGTGGTTTCCGTGTTCATTTATTTGACATTTTGTCTAATCTATTGACTTTCTATGGGAAGCCTCATTGTCTGTTGGTAGTAATCCGCCACCAGAAACGGAAAGGGGGTTCTTTATGACAAGGTTGTGGTCATTGTAGTCTTTTAGCTCAGCAAAAGTGCCGGCTCGACAGTGCTGTGTGCGCTCCTGGTCAGCAAAAGTGCCGGCTCGACAGTGCTGTGTGCGCTCCTGGAGGAAGAACGAGAACGAACGAAAAAGTTATGTAATAAGTTTAAACACCTGTACAATGGATTACTCGCTTGTAAACAACCTTCGCAGTACGATACCTTTGAACACAACGCCAACCTTCTTCTTCTGCTTCTTCTCTGTGTCCCATTACACTGCAAAGGTTTCCTGCCGGTTGGCAACACCCATGTACAGGAGCATTATCGCCATGAAGTGGGCTGGAGTGGATAACGCCTCAGGGTCAAACGAACGATCAAGCGGAAGTTTACACACAGGTGTGAGGCAGCTGAAAAAAACAGTTCCACAGTCAAGATGAATAAACACAGAAACACGGATGGAAACCACAGTTTGCTACGATTTTTATGTCAGAACATCAATGAACACCACTGACCACTCCGTGAGTTTCATGGCTTTGAAAACGAATGTTTAGGGTGGTTTTAGGACAGGTTCACACATGGCCATAGGCAGCAGTGTTAAGCCAGGCAGGGGAAAGACAAATTCTCCGAAAATGAGCTATTGTCAAAATGTCTTAGCCACTCTGTTTCATCATAAACAACCCAGAAATGGGGCTCAAAGTGCAAAATACCAGACTTCTCCTTTAAAGCAATCTGAGCCTGTCAGCGGCAAAAAAAGCACTTTTAGCGGACGGTTTGAACACAAGCTTTTACACTGCAGCCTGTTTTGCTGCTGCTCTCGCTCAATACTGGACTAATTTCAAATAATGTCGTTCTCATTAGACACGTAGGGTGTTTTCACATACAGTCCTTTTTAAACAAACCGAAATCAGTCGTCTTAAAGTGCACCAAAAAGTGGACCAACAGGAACGGGACTCGGTTCTCTTTCTGTTCACACTATAGCCTATATATAATATATACTGACATAATTGTTTTCTTTTTTTACTTTGACGTGGCACTGTAATGTGGTTATGAAGCCCCTCACTTTCAGACTAGGGCTGCAACTAACGATTATTTTCTTTGTCGAATAATCTGTCGATTATTTCTTCGATTAGTCGACTAATAATTTTATCGAAAAATGTGTAAAAATTAGGGCTGACCTTCAAATCCATTTATGGACATTCGAAGCTTCGGAGCTCAGAACGAATTTAATTCAAAGGGTTTTAGTTCACCGTCATGGGAGAGTGTGTAAAGCTGCCGATATCTGAACGTAACAAGCTGCAATAAGAGTATTTTGGGGTACTTTATGGTACTTTTCTATGATAAATGACTCAAACCAATTAGTCGACTACTAAAATAGTCACCGATTATTTTAATAGTCGATTAGTCATCGATTAGCCGACTAATCGTTGCAGCCCTATTTCAGATGAACTTAAAAATGGAGGAAAACCTTGGCTAATTCCATCTGATGTGTTCTATATTCCACATCTAGAGACGTGCGGTATCTTCAGTGGACCAAACTACTCCTCGTCCTGAGTCCTTGAAAGTGTCCCAGTGCAACAACATAAGATCTAGAGGGCTAAATACAATGGCAAAGAGCAAGGCGAACCTGGAGTACTTTGTGTTCACAGGGCACAGGTTAAATGAACCGCACCACGGGCTTGAAGCGAACCGAACTCAGACCACCTCCCGAGATAATCTGAGTTCGGTTTGCTTCAGAGGGGTCTGAGTTCTCTCTCTTAAATACCCTTTAACTCCCATGAATACCCACTCTATTCTTTCGTCAGTAAATTACTTGTTCCACTGGCCTGTTGTGTCACAAGAAATATAGTTGTTCTGAACATTTTCCAAGTAAAACAATGAACTGAACTCAACACTGAACTCCTGATATCCAAGTGCCAAGACAAATCTTTTTATCAGTAACTCTTTCAATGAATACACCAGCAGTTCCTCTACGTCACCTAAATATCAGAGCACCCTGTCGTCTACGTTTGAACCAGAGTTACGTACCGTACCTACAAATATCAGCAGTTAACCTGATGTCAATAGATTTTATTAGCACTGAGGGAAATACTGTAATCTACACTGTCAGGACAGGCACGTGTGTTCATAGTGATCAAGCAGACACAATACAAGCATCGATCCTTATCTCTCCTGTCGCCACTTACAAACCCAGCCGAACAAAGAGCTGCAATTACTCGGTATAATGAGTGTGCTGTGATTTATTCGAAATCAACCTCATGTTCCGGCTCTGGGAAATAACTCTGGTTTGCAGGAATAAGGAAATCAAATAACAACAATCACACTCCTGTGACTGCGATGGGAAAGAGTGACGTAACCAAACGTTTTCTCTTGAAATTCCTCTGCAGTGGCTCGACTTTCCTGACGTTGAACTTCCACGGATATCCTCGTTCCTGAGCCAATAATGCACACACACACAAACTGACACACACGTTCTTCCTGAATAGTTTGTGACAGTCTGCTTGCCAAAATATTGACAGAGTGCAGCTGTAATGACTTCATGGAGGCAGAGAACAGCCAAAATGAAAATGGAGCTTCACTGGTTTATAAACGTGGCAAAATAAAGTATTTAAATGTTCGTGGTTTAGTAAAGTCGGACACTCACCTTCATTTTTCATGATGTAGCGGACGATCTGCCCGACTGTGTCGTTGTTCTCACTGAGCGTGTCATTCATGTCTGAAAGACAAGCAGACAAACACACACATAATTAGAAACACTCAACTTATTAAGTGTGTAATCGTAATAACAACATATTTCTATGTTTCTATTATTTATATTCCAGAGAGCAGTACAGTAAAACAAACGATATAGCCTGAGAGGATTTGTGTAAGTGTGCGCTGAGAGGCAAACACTCTTCAGGCATGGCCTCAGGGCCACATTTTACATCGTAAACGCCAAACATGATACCCATAAATCATCATTGAAGAGCTGTTGTTAATGTTACAACAGGACGATGTTACTCCCAGAGGTTTGACGGTTTAACTGGAGCAGGAATGGACTCAACAAGCATGCTGTTTGCCTCGTACAACCACTACAAGCTTGGAAATATTCTGATATGATATTAACACTGTGATATGAGAGGAGATAATGTCTGGGGTGTTTGCTATGCACATACATCTTTCATTTTTTGTCTGACTGTTGAGGCATTATCTTTAAAACTATGGGCTACTTTTGCAAAACTTTACACCTAATCAGCAAACATTATACATCTCTTGCAAAACAACTTTTCTCTGGCATTACTGAACTCACACATCTCGAGGAGCTGCAATCTTTGTGCTTGTGCAATACTCACTTCCTGCTGATGTTTGCACACTTGTTTACTGGACTTTTATAGACATTTTTACACTAAATACTGCTTATATTTTGCATTTATATTGGTTAGATTTTATTGCTGAATATATCTCTTATCGTACTTTACTCTATATGTGAATATGTGGTTTGTTTGTTTTTTAATAGTATGCTTCATTTGAGGATTTTAATAAAGTTCTTGAATCTTCTTAACCCTATGGGCCCGAGGCCTTTTTTGGGGTATTTTTACTGCCTTTACTTTTAAGCTCATATCACAGTCATTATAAAGGCTACATGCACATGCTATATCTTGTTTTTTTCAGGACAATCAAACATCATTTCATGTCCTTCAATGTGCCTGTATTTTATATTAATTTTTATATCAATGGAAAAAAAAATCTGTGTAACTAAACTCTTATATTTTTACATGTATCTCAGCATAGCAAGTTGGAAGTTGACATATTCCGCCATGTATGAAGAGGGGAGACTCTCTGGAATCTGGCAATATAAGAACCATGATGGTGGGACATTCTGTCACTTCACAGCTGTCCAAAACATGTGGTTTGTGCCAGGTGGACATGATTGTAAAGAAATTCGTCAGGTTTTTATTTTGTAGACATTTGATCTGTATTTACAGCGTGATGGGATGACAGCACAATAATGTGTGTGGTATCATCGGAAAGCTCTGGTCCTGCGCTTTCATGTGATATGCGTGGCATTTCTGTGCGACCATGCATTCGCGAATAATCCATCCAAGAGTAATGTGTGTGCAAAGCTGTATGAAAGCTTTGTTATACATAATTTAGTGTAACTTTTTTCTTGTGAAAACACTGGACTACCGACAAGTGCTTGGTCTTGTCGGAAAGCTGCGGTTCCGCTGTTTCACGTGATATCACGTGGCTTCTCGCTATGACGAACGGTCACGGAGAAAATCCATAGAGAAGAACAGGTGTGAATTTGGACGCACTTGGCGTCGTTCGTGCCCATTGGGTTAAATCGTCATTTGTATCATCACAAGAAGCCCCCAACTACACACTGAAAGTATAAATGAAAAAATATTGTGGCTTTTGCTTTTTCTGTGCGCAGGGCAAAGCAATACAGTTGTCATACGTGTAGTAAACACACGTACACACAGGTATTCTAGGGCCTGTTCTCACGCCTGGTGCAGCAATGGGTCATTGTTAGTTTGAGACTGGTGCAGCTGTGTTCACAGCCAGCACTCACATATTATAAGCAGCATTTGGAAGTGCACCTATTTGTGCAGCCATGGGTGTGTAGGTCTTAAAATGAGGTGTGGTCAGGCGCATTGTTGGCGGCTTGCTATTTTAAGGCAGCACAAAGAGACGGAACTATTGACCAACAAGAACCAGATCTAAAGACAGGATGGTGCAGGGTTTTGTTCTGCTATTGAAAGGACGCATTACTGAGATGGTAAGATATGTAGATGGGTTCGCCACATGCGTATACTTTGCTTGTTACACACACAGGGAGGCCTGGATGGGTTGCAGGTGAGTGAAATGCTCTTACTGCATTACTGTTGCTTCAACAAGTTGCTGAAAACACCATGTACTGTAGATAACAGCTTTCAAAGGGAATCGAAGATGACGCTCTGATTAGTTGAATCTATATTACGGCAAAAACACACCTGTGATTCCCCTCGCGACTACTTTGCCCCAGATTATTACCCCTTTTCGACAGTCATGGGCTGGCTTGGCTTGGCTTGGCTTGGCTTGGTTTGGTTTGAGTCATCAGCCTAGCAGAGCAGGGATTTGCGTTTCCATTACAACAGAGCTGCCCCTTTGAAGGTGGGTCTTTAACTGATGACAGCTTGTCCTGAGTGACTTTTAAAAAGCAGCAGGCTAATCCACAGCAAAAGGTCCCCATTATTTTGCTGCATGTGTTTTTCCATCACACATTACCTGCCCTGCTGTGTGAACAGGTGCAGTGAGAGCCCGTTGTCTGCAGCAGAAAATACGGAGATGTTGAGTTTTCAAGCAGCAGCTTCTAATACGGCTGATAGTGAACGTGAAACAGTAAAATAAACTAAACTAAAAAACTAAACTCCAAACTACATAAATTCAGTTAGAAGCTACAAAAGTCTTTTAAAAACGCCTTTCTCTCTGGTCTCCTGCAGACAGAGGTGAGGAGAGTCTCACAACACACACGGCTTGTTTGAGAGGGACAAGGGTGGTCATCAGGGGTTGGCGAGACGTCACCGCTACCAGTTTGAGGGTGGGCTTCTCGGCTTCTGGACCTACTCTGGAGAAGGTCCATCTCTGGCGCAGCTTGGCATGGCATGGCGCGTCTAAACTGATGACGGAAATCGGTGCAGCATGGTTTGACTTGGCACTTGCCATGCACTTTAGACCATGCATTATCGATGGCTAAATAGGGCCCTAAATGTGTAAAGTATGGATGCGTATTTGACAAAAACAGTGTGTAAGAAAAAGAAAAATAGAAAAGAATTGGGCTTGATCTCGCCTGTTTTCTGGGTCTGGCCATCAGATGTCATCCACATCTCGTGATGTTGTCTTGAGCAGTGACGCAATGTAGAGGCTAATGTTTAAAGTTTTGCTAGCAGTGTGTACTAGGTTTAAAGCTGAGAACATGCAGTGACTTTGGCACACATTGGCTACAAGTGTCAGTGGTTTCAGAGGTAGTGCTTCAAATGTCTGATGAAACTGTCAACTTTCATTCACGGCATTTTTTGGCCACTTGGGGGCAGCATAGCAAGCTATAAATACAACATTTATTATGTAGAAAATGGTGCTATTGTTTTCAGTTTTTATACAGTATCAATAGGTGACTAGGTGTTGCTCAACCCTTGTGTAATCATACACACAGATTCCCATAAATGTGCAATCAATGACTGTCTTCCTTCCTTCTGACGAAACAGAAAACTTGTACACGAGCCCTTCCACTCAGCACACACCCCGGTGAGGCACTTCCTAGAGCTTCCTGTTGACTGCTTCCTAGGCTTTGTCCCCTCACTTGTGACAAGCATAATACACTTTCAGTGATATCTGGGATTGTTCTGATGTTTCACGGCTGATTAACGTGCACAATGTCAAAGGGAGCTGCTCACCGCTTGTAAAAGTCAGCTGCAGAGACAAAAGCGGAAAGAAGGAGAAGAGGAAATCTGATCGTTGCGTAACCAGAGAGATTGGATCAGCTGAATGAGTGAGAGAACGCACAGGCAATGCTTTTTGTTTCTTTTGTTTCGACGTATGTGAGGGGCAGGGTTGGGCCTGCTGCGGAAAGACATGCAGAGAAAGGCAGAGACAGCAGGGAAAACCCTAATGCACGCCTCTCCTCTTCCAATACCTACTCCACTTAACTAATGAGGTAATAATTAATCTGAGTCAGTGGATGGGTTCAGGGCTTTGGCCAATGTGGGAAATAGTGGAGATGTGATGTGCATGGAGGAAATCTGTGCAGTGGGCTGCTGTGTGAGAAAGGCTCTCTTCGATCCTGGTAGCATGGTGTAAACACTTCATTCTTTCCATAACATTTCTCATGCTTGTAACATGCCCCAGGGCGACCCACTGATACCAGAGGTTTCACATCTGCACACGAGGATTATAAGAAGGAGAGTACTAACCTCCGCTCTTTACTGTCTCTGTTCGGACATGCAACATACTGGAGCAAATGCGTGGAAAAAGACAAATACTTTTGTCTTCTCCTGAGACACTTTTGCATTATCCTGAGAAATATTGTTGTGGTGCGGAGTCATGAGCTCGCCAGGAGCCGCTGTCTGAACTGGTATGTTATCATGCCTCTGAGCAACACATTATGAATCTGAAAGACACATGTACTCGTTATCTTTCATGATCTTTATCTGGTTTTATCGGTATGCATTGTCCTTTATCTTCATGTAAGGCCAGTTGTAAGTTTCATTTTGCCAGTTTATCAGATATATCATAAAGATTGGAGGTTATGTACAGTTCAGATTGTTAAGATGTACAGTGGTGAGTGAAATTTGTTGCACATTTTGTTTTTGTTTTCAATGAAACGAAGAACGCACAAGCTTTGCAGATTTTTGCGAGAGAAAGCTAAAGGTTCTCAGGAAAACACAAGCTTCTCATGAGATCACAAATTTTGCTGAAAGAACACAAACGTTTCTCAGGAAAATGCAAAAGTTTTGCAAAGCAGTGCAAAAGTTTCTCAGGAGAATAAAAATTTCTCTGGAGAACGCAAACCTTTCCCAGGAAGCACAAAAAGTTTTGCAGGCGAATGTAAACGTTTCCCTGGAGAACGCAAAAGTTTTGGGAGACAATTCAAAAGTTTCTCCAGAGACTGTAAATTTTTCTCAGGAGAAAGCAAAATTTTTGCAAGACAACGAAAAAAAACTTCTCTGGGAAAAGCTAAAGTATCTCAGCACAATGCAAAATTTTTGCAAGAGAGCGCAAGAAGTTTCTCTGGGGAACACAAAAAGTTTGCAAGAGAACACAAAGGTTTCCCAGGAGAATGCAAAGTTTTGCAAATGAATGCAAAAGGAGAATACAGGCTTCTCAGAACGTAAACTTCTTGCCAGAGAATGCTAAAATTTCTGAGGAAAATGCAATGGTTTCTGAGGAGAACGCAAAAGTTTTTCAAGAGAATGTAAAACCTTCTTTAGAGAGTGCAAACCTTTGTCAGGAGAGCACAAAAAGTTTTGAAAGAGAAGATAAAGGCTTCTCTGGAGAGTGCAAAGGTTTCTCAGTAGAACGGAAAAGTTTCTCAGGAGAGCGCAAAAAGTTTTGCAAGAAAAATACAAAAGCTTCTCTGGAGAATGCAAACTTCCTTAGGAGAGTGCAAAAGGTTTTGCACAAGAACGTAAAAAAAATTCTGGAAAATGCAAAACTTTTGTGAGACATTGCAAACATTTTGTGGGAGAACGAAAACGTTTTACCGGAGAATACGATTCTCAGGAGAATGCAAGAGACTGCAAAATTTTCCCAGGACAAAACAAAAGTTTCTCTGGACAATGCAAATGTTTTTCAAGAGAATGTAATGGTTTCTCTGGAGAACAAAAACCTTTCTCAGGAGAGTGCAAAAAGTTTTGCAAGAGAATGTTAAAGTTTCTCTGAAGAACGCAAACATTTTGTGAGACAATACAAAAGTTTCTCAGGAGAACACATTACTTTCTCAAGACAGTGCAAAACACACAAGCTTCTCAGCACAATGCAAAATTATTTGCAAGAGAGCACAAAAGTTTCTCTGAGGAACGCAACAGGTTTGTGACAGAACGCAAAGGTTTCTCAGGAGAACTGAAAAGTTTCTCAGGAGAACTGAAAAGTTTCTCAGGAGAGCGCAAAACTTACTCAGGAAAACATGCTTCTCAGAACAACGCTTTTTTTTTTGCAAGAGAGCACAAACATTTTCTGGGGAACACAAATGGTTTGCGAGTGGGCACAAAAGTTTCTCAGGAGAATGTAAAGGTTTTGTGGGAGTTCGCAAAAGTTTTGCGGGAGAATACAAGCGTTTCTCAGGAGAACAGAAAAGTTTCTCAGGACAATGCAAAATTTTTGTGAGAAAGCACAAGAGTTTCTCTGGGGAACACAAAAGTTTTGCGAGAGAACACAAAGGTTTCTCAGGAGAGAGAATACAAACGTTTCCCAGGAGCATGAGAGAGAATGCAAAAGTTTCCTCGAAGAAGACAAAAGCTTTTCATGAGAACATAAAAGTTTCTCCAGAAAACGCAAAAGTATTCTTTTTCCCCCCTATCTTATTTTTTCCTCCCCATTGTCCCCTCGGGGGCTCCGTACTGATGCAGACAGGGGAAAACCAAGTGAGTGAACTTTATTTCAGTGCGCTGAAGTTTATAAAGTCGACTACATTCTCCACGAGGCCTGAAAACTCATCATCACGTACACAATGCTCATAGCAATTAAGTGTTATCTGCAGTTATCATTATGAGCCAGGGGAAATTAAGCTGGCCCTGTGCAGAGAATTTCTTTGTTTCACTTCACTTAACACGCCCCTAGTTGAGTCAGGACATGAGTGACGTGAATGCCAAAAAGTCTTCCTGGTTTCTATTGGCCTCCACTCCCTAAAAAGACAGAAGCAATGGAGGATAATGGCTGAGATAAGGTTGTGACTTCATGGTAAAAGAACACGGTGACTTACTGTAAATACACCTTTGATAAGATTTGTGATTTCTCAGGTTTCATTCTGAAGATTCGTTCATCAGCACAAACACCTCTTAAATGATGGTGCATGAAATACATGCCTATCCCTTGAAAACGCTCTGACTCTTAAAGGTTTATTGCATGTTTTAATATTTATTACTGCTTTTTTAGCAGTTCACCTCACACAAGTCTATTCTTATCATCTGTCCGCACCTACACTACCTGGCACACACCAAACTCATTAGATTCAGGAATTTAGTACAAGCCTGTGAGTACTAAAGGGCATGTGGAGATTCTAGTGATTTACTGCATGATCGCTGACCTTGAATTTCACCATCATAACAGGAACATGGAAAACCTCATGCAGACATGTGACTAATCTGGAAAACAACTAAAAACATTTCTTCTGCATTTACTTTTCCACTGACTGAAAGGTGACAGCATCACAGTGAGACTGTGTGCAGGGAGACTTTGGGCTGATATTGACCATCAGTTTATGTTTAACTTGATCTCAATACAGTAGGTTTCATTGTTAGTAGTAGCGGTCGCCATTTGTGCACTCAAACTGCCTTCATGTAAACAAATCAGCATGTAATCTAGTGTTACTGCTATCTATGTTCTTTGGCATGGGCTGTCACTCTTCAACAGTTGTGTCAGAGCTGTATTAAGTTACTGCTAATGCAAGCTGCACATGCTGCTGCTGCATTCAACTGGTGACATACAGGAGGCTTTTACTGTGAGGAAACCATGGGAAATGCAATGTTCGTGTTTGTGGCCATCATTAAAGTTAACCATGAACATTCATTAGAAAAGAAAATGGTAACTGTTTTGAAAGCAGATCAATTTTAAATATTGCAGGAAGTTATGAATAAGTCAGAGCAGCCACAGTGAGCGGTAACTCTTGTCCACAAAAACATTTTTTGCCAGCTGAAAGGGCCCGCTCTACGAGAGTGCTTTGGAGGCACAGAGTTGGTTGAGTCTGGTTGCTATGAAACGAAATATCTGCGGAAGTAAAAATGTCAAAACAAGGTACCAGACTATTTTCTCTGGATAAAGAAAAGGCTCGAACGCATTTTCGTGTTAGACAAGTGGGATTTATACCTTTGTTTCCCCACAAATACAACATGCTAACGTTATTAGCGCAAGCCTATGGCATTTTACATTGTATAAATTAGCCAAGCTGCTAGCAGACTTTTCCTCTGCTCATATGAAGCCAGGATAAATCACACACAAAACGCAAAAATGCTATTTCTGTGGAGGCTTTATTGTCTTCACAATTAATTGTTTCTTATCTTTGAAATTAAGGTAAATAAAAGCTTTGTTTCCACTGAGGGAAATGGTTTCAGCTTACAGAAACGGCCAGAAAGTCTGCGTCGCTGCGATGTGTAGTTACATTTCTGGGAAAGTGCACGTCAGGCTACGGCGTAGGGTACAGCGTCCAGGGATGTTAGTTGGTACAGATATGGATACTCAGAGACCAGCGATATTAATTTCTCCTCTATTGTTGTTGCTGTTGTTCAGCACTCTCAGTTTATCTGGTATTTGTCCCGCCCATCCTTCACTGTGATTGGAGGGTTGGCGAAGAAATGACAGTGACGAATGCAGCGTTTACCTCGAGTTGAATACTTTTTTAAAGAAGACGAAGAAGTAGAACAGATGCTCAGCACCTCGTCACACTGCTGGTGTGCGTAGCACAGAGTATATACGCGGCGCTCCCATTGCCAAGAATTTAAAAAACAAAACTCTGGCCTCAGGGAAAAGCACGTTAGTGGACACAGGCTTTTACAGTGTCCTGCTGTTGTGTGGTAATCTGCACATACCGTGTGCTTTCGGCAACCAGACAGCGGTTGTAATTATGAGTTTGTTTCGGCAACCAGACAGCGGTTGTAATTATGAGTTTGTTTGGCTGCACTGTGAACAGATAAACCAGTTTTCCTTCTGTTGTATTTCGGACAAAGTAGCTGCTGCAGGAATGTTGCTGCCCCCGCAATTATGGGGGCAAAACAAAAACACACTTGTCGTTACCACGGTAACCACTGGTTATTCCTACCAGCTATTAAGAGAAGTTTGCCTGAAAGCTAATTATTGTCTGATACAGGAAACACATATGGACAGGGAAACAGACTTCTACACAACACCAGCAACGAAACCTGAAACCTCCAGAGCCGAGTTAGCATTAGCTTAGTGACAGTTTTGACAGCAAACATGGTGTCGTGTGCAGGTTTTGGGTGTAAACCAGATCCTTGAGCTTCCCTCCACTGTCTACCATTGTTATTGTATGTTTCACAACCACTAACACTGTGTCAGCCACTGCCAGTTAGCCTACAAGCTAACAGGCTAGCAAACACTAACAAGTAAAAGATGCTAACTCCACAAAAGATTCTGATACATCTGCAAGTCATCGGTTTTGATGAACAACAGATTCCTCATCTGAGTCTGGGTTTGACTGAGGCCAAACATGTATGTTTGTTTTCGACCTGATCTGCACTTCTCTTTCAGCGCTCAGCCAATATTAGTGTAAGTATTTTATGTTAAAGCTTGTCTGGAGGGCGACTTAAGAATTCTGTGTACTGCCAATAGTGTCTCCTTTCTGTCAAACAGTTTCCCTCCCTTTTATTAACATGGTTGAGCAATAATCTTGGGTGTGTACTGTTTACAGATGATGGATGCCTTCACACAACCAGCACATGGATGCAATAAACACATAAAGCCAATCACAATGCTGCCACAGCCAGTTTCGTTTCTGGAGTTGCCTCAACCCCCTCCCTCTTTTATTCCAATGCCTTTACCTCCGCCCAGCTCGGGATCCTTCTCCTGCTCCTCAAACACTTCCTCCTCCTCATCGTGGGCCTCAGTGGTGCAGCGGTAGCCCTTCCTCTTCAACACGTGGCAGATCACCACCCCCAACAGGCCCAGGATGAAGAACACAGGCACCAGGATGAAAGCAGTGTAGTCCGGGTTGCCTCCCCCTGCTCCACCGTTACCTGGTCCGGTAACTGTAGGCTGACCTGCTGGAGGATGAAGAGGGACGAAGAGATAAATTATTCTAAATACTGATGCACACAGACAAAGCAAACAATCGGTTTGTCATTACAACGCCCTTGAAGGCAACCTGATCCCTGCAGTGAGTCTGTGGGCACATCTGAGGCCGAGCAGCTGAGGGGATTTAAATGCTCTCAGCGGCAACATGACAGAGATTTCATGTTCCCTTTCCTGGATCAATCTGCTGCCTCTGTCCTCTAACTGCTCGATCTCGTGCAAGCTGCCTCCCTTCTCACAGAGGCAGAAACTACAAACGCATCATGGCTGCTCATATCTTTGTGTTTTTATAGGAACTGACTGCAGCAAAATGAGCACAAGGTCCATAAACTTTACCACCCTGGCTCCAGCTTCCCTCTCCCACTCCCATCTGCCCACCCTCCTACACAGCGGACTTTAGCCTCATCAGGGCGCCACGAGACTGGGAAGGATACTGGGCAGCTTTAGAGTATTGAAAACAGCATTCACACCCTCTCAGAGTCAAAAGCAACGTCTTCATATTGATTGTTTCGTCCAACCAACAGTCCAGAAACCCAAAGATATTCAGTTACTAGCATTTGAGTGTAGGGCTGGAATGATTACTTTCACTTTCAATTAATCTGTTGATTATTTTCTGTATTAATTGATTAATCTTTTGGTATAGAAAACATCAGAAAATGAAAATCAGTGTTCCCAAACGTAAACGATGATGAAATGATGTATTTTGTCCACAAGTTGAAGATATTCGGTTTACTGTCATAGAGGAGGAAAGAAACCAGAAAATATTCACATTCAAGAAGCTTTTTCTTCAGTAAAAATCACTCAAACTCATAATTGATATCAAATTAGTTTGTTGACAACCAAACGAAGAATCGTCGCAGCTCTATATGAGACAAATAAACAGGGACTCCTCACTTTTGAGAAGCTGTAACCAGCAAATGTTTGGCTTTTTTGCTTAAAAAATGAATACAACTATTCATCAATGATCAAAATACTTGCACATTTATTTTCTTTTAATCATTCAGTTTAATTGTTGCAGCTTATAGGTTTTATTTATTGCATTTTACATGAATGAAGTTCTTTAAAAAGCCCAATAATTTTGATGGTGCTAAAAAACAAGGCGGGAAAAAAAATAGGGCTCCTTAGTTCAACATCTGCCAGGTTATGTCTAAGCGAACCCAACAAACTCACATCAACACCAAAAGGCTCCACTCTGTTGTTAAACCTGTTGATAGAGTGCCCTTGGGGTGATGTTAGCATCGCACGCAAATTAATGTGTTGCAGGATTGTTTGGGGTAAAAAAAAAGTAAATTAAAAAACTGAATGTGAGCAAAGTTATCAACATTTGCTAAGTAAATTAAAAAACTGAATGTGAGCAAAGTTATCAACATTTGCTTATATAAGTAAAAAAAAAAAGTAAATAAATTAAATAATAAAAGAAAAGAAAAGAAAAAGAAAAATACAAGAAAAGAAAATAAAACAAGGTGGGGAAAAAAATAGGTCTCTTTAGTTCAACATCTGCCCGGTCACATCTAACACAGCGGCGGCGGCGGCTAACATCAAACACCGAGTCACCAAGCGAACCCAAAAACAGCACCTTGTTAAACCTGTTAATAGAGTGCCCTTGGGGCTGATGTTAGCGTCGCACTGGTTCCCTCGTCACAAAGCCAATGGGATTTTTCCAATGAATTCTGGATCACTGCAGAAAATAAGCTCTGTGGCAAACAAATGTTTATGACACCAACCATTTTGTTGAGCAAGATAGTTACTGTAACATCCAAGATCATAGCACTACTTTTTGTGCAATGTGAGCAAAGTAACTAACATTTGCCTATATAAGTAAAAAATAAATAATTGAAAATGAATTAAATAAAAAAATAAAACGAAATAAAATAAAATAACATTAAATTAATTTAAATTAAATTAAATTAAGGTGCTTGCAGGATTCTTTAGTTAAAAAAAATTGAGTAAATTAAAAAACTGAATGTGAGCAAAGTAAATAACATTTGTCTATATAAGTAAAAATAAATACATAATTAAAAATAAATTAAATATAAAGAATAAAATAAACTAAAATGAAAAATAAACTAAAATAAACTTAAATAAAAAAATCAAATTTAACTAAATGAAATCAGATTAAATTGAATTAAATTAAATTAAATTTCTTTAGGTAAAAAAAATTAAGTAAATTAAAAAACTGAACGTGAGCAAAGTAATTAACATTTGCCTATATAAGTAAAAAATAAATAAATAATTGAAAATAAATTAAATAATAAAATTTAAAAAAAAATTTAATTAAATTTAAATTTAAATTTAAATAAAATAAAATAAAATGAAAAAAATAAAATCAAATTAATGTGTTGCAGGATTGTTTGGGGTAAAAAAAAAAGTAAATTAAAAAACTGAATGTGAGCAAAGTTATCAACATTTGCTTATATAAGTAAAAAAAAAAAAGTAAATAAATTAAATAATAAAAGAAAAAGAAAAATACAATAAAATAAAAGAAAAGAAAATAAAACAAGGTGGGGAAAAAAATAGGTCTCTTTAGTTCAACATCTGCCCGGTCACGTCTAACACAGCGGCGGCGGCGGCGGCTAACATCAAACACCGAGTCACCAAGCGAACCTAAAAACAGCACCTTGTTAAACCTGTTAATAGAGTGCCCTTGGGGCTGATGTTAGCGTCGCACTGGTTCCCTTGTAAAAAAGCCAATGGGATTTGGATCACTGCAGAAGATAAGCTCTGTGGCAAACAAACGTTTATGACACCGACCGTTTTGTTGAGATAATCTTCACAAATAAACATCACTTATGTGATTTTTGAAGCCTAAATGCAATCGTCAGAGGTAACAAGCTAACGTCAGGCTTTCAACGCGCCACACTATGGTCACATGACCTAAAGTCACCACCATAACAAGGCTGTAAAGCCAACAAGACTGTATCCTCATTTAGCCAAGTGTTAGCAACCGCTTAGCAACCGCCTTTTTTAAGACACACAGCAGCTTCAAAGTTCACTTGTGGGGTATTTACTGACGTATTTTATGTTTATGTGAGATCTGATTTCAGGCATCCAACCAAAAACCCATTAAATAAACCCATTAAGTGTTAAAATGCAAACTCATTTTCGGGTTTAAGGGCTCATCCCTGCAGCACTTTATAGCCATTAGACAACGTTAGCCATGTGATGCTAACAGTTAGCCTTGTCATCGAGTGTTTGCCTGTGGACTCTCACAAAGTACCCCAGGCCTGGAGCTCACACTCTTGCAGCAGTCTCATGATGAAGATGTTTTGGCACAGTTGGTTTTCACACCTGATATGACCTGTACCTGAGGACACATGACCCGTACAGAGAGACCACCTTTTCACACGGACGCACCATGCTCAGGTATGGTACACAGAGTTCACACTGAACAAACGAACCGGACTTTGGGGTCAAGTGTACTCAGATCTGGGTCCTTGATGAGAAAACCTCCTTAGAGTCTTGGAAGTCATGAGGTCAAAAGGTCAGAGGGTAGACGGTGACCTTTTGTCAGCTATAGGCGAGAGCTCCCATGGCTCCTGTTGCTGGGACACCACGTGAGGCATTCCAGGGACACACAAGAGGGCTTTGTCTGTCTTCCTGTTCCCATCAGTGTGCGTTTGTGTGAGAGAGAGAGAGCGAGCGAAAGACGCAAAGGCAGAAATGGGAGGCCACAGTTTGAATCTCAAACCATATCAGAATTAAAATCACATGTTCATGACATTTCTAAACGCACGGCGGCCCTGTGCGTACAGAGGCGTGTTCCTGCATACCTAACCATGAGCCTCCTGCTGCACTCAGCCATTGTCCCAGCTCTGATGCATCAGACTACTGAACACACTGATAAAGACCATTGTCTGCTCGCTGACCATCCTGTGACCGTGTGTCCATGTGCTCATACACTAGTAGGCCACCCTGGCGTGCCGCCATGCCTCGGCAAATGACTCATGAGAAGCAATCGAAGGCCAATTAGACGACTGTATAAAAACCATTTCAGAAAAACGGACTAGAAAGTGGAAAAAAGGTTGAGCAGAGTCCTTGAGGAGGATTTAGACTTGAGTCATAAAAATCTCTTAGCAACCACAGCTGGTGCCGAGATGACAGTCGTCAGAGGGATGGCCAAAAACACACGCACATCACAATGTGGATTTATATAATAATTATGTGGATTAAAACTGCAAAGCTTTGATTAGATATTTGAGCCACAGTGAGGATGTAAACAGGGCTGGGTACAAAACCTCAAGACTTTGGGTATAGATGGAAAGGAAAACTGAAAGTTAAATCCAAATCTATGGCTGCAACCAAGGATTCATCTGTCTATTATTTTTTCAATTAATCTTGTAGTTGATAAAATGTCAGAAAATACTGTCACTCAAGCTGACGTCTGCACTCTTTTTTTTAAATTAAATTAATAAATATAAAATTAAAGAAAAGCAGCAAATTGTCACATTTGAGAATTGAGAACATTGGCTTTGTTGGTTGATAACTTGCTTTGATGATCATGTTGATAATTAAACAGGACATAAATACATATCTAAAATGTATTTCTACATTTTTTTAACTGCATTTATTTATTTCTTAATTTTTTTATTTATTTACATTTATTTTAGCAAATAATTATTATTCAATTTTGCCTATTTATTTCTGTATTTTTTTTTCCGTGTATTTATCAATTGGCAGTAATCATGTTTTTTTTGTTTTGTCTCGTCTTAAACACATATCCTTTGATCAGATATTACCCGATTTAAATAATAACTCTTTCAAATTGTATGTATAAGAATCTGGCAATATGATAAGTATCAAAATACAGGGGTTATGATTCAATATGTTGTAATATATTGAAATACTGTCAGCAGAGTGATTTATTGCAATCTTTCAAAAACTAATTTTAAGAAAAATGTCATTGTACAAAGAACTAATCAATATTTGCTCTTTTACGCAAAAAAATAAATAATTATAAGAAATAAAATAAAATAAAATAAAATTAAGGTGCTTGCAGGATTCCTTAGGTAAAAAAAATTAAGTAAATAAAAAAAAAAAACTGAATGTGAGCAAAGTAATTAACATTTGCCTGTACTATAAGCAAAAAATAATAATAATTAAAAAAACAAAATAAAATGAAAAATAAAATAAAATAAAACAAAACAAAATTAACTTAAATTAAATCAAGGTGCTTGCAGGATTCTTTAGGTAAAAAAAATAAGTAAATTAAAAAACTGAATGTGAGCAAAGTAATTAACATTTGCCTATATAAGTAAAAAAATAAATAAATAAATGAAATTCAAAAAACAAAATAAAATGAAAAATGAAATGAAATAAAATTAAGGTGCTTGCAGGATTCTTTAGGTAAAAAAATTAAGTAAATTAAAAAACTGAATCGGAGCAAAGTAATTAACATTTGCCTATATAAGTAAAATAAATAAATAAATAAAATTAAATAAATAAAACAAAAAATGAAAAATAAAAAAATGAAGAAAAAAATAAAATTATATAAAATAAAAGGTGCTTGCATGATTCTTTAGGGGGGAAAATTAAGTAAATTAAAAAACGTAAAAAGTGTTTTCCATAATCAATACAGTATAACAAAACATAATATTGTGATACTCAAGTGCATTAATACCTGTGGATATTCTCATTTATTCAGGTCATAGTTATCTCAAGGCAACTGAATTGAACACAACTGGACTTAATTTTGTCTAGAAACTAAGTCCAGTTGCGTTTGATTCAATTGCCTTGAGATAAGTGCATTAATATTTTTTACACCTCAAATTTTAGCAACGTTCTTGTAACTCTGCTGGTGTTAAGACAACACTGCTGTCTCTGAGAAACTTGGCTTGTTTGTGAAACGAACAAAACGTTCAGGTATCAAACTGACGCCAGTGCTGAAAAAATCAAATGATACTCAGGCCTCAACGTAAACGTCTAAAAATGAATTGGAGACGAAAAGCAACTGTGTTTACTTGGACTCTGGGCGTGAGAAAATATCTTACAACATCACAAAGTAACATCCTGTGAGTCTCTGGATTTTGAGATATGAGGAAGGTATTCCCCCTCTCTGACTCTGGAGGAGTAAAAGTATTTCTGTCGGCACTGTCAAATCCTTTATCTGAAACCTCCTCTGGAGCTGAGCGCAGGCTCTATAGGTCAGCATTACTGTTCTGCTAGTTTAATTTCCTGCAGTTTTAGGAGGATTTAGTCTTTGAGAAGTTCTGTCTGCCAAAAGGTTATCGACGTCTCTGCTGCAACAGCTTCTTTCACAAAATGATGTAAAATCAATCCCTGCGAAAACACAAAAGGAGAAGCTTTTGTTATTGTATTCGCTGCCTTTATCCTCTCTTTCCTTCTCTTCTCTCCTGAGCATCAGATGCACTAATGGGAATCTATTTTTGCTATTAATAAAGACAATTTTAACTCTGCTCGTGTGTGAGCTGGAATATTTGAATCCTTGTATCACGTTGCTCTGACAAGCAAACAGATGTGTAGATGGAAATTACTCATTACTTATCAGCTGTTTATGCTGATGTCGCTGATGTCTGCACCACAATGCCAAAGGGCACCTCAGAAAAGAGGATGTCAATGTTACTCCCTGCTGAGATCAGCAAAGGACCTAACGACACCAGGCAGCACATTGTGTACTGTTTCAGATAATTTCCAACTTGTTGAGTCACTCTTTGGCGAGTGTGGCGTTAAAAAATATTAGTCTGAGCAATCAGAAACAGCTGCAAGACTTGTACCCTGTTTCTATCAGTGATTGACCTCTCAGCTATATCAACTCAGCAATCTGATCCTCAACTACATGTAACTGCATTATTCTCCTCCACTCACTCATCTTGGGAAGGAGAAAGAACGGAAATGAAAACTGGTTCTGCTCACTGACAACCCAACTGCCAGAAAAACGTTGGCATTCTGCAAACCAAAGATAGGGACCTTGTGCTTGTTATTATGTAGCGAATATGTTGAAACTTTACGTTTGAACAATGTGTTTAACATATGTCAAACCCCTTAGTTATGGTGAGAAAAAGATCATGTTTTGTGGGCACGATCCCAGCAGGGGGAGCAGCAATGTCTTGGTGAAAAATAACCAATTTTTGTGGCACTTTCCCTGCTGGAAAAACAACAACGAGTTGCTAAAAAACACCCACGTTTAGGGGGCTAAAGAAACCACTGGAAACACAGAAATAGGTTTCTAAAAAACACCACCGTTTGAGGTCTCACAAGCAGCTGGAGAAAGAGTCATGAGTCCCTAAAAAACACCCATGGTTGGTGCCTTAAAAGCAGCTCAAAACACAGCGCCAGGTCCCCATAAAACACCCATGTTCTGTGCCTTTAAAGCCGCCAACAACACAGCGCTAGATCTCTAAAAAAAAACCCATGTTTGGTGCCTTATAAGCCGCTCAAAACACAGCGCCAGGACCCTAAAAAACATGTGCATTTGGTGCTTTAAAAGCCGCTCTAAACACAGCGCCAGGACCCTAAAAAACACATGCATTTGGTGCTTTAAAAGCCGCTCAAAACACAGCGCCAGGACCCTAAAAACATTTGCATTTGGTGCTTTAAAAGCTGCTCTAAACACAGCGCCAGGACCCTAAAAAATATCCATGTTCAGTGTCTTAAAAGTCGCTCAACACACGGTGCTGTGTCCCTAAAAAATTTTGTTTGATGCTTTAAAAGCCATCGAAAACAAAGTACAAGATGCCGAAAAAACAGCCACATTCAGAGCCTTTAAAGCCGCTCAAAACACAGCGCCAGGACCCTAAAAACACCCGTGTTTGGTGTCTTAAAAGCCGTGCGCGGTCCTATCTAGAGTCAGTGTTTGGTTTGTCCGTTCTGGGCTACTATAGAAACATTGCAGTGCAACATGGCAACTTCTATGGACAAGGACCTACTCCATGTAGCTATAAACGGCTCATTCTAAGGTAACAAAAACACAATAATTCTTATTTTCACGTGATTATACACTAAAGAATACATACCTATTATATTATATTCCATTCCTGCCAATATATCCCCCTGAATCCTACACACTGACACCTTTAAATCCTGCATTGTTGAGAAAATGTCGTACAGTAAAAGGGTTTCAATTCACCACAGCAGCTCATAAGAGAGAGTGTTTGTGGCCCTCAGCTTAGCGCTGAATATTAATGGGTTAAAAGGCCCAACGGTCCATCTGTGGCTGTGGTTTACCCATTTCCTCATGTTCAGGAAATCATGTGCAGCTAAAAATGCAAATCTCAGACTTAAAGTGACGACATTTTATTTCATATTATGCAAAAATGCCATCCCAACCTACAGTCTCTTTATCCATGTCGGAGCTCATTCGTGAGAAGAGATGAAACCCCTCTATTGCTGTTTGACTCCGACTCTGTGACAGATGCAAAAGTCTCAGTCAGCACATCATGCCAAATATCTCCCTGTGCTTACTAGTTTGTCTGGATTTAAACAGCTATGCATATAAGCAAGCATGTACTTGTTGTGCAGGAAGTTGCTTAACTGCATTCTCACGCTGCATGCTGATCAGTGAGCTCAAATCTCCCATTTGTCTTTAAGGAAGGAGACGATTACTGCGTTCTTTTTGGGAGCAGAAATTGAATTTCATGCAGGGATTCAAGCAAACAATCCAGAAACAGGGCTGTGGTGTCTAAATTACAAGACGATCACTTGTAAGCTGCAAGTAACATCATTTTTTTTATGATTGATTATTTTCTCAGCAAATCGATCCAACTTTCAGTCTGTAAAACATCAGCCCAGGTGACTTCCTTGAGACGTAAGGAAATGATTCATCGATGATCAGCGTTGTTGCCTATTAATTCTTTGTCAAATCAATCGTTTAACTGTTTCAGCTCTCCCCACATGTGAAACGAGAACAGCACCGTAAGCCCCGTTTCCACTGAGCAGTACGGTTCAGTTCTGTGCGCATTTTTCTGTTTCCACTGTGAAAAGTTGTGGATGGTACCACTGGGACCATTCCATACCGTCCCCATGTTTGGTCCCCCCTCTGTTGGGGTACCTAGCACACAGATCTGGTACTAAAAGGTGGAGTTGTGAACACTGTAGTCCATTGATTGGTCAATAGAGGAGGGTCACTCTGCTCAGGACGGAGCAGTGAGTGACAACAACCCCGGCCACATTTCGTCTAGGTACCATGTCCGAAGGGTTACTCTAAGTTCTAAAGGTACCGAAAGTGTTTGGTGGAAACGGGGCTTTAATTACCAAGAGGAAAGGGCAGCAGAGGATCTTCTTACTACGACAACTTTCAAAATGTAGCTTGATACGAGTAGTGGCACAGCTCAGTCAGTGTCAGAAAACCACCCCTAAATTCAAGGTATTTGCCCCAAGAAACACAATCAAGGGGGCAAAAAACTGCGTAGTTGTAAATGCCTCAGAACGTCAGACACCGGGAGCAAAAATTGCCCCTTGAAAAAAGTGTTTTATTTTCCATCCGTTTAAGCTCAACTACAACTGACTATTTGTGATAAAAATTCAGTGAGGTGGATACAGCTAACCCAAACTCCCACTCTCCCAGATGGCATTAAACTACTCATCATCTTTTATAACCATACTGAATCTTAAATGCAACATCAAACACAATGCTACCACAGGGTTCTGGAGATGTACCATCATGTTTGGCATTGGTCTTATGGTGAGTGTTAGCTATATATAAAACAAGTTATCGTTCCATACCTGCCTTCAAGTCCATATTCAAGGTTCTGTCCTTTCTAGAGATCATTTTCCAGGACTTTTCCAGGACATCTTAAGTGATAATCTAGCTGGTGTAACAGAGGGCATCTCGCCAAGTCTGATGTATAATANTTTGATGATCTGAAACATTTAAGTGTGGAAAACATGCAAAAAAGTAAGAAATCAGGAAGGGGGCAAACACTTTTTCACACCACTGTATATAAAACAAGTTATCGTTCCATACCTGCCTTCAAGTCCATATACAAGGTTCTGTCCTTTCTAGAGATCATTTTCCAGGACTTTTCCAGGACATTTTAAGTGATAATCTAGCTGGTATAACAGAGGGCATCTCGCCAAGTCTGATGTATAATATGTGCAGGCTATAACTTGTCTACGAACTCATCTTTTACGTGCTTAGAAATGTTGACCAATCGATCATAGATCCCGGCTTCCCATTGCCAACACACATTTGAAACCACTGTTTGAAACAAGCTAGCAAGAACATCAACTTAAGCAACTGAGCAACTGAAGTGGGGAAGACAGCAACTTCAATCTACAAACCTTACAAAAACTACCACCTAATATTTACTTTTGAAGGATAATTTGACTCAAATTATTCTGCGTTTTAGCCACATACGCTGTAATGTCATCCAACCTGTATGTGCCACCATGTAATGTGACCTTGGGGTGTGTTCACAGCGTTTCCACAACATAACCCAGAGCGTACTCTCGTGTATAAACTTTCATTTGAACAGTAATATGATCCTGAACATAACTTGGCCCTGTCAGACGGCAGTGTTCTCTGTTTTAGGGAGCTCTGATAGTAGTTCATTCTCAACTAAAGGAAAATAGGAAATGTGGACATAATTTACCAAGACATTTTATGTCTCCTGTAAGTTTCCATGATTGGAAAAGTGGTCAACTGTTTTCCAGGTTTTGCAGGACACGTGGGAACCCTGATACACAGTAGAGCGGTTGTTCCCAACCTTTCCAGTGTGCGAACCCCGAAATTGTGCTTGTAACTCCTCAGCACAGGTGTCACTCTAACGTGTGGACATAATCATACTGTTTTCCTTCAGATGGATTTTCACCTAAGGAGGTAAAAGTATCCAGAATTTTACAAAAAGCAAAACTAGGGGATGCACAATAATATTGGCACGTCATCGAAATCAGCCAATTGGCCAACATGCTTTTTCTTATTTTATAAACATTGAAAAGTATCGTATTTCATGTCTTCATCTGCTGGTGGGCCATTACGATATGTAAGAGTAGGCATGTATAATATGATGTTAACTCCACTACAGAAGAGACTTGATGATCACTGAAGTTAGATGGGGAAAAAGTGGATATATCGATACTGGTATTGGTTATCGGTCAAATCAGTTGTTACGTATCGGCATACTGGACATCGGCGAACAATCCAATATCGTGCATCCCTAAACAAAACAGAACAAAAATTCAAATTTACCTTTGTTTTGGGCAAGAAATATATATATTTTTTTATTTCCTTTTTTTATCCCTTTAATCATCTTGTGACGCCTCAAATTTATGCCGCCCCCAAGATGGGCCAGCATAGCTTGTCAGATAGGGGGATAAATTATGCTCCGAATTTAGGCTAAATTTTGGCGAGGGAACAACTGGCATTCCCATTTTCAAAAGGGTCCCTTCAACTCTCACCTCAAGAAATCTGAGTGAAAATTAGTGATGTGACGTTCGCGAACGAGCCGAGTCTTTGAACCGGCTCTTTAGAGTGAACGAGCCAGTTCCTAATTTCTTTGTTTTTTTGCTTTAATTTACCCTGTATCCATTAATTTCAGATTATCTGATCCAGAACAAGTTGAGAGAGACTTGTTTGTGAGGGAGAAAGACAGTGCAGCCGCTCACTCGTTCACTTCAAAGAGCTGGTTCAAAGATTCGGCTCGTTCACGAACGTCAGTCTGCGGAGTCTATTCTGGGTCCACGTTACAATATCCAGATCACATGATGCGATAAATCATCAATGCGATTCGTCATTGAACCCACTAACACCCCCCACACACACACAGCAAAAAAAAAAAAAATTAAAAAAATGAACGAACATCTTTGAACCGGCTCTTCAAAGTGAACAAGAGCCAAAGAACCGGCTCTCACAAGTGAACGAGAAATCCCATCACAAGTGAAAATGGGTTCTATGATGCCGTGTTCACACTAAACAACATTTTTGTCTGTTCCGACAGTCACAAAGTCAGATTAGGTGATTGCTGAGTCATAAAATCATGCCGTGACTTGGCCGACAGACATGACATACTACATGATGGTCCACAACCAATCATCACTGGTCGTCTTTCACGACATGTGTGATGTCATCAGGTTATTCTTGTCCTATTTTTATTATTATTACTATTATTTCAGTCACTGTGGCTGTTCATGTCCCAGCTGAAATGTTATCGTAGTAATGCAGTCTGTTTCAAATTAAGCTGGTAGCATTTGCAGTTGTGGTGAGCCACACAGTTGTCCACGGCAACAGATCGCTCTGTGTTCCTATTGGTCAAAGTGACGGCTGTGACGGGAGCAGTCGTGAACGACAAAAAGAAAATCAAACACGCTGGAATTTCTGTCGGGACATCTTGAGGCGTCCCAGACGTGGCGTCGGTTGAGATAAAATGATGGATTATTGTCGTTCACGATCCGAGCCGATACCGTACGACGCCGCATCTATCGGGCTATAATCAGGCTGATATTGTGTAGCATGAACCCGGCATGAGTCGTCCCCTAAACTTCAGAAAACTTGTTCCCTGTAAGTTTTTTGTATCTTACAACCAATGTACTCCGTCAACAGTTTTACAGACGTCTCTTTTACAATGGAGGTCAATGGGGAAAATGCGTTTTGGGCCACAGGGGATTTTTTTGCGGCACTAACGCAGGTGGGAAAAATTGGCTTCAAGATATTTAATAATATTAACTGTAAAATAAGAAACCAAAGTACATCAGTATGTAATATCTTCACTCTCCCATCGACATAGTTTTTAATAGGCTATACTTTAACAACATAATCGATTTCCTGAAATCCAGTTATGGCTTTTGGTTTCGGTGTGCCACCTCAAGATTTTCAGTCACCCCATCTAACCACCCCTGTAAAAAATTTCTGGGGGCGCCACTGATCTCGGGACCTCTTGGGGGGTCCCAAACCACAGGTTGGCAACCGCTGACCGAGACCACAACAACGCTCTCAGCCTGCACGAGTGTCAAGCTCAACTGGGAGAGTGTTCAGAGCATGTATGTACGCTGCAGCTGCGACATGAAGCAGTGACGAAAGCCGAAACAATCAGAGATGTACAGTATGTACACTCACACACATACACACACACATTACATGAGTGTAATACCAAGCCAACATACTGCATGACTGGGTCTAATTGAATGAGCTTGACGACTGAGCCCTGGCCTTTAGTAAGCCACAGCCTCCTGTGGACTCCCCATGGAAAATGGAAACAGGCCCAGACTCTTAAAGGTTATGAAGAAACCCAAAGCGTAACGTGGGACTGAGCAAGAGTGCTGGCTTGAGTATCTCTCGATGCAGAGACACATACGGTACTTCCCTTGACTCAGGGCTTCAACAGGTTGGGGACTGTACAACACGTGTCACTGCTCCTGAGACGTTTATCCCGACTGTCAATAACAGAAAGGTTACAGAGGAGGCAGACACCCTGTTCAAATATGCCGTAGCTTCATTTTGAAATCTGATTCAACAAAAGATAACATCCAACACGCGTGCTGTTTACATTTCTGTGCTACTCCAATATCATTACACCAAGGCAGTAACTTCCTGTCGATTATGTACTTTAGATTAAGATGTTATGCAGCAGATAAAATATTTCTACAGCTACTACTCAAATATTACAGTTAGTTTAGGGGCAGGGCTTGGCTTGAGAAACGAAGGGACAGCTGGACATCCCATAGACCAGGTATGGGGCGTGGACTGGTAGCTGGAGAGGTCCAAAGCCCCCTCGCTCTGACAACCCTCCATCTAATGCATGCATACGTCCGGTTTGTGCATGTGTGTGTATTTTGGGTCTGTGTGTGTATGATGAACAGAGTGGAAAAGCATTTAATTTCCCCTTGGGAACTGACCTTTCGCTAAGCCCCGCCCCTTTGTGATGGTCCGACAAGCTGTCGGAGTAAGCACGGAGCCCACACTGTCACTAACTGCACTCCCTGAAGGAATATTATCATATTTTTGGAAATGAAGGAAATCTGATATGATGGAGCACATCGGTATTGGCCGAAACGACCACTGAGCAGGAAGAAAAAAAGTGTGAGGAAGAAGAAAACCCAGCTCAACGATTGGCCAGGACCGAAAACGGAAATCCATCCCTTTCAGCCGGCTTGGTCACCACAAAAACACCAAGTACCAAAATGCACTGTGCTCTACGTCACTTCCTCTCTTTGGTCCGCTGGATAGTCCATTTGCATAACTGTAAGCGAACCGCACCAGGGTTCACTTGCAAGTGGACCAAGACCCCCAGTTTTCAAGCAGACCAGGGTTCGCTCATTTGATCAGCAGAGTCCGAATGAGCGTTCACACCACTGCAAATGAACCGAACTATCCATGGAAGTGGACCAGGGTTCGTTTAAAGCGGACCAAATAGCGCCAGTGTGAATGCATCCTTAGAGTCACCAAGTGTCTTTGGACTGTGGGAGGAAGCTTGACACAGGGAGAACATGCAAACTCCGCACAGAAGGGGTTTGAACCCATGTGAGGCAACAATGCTAACCACTGGACCACTATGCCATCTTCATTTTCACTTTGATTTTTCATAGATTACCATTTATTAACATAGGAGGAGCATTTTTGTTAGTGTGTGCGTCCTTTGCCTCCTTTTTTCTCCCCATCTTCTGTATTAAGGCAGCAGTTTTATGTCATGTTATGTATTATATGAATGTATGTTAAAGCATGAAAATCTAAATATCAACATTGCGGAAGAAGAAAAGATGTCAAGAGGTTTTCAAACTAGATTTTGCACATTTAGTCCAGAGAAACAGGAGTTTTTAGGGAAGGAAAAGTTCATTTGGTGCAGCAAATGTGTCTAAGATAGTTGGATAGATAGACTTAAATCTTAAAAAATAGAATTAAATACACTTTAACCTTTAAGTTTGTTGGGCTGACATCATTTAGTAGGCTACTAATAAATCAGAAATAGCATAGTGAACAACAACATCAAACCCTAAAGTAATTAAACATATTTATAATGTGTCTGTTCAATACTGAGTTTGCTGTGTGCTATCTCTAACTTTTGTCTGTCACGCAGTGTGTTTCTAAAACACATGTCTGTGTGCTAGCTCAGCTAACGTTACATTTCAAACCGCCTGGCATCAACCCTGTGACACTGTGGCGCCGCCATAATTCAATAAACTCAAGCTATTTTCAAAAACAGAGGAAACTTTTCCAAGAAGAAAAAACGTTAAATTTTAACCACCGTCAGTGCAGCACCGCTACACCGTTTCCTCTTCAAACACAAGGTAAAAATAAGGTCGGAAACTCACGCGTATTGACGGTTGAATCAGCCATTGATGGACAGGAGCAAACCGGAGGACCAGTGGTGATGTTCGGGGACTGGCAGCCGTTGGACGGTGTGGTCACCAACGACCGTGGTCAGACCAAACTGAAGGAGGGACTTGTTACCAACGTTAACGTGTTTCCTGATTCCCAAAGAGTGGATACGCCCTAGTCCGTACTGTGGGATGAGAGCGAGAGGGTTCACTCACTGCTACTTCCGCCTTCGTTGGTTGGTGATTAAAAAGGCGGGTTTTTAACTAGTAGTATTTTTATTTTACCTTACTTTACTTTTATTTTACTTTAGTGTGTATGGGGGGCGATAAATGACAAAAGTTTCAATAAATAATTAAACAGGTTTATAAATAAAGGAATCCATATAGCAATACATATAGAAATAAATAGGCTAAATAGAATAATTATTAAATGCTTAAAAAACAGGACAAATGAAAGAATAATTAAATGCTAAAATAAATACAGAATAAAAAGGCTAAATAAAATAATGATTAATTGTTAAAAATAAATAGGGAAATAAATAGGCTAAATAAAATAATAATCAAATGCTTAAGAAATAAGGAAATAAATAGGCTGAATTAAATACCAATTAAATAAATAGGCAAAATAAAATAATAATTAATCACTGAAATAAATATGGACAAACAAGGGAAAATGAAATAATAATTAAATGCTAAGATAAATATGGAAATTAATAGGCTTATTGAAATACAAATAAATGCTAAAATAAATATGGAAATAAATAGGCTTCATAAAGAAATACAAAAAATACAGAAATAAATAGGATAAATAAAATAATAATTCAATGCTAAAATAAATATGGAAATGAATTGGCTAAATAGAATAATAATTAAATGCTAAAATAAACAGGCTGAATAAAATAATAATTAAATGCTGAATTAAATATGGAAATAAATAGGCTAAACAAGAGAATAATTAAATGCTTAAATAAATACGGAATAAATAGGCCTACTGAAATAATAATAATTTGCTAAAATAAATACTGAGATTGTAGGCTAAATTAAAAAAAACAACTTAAATGCTAAAAATAAATACGGAAATAAATCGGCTGAATAAAATAAGAATTAATTGCAAAAATAAATACAGAAATAATTAGGCTAAATACATTAATGATTAAATGCCAAAATAAACACTGAAATTAAAAGGCAAAATGAAATAATAATTAAATGATAAAATAAATAGGCTAAATAAAATTATAATTACATGCTTAAATAAATACAGAAATAAATACATAAATTAAGAAATAAATGCCTACCTCATAAACGTATAGATACAGAAATACATAAATAGATAAATGTAATTGAAAAAAATGTAGAAATACATTTTAGATATTTTTATGTCCTGTTAAATTATTTTTATTTATATTATTTTATCTATCTATGTTTCTATTTATTACAACATTTATTTACTTATATATGCCTTTGTTTATTTGTGTTATTATCATTTTTGTATTTACTTCATCATTTTCCCATTTCCATCCATTTTCAACCACTTATTTCAGGGGTCGACAACCTTTACTATGAAAAGAGCCATTTTTAGCCAAAATAAATAAAATCTGACTGGAACTGCAAAATATATTTGTGCTTCATAATAAAAGGTAGCACAGTCTTTTTTATTTTATTATTCTTCAAATTTCTTTTTCTATTTTTTTATTTTTTATTTTATTTTACTGTATACCAGTAGTGTGTATGGGGGACGATAAATGTATCAATAAATAAATAAACAAATGGATAAATACAGGAATAAATAAATATAGAAATAAATAGGCTAAATAAAAGAATCATTAAATGCTAAAGTAAATACAGAAATAAAGAAATGCAGGTTTTAGAACCTTCACTTCATAGAGCAAAAAAAAAGCAGCTATTCTGCAGTGGGCTAGTTTTGATTATTTGGTACTTTAGCTTTGCAGCGGTGCTGATGAAAGGAAACAAATTTGTCAACGCACTATTAAATTCTCTATTTTCACCTAAGACTTTTCCATTTTTGGATTTGGAATCCACAGCTAGCCGAGTGAGGAAGACTCAAGACTACTGTGGCAATCGCTAGTGATGTTTTGAGAGGAAAAGGCACCAGGCCAGAGACATATGACACACATTTTAGCTGACTTTAGTTTATTTTCACAGTAGAAGAATGTAGGAATCACTTTAGGCCTACAACAACAAATGAAAATTAAAATGTTAAAAAATATAACTGTTATTTATTTCCTTATAATTTTCTGTCAAAACCACCGAGAGTGACTGGAGAGGGGCCAAACAGCCCCACAGAGCTCTGGAGCCACAGGTTGACTACCCCATGGCTTATCCGAAGCCAGGTCACAGGGGCAACACATCATTGACACCATCTCACTCCTGCTCCACACTGCACTGATACACCTGGAGAACCCCGACACTTATGTGAGAATGCTGTTTGTTGACTTCAGCTCGGCCTTTAACACTGTCAACCTGGGCAAGCTGGTCAACAAGCTGCTGTCACTGGGCCTGAACCACCACCTTTGCAGCTGGATCAAGGACTTCCTCTCCAACAGACCACAGCATGTGAGACATCTCCTCTAACACCATCCTCAACACCGGCATTCCCCAAGGCTGTGTTCTCGGTCCACTCTTTTACTCACTTTTCACACACAACTGCACTCCCGTCCATAACACAAACTGCACATACTAGCTTGCTGATGACACAGCCGTGGTGGGGTTAATAACCAACAATGATGAGACGGCCTACAGAGAGGAGATCCAGGCCCTCACATCCTGGTGTCAGAACGACTTGCTCCTCAACTCCAACAAGACAAAAGGAGCTCGTCACTGACTTCAGGAGACACAAGGACACAACACATGCCAGTGTGGTGATCACTGGACAAGAGGTGGTACAGGTGGGGAGCTTCAAGTACCTTGGTGTTCATCTCTCAGGGGACCTGACATGCGGAGTGAACACTAGAGAAGTCCCTCAGTATTTTCAGTCATGATAAAAACTCATATTTTATAAACCCTTCACATAGTGTATATGCAAAAATATTAGGTTGTGAATTCGTGTCAGATAAATGTCATGATGTAGAAAGTGCAATATTTATAAATGTTGTAAAGTAGAAAGTGTCATGAGAAGATGGCCTCAAACTTTAAACCACTGCATTATATTTCTGCTCCACTAGAGGGAGCCATTGTACTTCTTATTCAACTACACTCGTTCAGTACTACAAACCACATCTGCTCTGGTGACCACACGGGGAGCTGGGTTCATACAAGGCTTTCAAAGCTTTCAAAGTAAACCGCTAACAATGACAGTTTATCTCAGGGCACACACACACACACACACACGCACACACACACACACACATGGTGCACCAGCATTCAAACAGAAAGCCATTTCCTGTAAAAAATAACCTGACATCGCCCTGTCACTCACTGCTGAGAGGAGCTAATGATGCACACCTGTTTTATTTACTCTCTATAATTAGCAGATGATCTGATATGATACCACGGTCAACATTAACCCTCTCACTGACTGTGACACACAAATAAAATGACTTATTAAATACAGATTAATCAGTCGTGGGAACCCCTGGAGTCATTTACAACAGCTACTGATTTACAAAATTAATAAGTTATCTTAGGTTAGGCTGTGATTGTACGGTCGTGTCCGGCACGTCCTGCACGTCAGTGTTTCCCTCCTGTGGCATCAATATCATAAAATGCTGCCCTCTACTGGACCTAATCATGCTTTCATTCTGACCTGCTAATCTGCATTACTTTACACATTACATTACATTATTAGTTAGCCCCTGTATCCTGCTTCTTACTTTAAATCAGGTATGTTAAAGTGGTGAACATGACAGTGCAGTAAATTGATCTGACTGTTTGCAACCTGCCAGTCGCTGGTGCCAAACACCAGGCTGTTGTCCAGATGGCTCAGCGCTGCTCGGCCAATGAAAGGCTGCATAAACAACACATGAATAACCAACCAGTTAGACGGGAACACATTTTAAAAGCAGGTGAAATGTAAATCTGTTTGTCAGATTCAGACATCATCAGGGAAGCAGCCACACATGATATAAAACGTGTTTGTTGTTTTGCATTTTCCAGTCTCTTCAGAGTCATTTGATCCCATGTTAATATACATATATTCATCAGCAAAGGTTTAATAGTATGTTACATAATGGTTAGAAACTGTTTATCTAGCATAAGTAATATTATCATCACAATATTTAACAACTTTACAGTATATGATGCAGCCATATCTCAAACTCTGCATACAGTAGTGGGATTTAACTAAGTATATTTAATCAAGTACTGCATTAAGTACAGTTTTGAGGCACTTGTAGTCAACTTTGAGTGCTTCTATTTTATGTTACTCCCTTTACATACGTGCTATATCGTAGGCAACTGGACTTGCTTGAGTCTCTTGAAGACGTTTCATCCAAGAGGCGTCTTCAGTTCTAAATGACTGGTGCAGAATCGCAGGCTTTAAACCCAGTGCGGGTGTGAACCCTTGTTGTCATGTGAGCTCTTAGTTTTAGAGTCATTAAGGTCACATGTGAGTCGTTAGGGTCAGGTGGGACCAGGGGTGAACGGGTACGAAGTCGTCCAGGAAGGGATCCCAAGACTGCATTGTAGGTGGGTGATAAGTAATGTCGTAGGCCACCTCCTCTGTTCAACGATGGTTGTTCCAGTTTGATGTAGATGGATTCTTCTGCGCCTCTTTCAAACGATCTTTCTTCCATGGCCGAGATGTGAACATTGCTGTCCTCCAAAGAGTGTCCCTTCTTCTTTAGATGTAGGTGAACAGCCGAGCCTTGACCTGACGAGCTGGCTCTGCTGAGCTGTGCCATGTGCTTGCGGAGTGGCTGTTTTGTTTTGCAGTCTTGGGATCCCTTCCGGGATGACTTTACACTCATTCACCCCAGGACCCACCCGACCCTAACGACTCATATGATGGCGACTATGGCAACGACTCACATAGTGACCTCAATGACTCTGAAACTCAGAGCTCACATGTGACCTCAGTGACTCTGTAAGGGTTCACACCTAAAGAGTTCAAAGCCTGCAACTCCGCACCAGTCATTTAGAACTGGAGAAGCCTCTTAGATGAAAGGCGAAACGTCTTCAAGAAACTCAAGCAAGTCCACTTGCCTACGATATAGCACTTATGATTACCATGACCTGGATGACTGAGAATCTTCACCGACAAAACTCCCTTTACTGCATAAATTTTAGAGGAAAATTTTTCAGTTTTCACCCCACGACATTTAGCCTATTTTGACAACTTTCAATACTTTGCAGACTCTACAATAATGTTAATTATCCTCACCTCACACCTTAGTGATAAATGTGCTTTTCTCATCTGTGTAGGTTACTTAATTCACTTTTCACGGTAAGCTTTGTTCATTTTGTCAATAGCATTTGCCATTCCTCTTTGTATTTAGTGTTTTTGATCATATTTACGGTGAGGTTGGCCCGTCAGCTAGCCGAGCTAGCTACAAAATGAAGCACTGTAACGTTTAGCTAGCTCTACAGAGCTTTACTGCTCTCTTTTGCAAGACTGTATATTTTGTATCAGTCACTTTAATATTTTTTCAAAACTTTCAAAACACTAAGTGTAAAAGAGGGCCATAGCGACATAATTTAGCTAAGCCCTGAGAATCAGGCTAACACTGATGCTACACTGAGTGACTAGCTAACGGCAATTCTGTAATGCGGAATTTATACTTCTGCGTTGAAACAGTGACGTAGCTACGGCGTAAGGTCTGTGTCGACATTGATCCTACGCCATAACCTATGCCGTAGCCTGACGTGCACCTCCCCAGATATGTAACCACAAGTCGCAGCAACACAGACCTCCTGTCTGTTTCTGTAAGCTGAAACCATTTCCCTCAGTGGAAACAAAGCTTTTATTTACTTCAATTTCACAGATAAACAATAAATTGTGAAGACAATAAAGCCTCCACAAAAATAGCATTTTAAGTCTTGTGTGTGATTTATCCTGGCTTCATATGAGCAGAGGAAATCTCTGCTAGCTGCTAGGCTAATTTATGCAATGTAAAATTCCATAGGCTTGTGCTAATAATGTTAGCATGTTATATTTGTTTGGAAAACGTGTTTAGTTTAAGACAGTTGTTTTGTCAGTGAACCTTGTGAGCTGTAATGGAGCTGAATTTTGTAACGTTACATTTGTTAAATGTTGCTGTTGTCCCTGGCTTCATTTGAGTAGAGGAAAAGATAGCTAGCTGATATGCTAATTTATACAATGTAAAATGCTATAGGCTTGTGCTAATAATGTCAGCATGTTGTATTTGTTTGGAAAACGTGTTTAGTATAAGACAGTTGTTTTGTCAGTGAACCTTGTGAGCTGTAATGGAGCTGAATTTCTTAATGTTACCTTTGTTAAATGTTGCTGTTGTCCCTGGCTTCATATGAGTAGCGGAAAAGATCGCTAGCTGCTAGGCTAATTTATACAATGTAAAATGCCATAGGCTTGTGCTAATAACGTTAGCATGTTGTATTTGTGGGGAAAATGTGTCCAGATAAAGTCAAGTGTTTGTCTGTGAATGCTGCGAGTTATAGTGAAGCTGATTTGTGTACTTGTGTTTGAAATTGTCTCTATTAAGCCATGTTTAATGTGTGTTTAATGTGTGTTTTTAATCAACTCGCTCAGCACTTCACAGGAACCTTTGCCACCGACTAGTGTTTTGTTGGTGTAACTGCAGAGTGACACAGACACACCCGCACAAGTATAATCCCGCTTAAGGTAACAAAAACATAACAATCTTATTTTCAGGTGATTATAAGATTAATGAAAACACAACTGTGAATATTATAAACCTTATCTGAATCCGACACACTGGACCTTTAAGTTTTAAAACCATTGACTGTACATCAGACTGCCACCCAGTGAAAATATATCTTTCTACATCATCTCACATTGTTTATTATATTATAATCATGACCAAACTGGCTGACAGATAATCTCACTAGCCACTCAGCCACTATAAAAGAAGATAAACCTAGGATGAATTGATATTTTTTTCTTTTTGATGATATTTTTAAACAGATTTTATATATTTCCAGTCGCCTAAGTGCACCTTGACACAGTAAACGCGTTCCCATTGCGCGTGTTATTGTAGTAATGGTCATTTACACGCAGGCATGTGCCCTACATCTGCACTGTTTACAGGCTCTCACCAACCACACCGCGAGCCGCGTGCCTGAGGAGGGCAAGCAGAACAAATGACGTCACCAGCTCGAAGCACGTTGAACTGTGCATGCCGAGGCTCTGCAGCAGCCGTAAGTGCGAGGCAGACGCGCAGCAGAAATAAGCCCCGTGTGTTGTGCATGATCAAGGAGGAGCTGGGGTGGATTTCTCTTCTGCTCGGCAACATTCATGTAGTTTCTGAGAATACACGGAGGCTATGAGTGGTTTCAGATACAACTGGCTGTCTAGTTAGCTTGGGGACAAGATTATTTATAATTTGTACACCTGTAAACAAAACTTGTTGTGCCCATAGCTTTCAGATAATAAGATCCTCTTACTATCTATTTTTCTGGGGCTTTTGACTGCACCCCACAGTCTTCAGAAGTTGGTCAAAGTTAAATATATGTGTATATAAAACAACAGACAGATCTAAATAACAAAGGAATAAATGATAATAGTTTAAAAATAGACTCAGGTCCTTTGGAGGACAGCTGGCACTCCCAAGGACCTTCTATGACTCTGTGGTGGCATCAGCCATCTTCTACAGAGTGGTTTGCAGGGGCAGCAGCATCTCGACAGCTGACAGGAAGAGATTCATCTGTGCTTGGATGCTCTCTCGACCAGGTGGAGATGGTGGCCACGCTATTATCCCTTATGGACAACATGTCCCACCCCATGCTGGACACTTTGGCAGTACTGGGCAGCTCCTTCAGAGACAGGCTGCTTCACCCACGGTGTTTGAAGGAGAGATGCTGCAGGTTCTTCCCTCCTGCTGCTGTCAGACTCTACACATGAAAATCCATTATACTGCTATTTAGGTGTGGGGTTTTTTTGTACAGTTTACTTAAT
Organism: Epinephelus moara; assembly: GCF_006386435.1. Taxonomy (NCBI): domain Eukaryota; kingdom Metazoa; phylum Chordata; class Actinopteri; order Perciformes; family Serranidae; genus Epinephelus; species Epinephelus moara. The sequence goes on along the minus strand of NC_065522.1, from coordinate 27,049,953 downwards.
GTTTTTCTACTGATACTCCCAGTTTGCACTCTGTCCCTTTGCTGCTGTAATATTGCAAATTTCCCCACTAATGACGAATAAAAGATTATCTTGTCTGGTCTGGTCTCATCTGGTCTTGAACTAATAATGTAAAAACTACCAGTAAATAAAGCTCAAAGTTATTAATTGTCAAATTTTAAAATCTTGGAACTGAGGGCCCCTCTAATAATGCAATTAAATATGTATAATAATAGCAAACAAATAGCAACAAAAAGAGAACCTAAGATATATAATGGTGCAAGTTAGTAAATGGGGATAAAATATAACGTTAAAGAATATGAATTAAAGTGATATAAATATATATTGTTGGCAGTAACTGCAACAAATAAACAGAATGTAGGTATAGACATAATGAGAAGCAGAGGTGGGAACTCGAGTCACACAATTTGATTACTCTAGACTTGACCTGGGAAAAACAAAAAACAACCTTCAACTTAACTTGGACTTCAACACCAATGACTTGCGATATCACTTGGACTTGTGCCTTCTGACTTGATACTTTAGTTCACGTACAAAAACTACATGGTGGCCGCACCTCATGGGCCCCAGTGCAACCACATGGCCTGCACTGTCTATATGTACGCCCCTGACTTTGAGACAAGGGGTAACTCTGTAGCCAGTAATGTAAAATGGCAGTGAGAGAGTGATCAGATATTTACACTTAATTCAATTAAATTCAACAGAACTTTATTTATCTCGAAGGAAATTCTTGTGCCGGAGAATGCTTCAAAATACAGTAACGCCCACGGTGTTATCAATACCCCCCCTTAGCCCTACCCCTTGGCCCTACCCCTACATTTGTGCTTTCCTGCGAGGGGTAGGGGCGTCCCAATTCCTTTTTGCGTGTAGGGGTAGGGGGTATAACGAGGGATAGTGGGTATGAAACTAGCCCATCAGAGCGAGGGATTTCAGATGCTGACTTGCCAGCGAGGGGTAGACGTTGCCATGGCTACCACCGAGCAAGAGACGGGAAAAAAGTTCATACATAGCTAACGTTACCGTCGTCAGGTTGCTTGTTAGCTAGCTAGCTAGCTCGCACTATCTGGCATCTGTCATTTGTCCTGTTCTGCAAAATTGTCGGATTTTTCACATTACGATAACACGCCAGCTAGTATAACCATGCTGCCTCGTAATGTTAGCTGGTTAGCTAGCTATCTAGCTAGCAGAAGTCCCCTGTCGTCTGTCGTTCATCAAACGAAGCATGATGAATAATGCAAACGCGATCGGTAGGATGAACTAAACTGGAGACTCCATTGTAGATGCTGGTTGGAAATGTAGATGGCTCGCAGCTTCCTGTTTAAAATAGTTAGGTATATGTGAACGTAACCGACGGGGTGACGTAGTGAGTGGTGTCCCAATTCCTAGGGAAATATTTCAACCCCTACCCCTCGTTGCTTCATTTTGAGGGCAAAGGGGTAGTGGGCAAGGGCTAGGGGCAGGGGTAGGGCCAAGGGCTAAGGGGTAGTGGACAAGGGGGGGTATTGGGATTGGGCCTAAGTACAGTAGACCTGAGTGGGTTCCCCGGGTCAGGGTCACTCACTGGGCCCAGTTTTCCAACAATACGGTAATAAATATCTGGCAAAATATACAAATGCACATGATCGAAGTGTTTTCAAGGAGCAAAAGCAAAACACAGTGCCTCATAGAGTAACAACAGGAGTATGTTAAGTGCAAGAGTTACTAGAAATGAAGTAAATGGTGGGAAAAAAACTAAAATGGTGGTAAAAACAGATATTGCAAATGATTTAGCAGTATTGCATATGAGTGACAAAATGATATTGCACTGCATTGACAAGTAAACATGATACTGAAGAATAATATGGCACATGATGCTACTGAAAAGTAGTAATGTGCATCATATGAAGTATTAGTGCACCTAATGCAGGTGAATACTGCTGTCAGTGTCCTTTATTTCAGCTCTTTTGATGATTATTAACCTCAATTTGTGAAGATATATATAGACACAATAACACCAGTGAAACTTTAGCAGCAACTCTTGGATTAAACTGCCACAAGTAACTAAAATAACCTCCCAGTAGTGAATGTCGTTGCGGTGCTATTTCCCGTATTACGGTGCACCAAGTAGGCCACATCAAGTGTGGGTACGGGCTACGCCCTCTCATGTCTATTTGGAAGAGAACTCAGGACCAGACACTCTGCAACGTGACTGCCGAGCCCCGTGCGGATAGCCCCGCCCCTCTCAGCCAATCAGAACACGCATTGGCGGGTAAGGGGCGGGGGCTTTGAGCGGCGCTGTCCAATCACAGCGGCTAGTACAACATTGCTTGCTAGACCATGCACCGGCACGTGTGTCCCTGCGTGTAAACTACTGACGGAGGGGGTTGAGCAAAAAAAAAAAGTGTACAGAGCGAATGCGGAGCGCTGAGTACAGGCAGTTGTCGCTAACGTTACCAGGATTCATGTTGTTATTTCTGTGAGACCGACAAACACCTCATCGCGGAATACTGAAGCTGTTGTTGTCGTTTTTGAAGCGTATTTAAAGGTAAGATGTCGGATTTGTGCTGTTAACTGTCGTCTCTGTGGCCGTTGCTTTGTGGCTAACGTTAGCATGCTAGCTGTCACTTCGGGCAAAAACAACAGTCGTATTCTTATTTAGTTGCCTCATATTAAACCTAATTATATCGCTTAATGTTAGCTGTAATGACACTTCTCAGAATGTACAGACAGACTAGTCGTCTTGTTAACCCTGTAAGTGCCGCGTAATGTGTCACGACAAGAAGTCATTTTTAATGTCTGTGGGGGTTAAAGAAGTCAACACCATTATTGCCTGTTATCCACATATCAGGAGCTGTATTTCTATGATTAAGTGCACTTGTGTTCCTATAGGTTGGACATACAGTACATGTGGACGTTGCACAATGTCCAGGGCTCCTATATGCTCCGCTGTGATAGGTTCACACTGTGCTGTATAGTATTTACGTTATGCTCGCTGACAACAACGTGAGTCGTGTTCTGCTATGACAGGACATCAAATAAACCGCCCATTGTCTTATTAACAGTGCATACGTGACACTATTACAGTGTTAATGGTGGCTGAGCACGCCCCATTGGATCCATGAAGGCGACAGCCACTTCAGATTTATGCTGAATTAATTATGTGAAGATTTTTATATCTGTAACTGAGCTGTTGCAGCATATGTGTTGCGGTCTATAGTTTAAACTGGTGTATTAACAACATGCAGTGATGTATAGTTTCGATCCACTACAAGCTCCCGTGCTCCTGATGTGCACATTGTGTACTTTTTGGGTTTAATCTGTGCAAGTTGCGTGCCTCTAGCCAATCAGATGATGTTCTGCTATCGGCAACTGTTGTAATCCACCCATGCATTGTGCTGCTGCACGTCACCTACACAGGCTGCATCCCAGCATACCTCTGTACACCAAAAGAAATAGTCAAAATCACACAAGCCTAACAAAATCTATGGGAGCAAACAGGAGACAGTGTTTGGATTTGAGCAGCCACTGAATACTTTACATGGAAATTTAAACATCCTTGAAGGGTTGCATGATACTGGATTTTTTTTGCTGATATGCCGATATGCAACAACTCCCTTTTTTTCCCCACCTAATCTTAGTCATCATCAAGTCTCTTCTTCAGTGGAATTAACATCATATTATGCATGCATACTCTTATCATGATGGCCATAGAGCATCCCTGCACTATTAAATGAAAAGCATTGAAATATTTTACTTTGAAATAGTGCATCAAATTGAGCTCACCTCTTTGGAAATATTGAAAAAATATTTGCAATTTCACCCTTTGAAATTGCAAATGAAGAAGTTTCAAATTTTGTTTGAAAATTCTGATAAAAAAACAAATAAGTAAAATATATTCAGGTTGCTTAAATTTAATTGGTCAAATTCACATTTTAAAAAAACTAATAATGTACACACACACACTGTAGAAACACTTGCTTAAGTAAGGAAAATGTAAGGCTTCGGTTGCAGTTGGATATTTTCATGTGGTTTGTGCACAAAAATCTAAATCTGTAAAGTAACTAACTGAAGTAATCTAATAATTTTAGGAGTAAAAAGTACAATATGTCCCTCAGAAGTGTGGTGGAGTAGAAGAAGAAAGCGACGTGAGATTAAAATGCTCAAGTTAAGTAAAAAAAAAAGTACCTCAAATTTGTACCCAAGTACAATACGTGAGTAAATGTACATTCCACCACTGTCCAGGACAGGAGAGGCAGTCGAGTCTGAGTGTTCTGAACAATCTGAGTGATTATATTCAATGTGAATTATTCAGTTGCTCTTAAAATTCAACTATGTATTTGCTTCCATTAAGCCTGCTTAAAACATGTACGTAGTTATAAATCAGGCGTACTTGTGTAGGCCTTTGCTATGATGTGTTCACAGTCAGCCAATTTCAATGCATGTATTCTCACACATCAGTGGTAACCATGGAGTGACCCGCTGGCGGCGTCTATATTATCACTCTCTATGATGCTCAACATGTAGCGGTGTTCATGAGAATATAAATGCACGCCCTGTGTGGTTTTCCTTATGTTCTGCTTTACAGTAAATCGTCCACAGACGAACCATAAAAGGTTTTCGCAGATATCGCACCCGATTTAGCGTCTGAGTGTGCAGGGCAGCTGCACGGAAACATCCAAGAAGTTTACAAAGGCAAGTGTTGGACAAGATAGTGCAGAGCAGAAGATTAGAAAAGAAAGGTCGGAGTAACCTACTTTCTTGTAATCTTGGAGAAAGTTGTGGGTGGGCATCATAAAGACGACTCTTTCAGCTTATGCATAAGAAAGTAAAGCAGCTTTAATGATGCGTGGATGGCAGAAGTGGTGAAATGGCATGTTCGTTATTAATTGTTTGGTCTATAAAGCATCAGAAAACAGTGCCACAATACCCTTGAGTCTAAAGTGACTTCATTACACATCTTGTTTTGTCCGACCAACATTTCCAAACCCTTATATATTATATTTACTACAATATAAGGCCAAGGAAAGCAGCAAATCCTCACACTTGAGAACCTTGAAATGTCTCATTTTTGCTCTGACGATTGCCGATTATTATCCCGCCTATCGATGAATCAACTAATTGTCGCACCTCTAGTTCAATCCCCATTTAAACTAGATTATCAAACATATGTGGGGGACTGACTCATCATCACTTAAGACAGGAAGCCATGTAAACAGCTTATAGTTTTCCATCACTGTGACACTTTAAAATGAGTGATTCACCAGCAGCAGTACCAAGTTTGGACTGTGATGGGTGAGGCAGTGGAGCAGCGAGACGATGCACCACCTGTTTCTGTGACAAGAGCATTGCTTGTACCTTGACTAGCATTTCTCACTGAGTCTCTTTCCTCCACTTTAAACTGAACTAAAGCGCCTTAAAATGGCGAAAAACTAAAGCTCGAGGCAAGAAAAGACAGACAGGGAAAGAGATTTATGGAGGATAGGCGGGAGTGTTTGTGTCCTCCCTGTTCTCAGACAACAATAAAACAATCAAAGCTACAGAGTTTACCACAGGCTGCCAGGAAATGGCCCGCTGGTGGCTCTTAAAAATGCCGGAGGTGGTTCGGTTTCCATTGCACTTGCTAATGAGGGTTGTCTTGCAATTATTGCAATTAGAATTATTAATCCCAGGACCGGTGGTGATTGTCAAACAGTCTCTTGTTAAAGTTGCAAACACAAAGTTATGTGGAGTTTGCTTGTAGGCTAAGCAGATTGCTTTGTCTATTATTTTTCAATTTGACACTTGAATCATGGTGATTACACCAGAACTTGATATGTCACGTAGAGCTTTGATAATAATGTTAGTCTGGATTGTGGTTTGAGGCTGATATAATTATCTTTGTGTGTTTTACCACAGTTATCAAACTTCTTGGCTCTGTTACGGCGTCATGAAAAGACTTGTAAGGAGCATTTTATCTCAGTTATTGCATATATTTAGACCTGCTATTTAAAAAAAGGACACTACGGCATGACATAACACGGGGAAGAATCATGCAAAAGTTTAAGTTCAAGAGAAAAGGGCAAGTTCATTTGATAAAAGGGGCGGGATTCTTTAAAAATCTGTAATAAATAAGTGATAGATGGTTCCCAGACAAGCAAACATAATGAGTATTGCTTCCCAGTATGACACAAAACTGAATCTTCTTTCCTGGTTTGGGAGTCTCAGCCAAATCAGCGAACATTTGCTTCACTAAAATGGCCCGTCTGTCGTCCATTGATAAAATAATACCTCAATGGACGGCAGATTAAGCTACTTATTACAACAGCTTGATACAGTGATGCAGAGGAAGTTGGCACGTGTTGTGTGTGAAATTCCAACATGGAAATAAGTTCGAGAAACCCTGCAGAAATCCAGCGGATGTGCTCGGACCTCCCCTTTTGCTCAAATGTAGCTGAACCACTTTATTGCGCATTCATAATCTTCCAACTAGGTTATTATAACATAGGTTTCAACAGCTTGGATTATGCAGAAAGCTCTGCAGCTCTGACGTTCACTCATACTGAGCTGACTAGTCTTTAAAGACGTTGCATCGATTTCAGGTTACGACCTTTCCCAGTCTGCAAGTTTTGTGCCAGTTGGTGGACTTGTTTACCTGAGGTTACCTGGTCTGAGTGACAGACGGAGCCCCCGCCCATGGCAGAGATTGGACATGTTGTACCCGGGATTTTTTTCCCAAGGCAAACAATAATCCTTTCCCTCAATGAGGCCACAGAAATGAATTTAACACAGTTGGAATTTAGAGCAGTTGGATTTATTGACATCCAGTGAGGCTTAAAAATGTCATTTTAATGAATTATTTAAAATGTGTTGTACATAGATAAGTAGATAAGATAAAAAGGGTAAGCGATAAATACGATTGATAAGATAGAACAATACGATGATAGGTAGTGGATTTTTTGCCTAACTCTTTTAAGAGATAACCGATACCGATATTTAACCTACAAGTCTCTCCTGTTGTGGAATTAACATCATATTATACATACATACTCTCTCTATTCATTCATTGTTCAAAATAAGAAAAAGCGTACTGGGCGATATCAGCTGATACCGATGACGTGCCAATATTATTATGCATCCCTAATAATAAATTAGATAAATAAGATAGGATAGATATGATATATTAGACTGGAAAGACAAATAAGATAGACGCTATAAATAAGATTATAACTGGCTAGATGGACTTTATTGATCCCAAATTGGGAAATTCTTGTGTTACACCAACAGGTATTGCACAGGAAGGATAAATACACCTGAAAAATGTAAATGAAAAGAAAAATAAACATACAAAATAAATCAAAATAGCTCAATACAGAATACAAGAACAAAACCTCAGCATATAGAAATACAAGTTACTGTAAAACTTCAATTAGTGGCCCAGGCTATTATTTGCGTAACTCACTGGGCCTATATTTGGGACAGGTCTTTAATTCCTTTCACGCAAAACTGTTGCTCAGGAAACATCGGGACATGCAATCAAATAGTTTATTTAAACCACTTTTGATCTTAGGACCATTATGGACTAAAGGAATGTGAATAACTTACGGGGTTATCGAGGATTGGACACATAATTTGAGGTAGCCAATAAGTAGGTTTTATACATCCGAAGAACTTTTATTAAAAAAAATGAACTGGTCTCATTTATAAAACAGTGCGTAGGATCCATACTAAAAGTGTACGTACGGACATTTGACAGTTTCTACAATCAGGCTTTCACGTCACCATCTGCGTCGCCAATTTTCTGTCTCCAAAAAGTTCGTAAGCATGGGTCAAAGTTTCTCCCATCAAGTCTGTTTTTAATAGATCAGAACTTTTCCATTTTTTAATAGATCACAACTTTTCCACTTTTTTTAATAGATCACAACATTTTTTAATAGATCACAACTTTTCCAAAGGAAGTGGCGTACGCCTCTTTCAGGCCTCGTTTTGTGCGTACGCAATCTTTACAAATGAGACCCCAGGCCTCTAATTGAGACAGGCCTCTAATTGAGACAGGCCTCTAATTGTCAAAATGTGTGGCCACACCAGGCTAGCAAAAGGGACTGTGCGTTCAATTGGGACTACGCTTTTAATTGAAGTTAATGGTATATATATATAGCTGGCTGGCTGGATGGACTTTAAGATCTTAAATTGGGAAATACTTGTGTTACATCAACAGGTTCTCCAGGCTTAATATATACACCAAATTTATCAATGGAAAAATAAATATATAGAATAAAATAAAATATCTCAATACAGAATACAAGACAAAAACCTCAGATATATAGCCATACAAAGGATAACATACCATATACATTAAACAGAGGAAGTGTGACTATACATACAATATAAATATATTTTTTGTAATAATAAGCACTCAAGGACACCTTAAAAAACACAGTATAAAAAAGTAATGTATCCATAGATTATAAAATTAAATAATTCTGTAATATACAATAGAAGTTATTTAAAAGACTAGTCAAAGATGATAATTGTAAATATGCATTTATATATTTAGTATATTGGTGTAGAGTAATGTCACTACTTTAATAAGTCATGTGTCCATACATACGTGTTTCTTCTCCCAACTGCTGGAGCGCGTGTCTCATAAATGTACATGATGTACAGTACGCAGCCTCCCTCAGACACTGGTCCAGGATCAGCTCGCGCATCTGCACACCGCCCCGCGTGTGTGCGGAGCCAGAGCTCGAGGCGGAGCTGAGACCAGTGTTTGGCAGACAGCACCGCTGTCGCAGGCAGGCCCGGCCTCTGCGGGACGCGCGCTCTCATTGGTCCAACGCGCTGACCAATCAGCGGCCGGCAGGGCTCGCGGAAAGCACCGCCGCGGACACGTGCCGTATGTACACAGAGAGGCAGAGCGGGACGGAGCTGCTGTGCGCGGGCACAGTCTGTGACTGAGATACACGGAGCTGTGTGCGGTTATTCTGCGGATACAGACGAGGTAAAGAAACGCTGCTGTTGTTGTCTTATCGTGACTGAGTGATATGGACACGTCGTGGTGCTGACGGGTGGATGCACACATGTTCACGCGCGGAGCTGCCACACCTTCCTGCAGCCTCGCGCTGTACATTGCAGCAGGGGAGTGTCTCATGTTACCGACGAGTTTCGGACAGGTGACTTGTGTCTCTGGGACAAGTTGTATCGCAGGTGTGTCTCTCTCTGTGACAATGTGTGTGTATAGTGTGTAGTATGAATCAGTGGGTGTTTATGCTGTGGGTGTTACTGCTCCAGGCTGACACACTGTGCTTCATAGTGCATGTTGTGTCATTAAAGGAAAAGAAAATGCACAGTGTAGATGTGCATGGTCATATATTTGTAAGGGTGTTGCCTATGTATTAATAATGACAGGAACATTTCTGCAGATATAGCATGTATATACATAATTACAGCAACTACAGTATGAAGTTTGAGTACTCAAGTACTCTGTGCATGCATGTATTCAGTCATTTGTGTGCATATATATATATATATATATATATATATATATATATATATACATATATAAANATATATATACACACATAGGACAGGAGGCAATGATGTAATTGCTATCCATGCATATCTGCACATCCGCAGAAGACCTTTGTTCTTAGTGGGACCAACAAAAGACACAAGCTGTGCCAGTTGTATGAAATGTTAAACACTTCCTGAGTGGGCGTGGTCGTCTCTCCTGCAGCCCCCTGCCTCATTTGGAAGCCGAGTGAACGATCAGATTCAAAACAGTGTCATTTTCAGTGTCAGAGTGCTAAGAGGGGTCGGGGCTTGTGGAAACTGGGTCCAGTATTTACTCCAGTGAATGAATGAACTCAGGGCTGCAGCTGGTCTCCTAAAGGGGCGGGGCAGTGCAGGTATTCACTCTGGACCCAGCAGCATCTTCTTAGTTTCACTTTGACCCGATGACGGCAGTCAAATGGACCGTTAGCTCACCTCACAGTCCATCACGATTGTACTATGAATAGAACTGTGTGTGCATCTTGTCCATTGACGTTCAATACAGAAAGTTTGTCCAAGGGTTAAGAGTGATGTTTGGAAGTATTCAAAAATGATGAAACGATACTGGACTTTCCTAACTGGGATACGATACCTTATGATATTCAATACTATTTTTGATACCAGGGAGAACACACTCATTACAATTTCTATTAAAAATAAATATTACAAGGCCATAATATGACAACGATGACTTTTCTTTCCTTGGTTAGAAGTAGAAAACATCAGAATGACTGTGGTGAACATTAACAAAAAGGGAAAGTACAGCTGGTAGCGGTGTATTGATACAGCGGAAAGTGATTATTGAAACTTTCAAATATGTATTGCTATAATGACGGCTAATCTCTACAGTTTTTGCAGAAAGGTGAGCAAACAGCTGAAATACATACTGTGTGTGTTGAGTTGTATTGAATTAATTAACCAGATGGTTTGAACAACAGGATGCGTTGATTTGATTGATTTATTTTCATGCTAAATGTAAAAACATCCTCAAAGTTGCTCTGCAGCTTCAGTGAGGTATTTATTTTAATCATTTTTGTTAGAGTTTTGTGTAGTTTTGAGCGTTTGGGGAGCCGTAGAGAACAGCTGCGTAAAAATAGAGAAGAGCGTGGTCATTGTAGCAGCTTCAGTTGATTATAATGGACACGCTTTGTTGCAGGTAGCTACGTCAGATGTCACGCTGCATCCATGTCCCATGTATTTCAGCGTTTACCTGAACCCCTACCTGCGTTTTCGCTCAAGTGTTCATTTAAGACCTTATTCTTTTGTCAGACTTTTATTTCGTGAGTGCTTTAAAACAATTTAACGCGAGTACTCGAATATGGAAATTACTTAAAATGCTCGTCCCTATTCAGCAACATTAACTGCAGTTAATGCAGTTATTTTTATTGCCTTTTACTGAACTTGATGGCCCCCAAATTACTATCATGGATGACTGAGAGTAAGAAACTACTCACATTTAAGAAGGTGCAACCAGCAAAGTGTCTTTTATTTACTCAGTTTTTAGTTAAAAACAAGTTAATATCTATTATTTTGCAGACTAATTGATTGACTAACAGTTAAAATTAGAATGCACTTTCTTCTTATGTGTGTAGTTTCCCTTAGAAACGTGTCATTATTCTTACAACACAGTAACATTGTGTGATTGTTCGTAGCTTTACAGATACAGTCTTTACATCAGATGGACTCTTGTTTCTCGTTACCATCATAGTGAGCAGATTTGAGACCAGCTGTTGGAGCAAAGCCCAGCCAACAGTGAGGTGGAGCTGTGCTGTTTCACTGGTTATAATGCTCTGTGTGACTATGTGATAGATTCAGTGGTGTCTCCTGCCTCTTGTTTACCAATACAGTGATGATTGTTTGTTGTGATGTGGTGTTGACAGCTCTCAAAGCCCTAAAAAAACAAGTGATGTCACAGTGCTGAGTAGTTTGTTTTTGTATGTGCAGAGCTCCAGACTGTGACCGTGTGGTTGTATTTTGCAACCGTGGAGCACCAGTGTGACTTGTGAATGTTATGTATGAACTGGAGAGCTGTTGGTTTGTTTCCTGCTCACAGTGAATAAATCCTCATGGTTAACTGTGTCGATATAATGGTTTAACTTTTAGCCAATGGGTAACATCAACTGTTGACCGGAAGCTTCCAGTTCAGAGCAAAAACATTAACACTATGGGCTCAAGAAGAGGCGGATGCTTCCGAATAGAAGCACCAGTGGTTCTACATTAGGGCTGTCAACAAATATTCTAAATTCGAATTTAAATTCGAATTTGAAAAAAAAAATGGACCTTCGAATGTGAAAATTGATATTCGATTGTGGAGAGAAAAAAAAAACACCACCGCAGCTGTCCTCTTTGCGAGTGGGCGTTGGCATCAGACGCGCATTTCTCCAGCCTGGTCGACAAGCGGTTCTGCTCCCAGCTGTTGTCTCCATCACCCGGCTTGACACGTTCGTTCGCGGCTCGCACAGAAAATAGACCAGACGCCGAAACGATCGCTGCAGGGCGCGAGCCGGTGCTTCGAGGCTATTCGCAGCGCTTCCGCGGGCGGTGTGGCCACGGGTCAGAGAGGGGGGGCGAGCGAGAGGTCCGCGGTCGTTTATAACGTAATGTTATAGATAATTGTTTTATGTGTTTTAATGTGTAGGTGTGTAAATGTTTTCAAAGACGTTTATGTTGAAATAAAAATAGTGTGTAAATGTTTTCAAAGACGTTTATGTTGAAATAAAAATACCTACAAGTAGTTACGTTTCCTTTTATTAATACATATACAAGTATGTTTCCTTGTATTAGTTTGCCCTCTTGTGGACATAATGCGGAAAAAAAAAATATTCGAATGGTTCGAACCTATGAGTTATTTTTAGAAGGAATATTCGAACGTCATTTTTGAGCAATTTTGACAGCCCTATTCTACATTGATTTATGTCGTTGCAACAATACTTTATTTTACTTTATTTTGACAGTACATAATTTAACTTTATTATAACAGTGCTTCATTTAACTTTATTATAACAGTGCTTCATTTAACTTTATTATGATAGTACTTTATTTAATCTTTATTATAACAGTACTTTATCTGTATTATTATATTTGATTTGATTTGATTTTTATTTGTCTCAAACAAGCACAAGCATAAAAACAGGCAGTAAATATGAAAAAAAAAAAAAATGGCACACTGTGATAACGTGCAAGTTCAAGAAGGGGCTGAAGGAAGCAGAGCTTATCATGTTCAGCCCCCCATAATTGATAAATTATGTATTTATTATTATATTTAATTTAATCATAAAAGTAATTCAGTTAACTTTATTGTAACGTATTTAACCTTTTTTTATTATAACAGTACTTTAAAATTTTATTTTATTCTAAAAGTACTTAGTTCAACTTTATTGTAACAGTACTTTATTTAACTTAATTGTAACAATACTTTATTAAAATTGTTTTTACTTTATTGTAGCACTACTTAATTTCATTTTATTATAGCTACTTTATTTAACTTTATCACAGAAGTACTTTTTTTTTTTAGTACTTTATTTAACTTTAATATGACAGAACTTTATTTAATTTTATCTTAAAAGTATTTTGTTTAACTTTATTGTAACAGTACTTCATTTAACTTCATTATAACAATACTGTATCTAACTTGACTGAAACAGTACTTCATGTGAAATGTGCAGATTCATGTGTAGGTCCAAGGTTACACCTCAAATGTCTCAGTCCACAGTCCATGAACTGTTCACTCATTTAAGAGAGTGAAAATCATCACAGCTGAGGAACAGGAAGTAGGGAATGTTTGACATCTTTACTTTAAACTGACTTAAACTCATGGCTGCACATATGTTCAGAGGGATCACAATCTTGAAACAGTGTAAGACAGACACTATCTGGCATGATCAGACACGGTCCTACCGAGTGCATTTCCTGTGAGTAATTGGAGCAGGTGGGCGGTATAGTGCCCGACCCTGGTGGCTAGCACTGTTACCTCAGAGTCGTGGGTTCAAACCTGACCTCGCTGATTCAGGCCTGGCAGCGTGGCGTTTTTAATGCTCACCCCGTGTCTGTGTGGGCTCCCTCCTTGTGCTCCGGTGTCCTCCCACGGTCCACAGACATGCATGTTCGCTGAACTGGAAGCGCTAAATTGCCTGTAGGTGGGAATTTGAGCATTAGTGTGTGCGGTGACTGGCTGTACAGGAGATTGATTGAATTTGGGGATGCACCTTTGAAGCAAATGGCCTGCTACAGTTGGTTTAGCAAGTAGGGCTGGACTTTATATTGATAAAGTGATGTCAGACTAGATATATTAGATTGTGGATGTCATAATATCTGGAACGTGGAGGCTCATGCACACCTTAAATAACGAAACCACACAGGGTCCGTTTTACAGTATTGTAGACAAGTCACAGCTGACAAAGAGCCAGGTTCGGTGTGGATGGTATTCTCGTCGCCTGAGCACAGTTTCCCCACCACCTCCACCCACCACCGTGTGTCTTTGCCATCACCCGTGGAAGTATGCATGGATGCCAGCCTGCCTCGACGCCCACTCACGCCCTGCTCGCATATCTCCAGATACATAATTGCTCCTTCCCCCGCCCAGTTCAGCCACAGCGCACACTGTTTGTCATGTGCACCATCCATCTGACCAAACATAATGCTCATTAGCATCTCGGGGCCGAGGAGGAGGCAGCATCACATGAATTTGACGAACCCTGGTACCTGAAGTCGTTCGCTGCCATCTAATCTGTTACCTTTGCGTTAGTTATTTCAGTGTAATGTTACATTATCATTGGCTGGGTTATCCTCTCCTCAGATGTAATGAGCTGGTGATGACCATGTTCACTCAGCCATATTAGGTTAGTGCGTCAGTAGAGGAAGCTATAGTTTGTCTGAGCTGTCAGTGCAGGTACAAAATTAAACCTGTCCCGAACAAATTCTGCACCGAAGCATCCCTGCACCCTTTAGGGAGGCAGGTAAGGAGGGTTGTGGGCCAGCAAGGTGTACAAAATTGACAGGATTGACGACTGAAAACTGGCCTGCGTCGTCTTCTGTTTGCGTCTGCAGGGCTTAAAGGATTACGGGGTGTCTCCCTTGCCTAAGGAATAAATAGCAATAGACTTGCACTTGCGTAGGTGGTGGACAGATATACACTTAGATCCTTAATTTGCCACAACCCTCTGATGCGGAGCTTTGTTGCGTCCTCCCGGTGTTATCTTTGTTGTTAGTCCTCTGGGTAAAAGTGGACTAAGCTATGACGACTGACAAAATATCCCATGTAATTTTGTTCACCTGCTCTATATTCAGATGCATGCATACGCACTTGCTGCATGCAAATAGGAGCAGGAGATTATTGTTATTCTGTGCTCAAGACGGGGTGATTGTTTATTCTGGATAATCTGGGTAAAAGGCGAACAGCTGGGCGCTCACAGCACAACAACACACTTCTGATAGACACTCAGTCTGCACCACAAGGCAGCGGCAACATTTCATGGCCACATTTGCAGCTTCTTTGGAGGCCGGCACAATAAACTGATAAGCTTTTTTTGTCCTTTCATAGCTGCAAGTCCTTGGGAGACACTTGCAAGACCATGACAGGCGTTTTGTAATCCTGCAGCTAACGTTCTCTTTCTCTGTCCATCTCTCTTCTTCTGTCCATCTCAGGTGGCCCTCAGCACCTCGAGCACCACATCTCTGAAGAAAACCAGATACAAAGTGAAGAGATTGTGGTTTGTTTTTTTTCCCCTTGCTCTCACCAAGAGCTGTTTTTCTCACAATCTCTCGTCCCATCTGTTGGAGCACTTGTGCCAAGGCTGTTTCATAAGCGGGAATTCATCTCTTGTCTGCGTTACTTTGAGTGACACTTTCTCTCAAGATAATTGCTGTCTTTTTTTGGATAGACAGACAGCCAGTTGAAACTCTGCCCTTTTTAAAACCCCTCAAAGAAGGGCTCACAGCCCACAACTCTTTGGTTTTTCACCTTTTTTGCAGGAGAAGCAATGAATTTCTCTCCTTAGTTCTTTCAGCTACCAGCATAACCATGATTCACGCGTGTATACATAGTAGTCCCACTTAAACTCAAGTTATTCCTGTTTCCCCTTTTTAACACCTAAATAAAAGCTGTTCCAGCCCCTTCTTACTCTAGTATGAGTTATGACAACCCTAAATCAATGCCCAGCAGCAGCACTCGGGGGCGAGTGGCAAGGGGCGACGAGAAAGACAATGACCAGGAAGCAGAGTCAGAGGTGTTAAACTCTCTGAAGACAAGCAGCGGTCAGCCCAGCGCCAGTGTCGCCACTCAGGAGCAGGGAAGTGGAAATGAAGGCGGCTCATCTCCCAGCGTGGGGTCGGGGTCCGGAGGTTCCCGAGACAGGACGGGACCCAATTCAGATGATATGGATGGACTCTCCAGCGGGAACGACTCCGGGGAGAGGGAGAGCGAAGGCGGGATGGAGAGGGACAATGGGTCACGTGGGCGCCAGTCTGTACGCAGCTCCCACAGCTCGTCAAATGGCAAGGACTCTGGCATGATGCTGGAAACCACAGAGAGCAACAAGAGGTAAGAGACGTTAGGATCATTTTTTTTGTGGTAATTTTTTCATCCAAGAAAACAGGTAAAAAAAGCCAGGATAATTTTTTTTGATCTGTGAAAACAGGAAAAACGGTTTTGCCACCATCATTTTTAGATATATTAAATTAATAATTTTGAGAATTTGATAATAATTTAAATATTTTTTAATATAAGAAAACAGTTTATTAACTTTTTTTAATCCAAGAAAACAGGTGAAAAAAAAAACAGTATAATTTTTTTAATATTTTTTCTTCTATTTATCTGAAAAAACGGGAAAAATAATTTTACCAGGATCAGTTTTTAGGTTGTTTTTTTTTCATCCAAGAAAATTGGTGAAAAAAATAATTTGAATTTTAAAAAAGATCATTTTCATAAGTTGTTCTTTTTCTTTTTATGTGTGAAAACAAGTAAAGAAAAGTTTTGCCAGTATCATTTTTCATTTATTTATTTTTATTTTTTAATATGTGAAAACATAAAAAAATAATTTTGCCAGGATCAGCTTTTAGGTAATTTTTTTCATCCAAAAGAATTAGGTGAAAAAACGTTTAATTTTTAATTTTAATACTTAAATATTTATTTTTATGTGTTAATTTTTCAATGTGTGTGAACAGGAAAAATAATTATATATATATATATATATATATATATATATATATATATATATATATATATATATATATATAAATAAAATAATAATTTTTGAAGTTAATTTTTTTTATTTAGGAAAAAATAGGTGAAAAGTTTTTCCAGGATTATTTTCTAGGTTATTTCTTTTTTTTTTTAATATGTGAAAATGGAGGGAAAAAGGTGTGGCAGGTTATTTATTAATTTATTTTGTCATGATCATTTTCTAAGTATTCGGGGATATGTTGGCAGAAATTGAATTAATATTCTTAAATATGTTTCATTAGTGTATGAAAATAAAAAAGAAGAGAAAACTATTAAGATCAGACTTAAAAAAATGATCACAAGATTTCTATTTGTCCTCACTTGCCTCTCAGGGCTTCCGTACACGTCTGTCCATCTGTGTGTAAAATGGTCACTCACCATAATCTCCTTCTTCCTTCTCTCCCAGCTCCAACTCCCAGAGTCTCTCACCTCCCAGCAGCTCGTTGGCCTACAGCCTGCTGTCCACCAGCTCGGAGCATGACCCCCCCTCCACCTCCGGCTGCAGCAGCAACCAGTCAGCGAGGGTCCAGACCCAGAAGGACCTGATGAAGGCCATCAAGGAGCTGAAGCTCCGCCTACCGAGCGAGCGCAAGACCAAGGGTCACGTCAGCACTCTGAACGCACTCAAATACGCACTCCAGTGTGTCAAACAAGTCCGAGGTGAGGGGGCGTCTGTGTTTGCATCTTTCTGGAATAACTCTTCAGGCATTAGTGCTTATTTTCTGCAGTATGTGATTGTATCTTCATATATATGTAAACACACACACTCTGACTGTTTTATGTTTAACGTTTCCAGCCAACAAGGAGTATTATCATCAGTGGAGCGTGGAGGAGTGTCACGGCTGCAGTCTGGACTTGTCTGCCTTCACAATCGAGGAGCTTGACAACATCACCTCAGAATACACCCTCAAAAACACTGTGAGTTTATACAGTTAACTCCTGCTTTATTCAACTTAATATTTTTTCTTAAAACTGTTTTAATTTTTCATACAAAAAATGAACTGCTGTGACTGACGTTTGTTTGTTTTTTCAGGACACTTTCTCCATGGCCGTGTCCTTCTTGTCGGGTAAGGTCGTGTACGTGTCACCCCAGGGCTCGTCCCTGCTGCGCTGCAAGCCAGAGTGTCTCCAGGGGGCGATGTTCTCCGAGCTCTTGGCCCCGCAGGACGTCAGTACCTTCTACAGCAGCACGGCGCCCTGCCGCCTGCCCAACTGGGCCTCCTGCATCGGGTCTGGTGAGCGGAGGCGGAGTGATGTTGACTTTGGGAGAGGGTTAGAGAGAAAAGGTAGATGAGGAAAGTTTCTCAATGTCTGACTCCGACTCTCTTCCCGTTCAGCTTCTCCTCCGGTGGACTGCACCCAGGAGAAATCCATGTTCTGTCGGATCAGTGCCGACCGGGCGCACGGCGGCGAGATGCGCTACTACCCCTTTCGCCTCACACCCTACCAGCTGACCATCAGAGACTCGGACGATGCTGAGCCTCAGCCCTGCTGCCTGCTCATCGCAGAGAGGGTCCACTCTGGATACGAGGGTATTTTTCTACTACATCTGTATTCAGGCTCATGAAGTTGTCGGTCATACACTGAAAATAACTTAATGAAGCAGCTCTAATAATATAAAGCTCCTCGCCGTGTTTTTATTGTGGCTGTTTGGCACTGATAACGTTATGTCAGAGTAACCCAGGCAGCTTCACTGAGTTGTTTTATCTCTATCAAGAACAAGATTGTTCTTGAATGTAAATGTGTCACAGGTTTCAACAGAGCAGCTCTCCACATGATTATGAACTAGTCAAATGCGTCTGTATGAACTCACAAGCCTTTAAAACATGCTTTCATGTGTCGTTCCTCCAGCTCCTCGTATCCCTCCAGACAAGAGGATCTTCACCACCAGTCACACTCCCAGCTGCCTCTTCCAGGAAGTCGATGAACGGTCAGTCATTTTGAATCTTAATGGACATTATGTCAGGGTCGGTATGGGTGCTGGGAATCCTTGAAAACACTTGTGTGGCGTTTTCATTTTGCATTCTTGAAACTGCTTGAAAGCCCAAGTGCTTTTCACACGAAATGAAAACAACTCCACTCGAGCCTCGCCTGCCACTCTGAGCATGTGTGATCTGTCAATCTCTTTTGATGTGTGGCCTCTGATGGAGCAGTGGGAGGATAACAGACGGATAGCATGCTGGGAGGTCCTCGATTCGATCGGCGTTGGCTTGAAAACAACAAAATCATGGCACAAAATGTTATTTTGGTTGTTTAGAGCACAATAATCTGAGATTTAGTGCGATGACGATGAAGTGAAATAATGTGGGAATACATGTGTGTTTGCAGGGCAGTGCCGCTGTTGGGCTACCTGCCTCAGGACTTGGTGGGAACCCCCACCCTGCTCTACATCCACCCTGAAGACAGACCCCTAATGGTGGCCATACATGAGAAGAGTGAGTATATTCAGACTGAGCTGTAACAGGAGTCATTCACTTCCTGTTTCTTCTTGTATGTACCGATTAAGTCAGAAGAACTCATACACGTCTGCACTGTTGTCTCTCTTCAGTCTTCCAGTTTGCAGGGCAGCCGTTCGATTATACACCCCTGAGGATGTGCGCCCGCAGCGGGGAATATCTGACCATCGACACCAGCTGGTCCTCCTTTGTCAACCCCTGGAGCCGCAAGGTGGCGTTCATCGTCGGGCGCCACAAAGTCAGAACGTAAGATTACTAAGTTTCTGCTCACTCAAAGACAAATGCTGAGAGTTGTCAAATGTTACACTCCTCTGAGGCCTGAGAGGTATGAACTGTCTCCTCCAACGTTGTCTCCAGGAGCCCTCTGAACGAAGACGTGTTCACGACACCGCAGGGCTGCGAGACGCGCGCCACCACGCCCGACGTCGTCCAGCTGAGCGAGCAGATCCACCGGCTCCTGGTGCAGCCGGTGCACAGCGGCAGCTCTCAGGGCTACAGCTCGCTCGGGTCCAGTGGCTCGCGAGGCTCCCGGCGTTCACACCAACAGCACCTCAGTGCCTCCGCCGCCTCGTCCAGCGACAGCAACGGCCCCGCCATGGACGAGGCTGGTGCAGCCGTCGCGTTACACAAACCGGTGAGCCTTACGAGCGACGTGTGGTTTAAGGTGTGGCTACATTTTGGTTTTAACAGGTGTTTTCATGCAGGGAATCTCAACATATAACAATACACTGCTGTGATTTTTCCAGATGACGTTCCAGCAGATCTGCAAAGACGTCCACATGGTTAAGACTAACGGACAGCAGGTGTTCATCGAGTCCCGTAACCGCCCACCGCCTAGGAAAAACACCAGCACAGGTAAAATATGATCCACAGATCCAAGTGATAGATTTGAGAGCGGCATTTACTCGATCATACAAACACAAACAAGTAAAAAAAAACAGACTGAGAACTGATGAACGTCATTCAGGCTCACGTTTTCCCAACCCTCACTGTTGCGTCTAAATGGAGCTGACCCATTGACGAACGCAGATAGACTCTTCCTTTAACGTGAAACAAACTGAACGGAGCTGCCTACATTTTTAATTTCCTGTCCCTCTGTTCCCTTCATCCAGGCGCAGCGGGCATCAGAGCCATCAGCAGCGACCCAATCAGAGGTTTGATAGCTGACATGACGAAGCCACCCAAAGCTCTGGTCCCTGCGCCGCTTGTCCCCAAGGAGCCTCCCACTGGCTACTCCTACCAGCAGATCAACTGTCTGGACAGCATCATAAGGTGTGTGTGCAACCCTAAAGCCCGTCTCTCTTTTGTTCGTGTTGCTTTGGTTATAAGGTCACTCATCCACAACGCTCTGCCTGTATGTGCGCAGGTACTTGGACAGCTGTAACATTCCCAACACAGTTAAAAGAAAGTGCGGCTCCTACACGGCGTCCTCCACGTCTGATGACGACAAACAGCAGGAGGCCAGCAACAACCAAGGTACTTTTTTTTTATAACTGAACTACAGCTGGTTTGGTTTGTTACGTAGACGATAAGATAGTTTGCATTTCTAAATATCTCTGATCCACTTATTTAAGGTTATTTTCCCACTTTATTTTGGTCAGCGTGTATTTACCGTCAAAATACTGATTCATGTTTTTGACTATGGATTTTTTTTTTTTTATGCAGCATCGTTGATTTGTCTCATGACAGCTTCTTCTATTACCAATAAACATGCTTTGCTCATTTGTGCTGCTTGTCTGGACAGTAAACAATCATTTACAGCAAACTTGTTGGACTTGTTTTCCTTTGCAGGTGGTTCAGTTAACCTCGTAAGTGAACCACCTCCTCTGCCTCCCCTGACCATGGCCACAAAGGCAGAGAGTGTAGCCTCAGTCACGTCGCAGTGTAGCTTCAGCAGCACCATCGTGCATGTGGGAGACAAGAAGCCACCTGAGTCAGGTGGGAATCCTCAACACTCACACTCTCTGAACTCTCAGTGTGTTACTCAGCAGGTTCTGTCTATGTCATGGTAAGGTATGAAGTCACTGCATGTCTTTAATTTAATTCAAAGGCCTTTAATGTAATTGAGGGTTGAGTTTAAAGACCTTTTTTTTTTTATTTGGAGCTCTGAACCAGTAACACACTCTGATAAAAGTTCTTAGTTGCCTCAGGGCTGGGCGATAAAACGATCTCAAATCAATCAGACTGCTGCTTCTCTTCTCTGCTGAAAGTGAACTTGCGTTATCCTCCAAAGCTGAGGAAACTGTTAACAGAAAAGGTACCTTAAATGTCAATGACATGGAAGTGGTTTGGATTTCTCAAAAGCAACAAAGCTCAGAAGTGCTAATATCGTAGGCAACTGGACTTGCTTGCGTTTCTTGAAGACGTTTCACCTCTCATCCAAGAAGCTTCTTCTTCTGAAGCTTCTTGGATGAGAGGCGAAACGTCTTCAAGAAACGCAAGCAAGTCCAGTTGCCTACGATATTAGCACTTAGGATTACCATGACCTGGATGACTGAGAATCTTCACCAACAACAAAGCTCAGATTTAGACAGTCTGCAGAATGTTTCGTAAGTTGATGCCAACCAAGATAGGAAACACAAGAACTCTTTTCCATCACCTAACAACAAGGTATCATCCCAGCAACTACACCATTGTCAAGCTAACTTTTATTTTTTTGTTTGTTAAATGTTGAACAAGATATATTCTAAAACCACTAAGGGGTAAGCACTTTTATTTTGGTGTTATTGGGCAAAACTCCCAGCATATTGTAATTAAAGAATGATGAGAGAGACCTAGACTTCTGCTCCTCCTCTTGGTTCTGTTTTCAGGCTTTAGAAAATCTAGCTTGTGACGGGAGACTTTGTCCAATCACAGGTCATTTCTGGCTGCTCTTCAAAAGCAGATGTGCACGTCCATTTGGTGAAAGTCTGATTCCATGTCCTGCAGAGAAAGTTGCTTTTCCAGTATTGGCAACAACTGCCTACACTGCAAAGCAACCCAAAACAGGAAGACCGACTGATCAAAAAGGGTCTAAAAAAAGAGAGTGTGACAAAAACAAAACAAAACATGTGTCAGTATCAGCAAAGCATTTCAGAAATAGAAAGAAAATGTTGCTAATAGTTTAGCCCTCTTCTTATCAGAGCGAAAGGCCCACAGCTGCGGCTAACGAGGGCAAGAGCCTCGAATCACAGTGGCTACGGTTACATGATGGCTTCTCATTCAGAATGAAATAAATCTGAATGAAATCATTCAGAATTAAAGTCTTTCCAGGTAGTTTACATGGGAAATATTCATTCCGAATGAGGGTTTACACGGGAGATCAGTTTAATCGGCTGTATTTGGGTCTGCGCAAGGTTTGGGGCAGGGAAGGTTTCTGATTGGATAGGGAGCGGGGCGGATGTTACGTGTTTACGTTTACCAGAAGAAAACACTGTAGTCCTCGCTCCGGATAACAAGATGCTTGACGACGCCGTTCTTAGTGCCTTTTTCAGGCTTGTGTTGCTTATATTCTTGAAGCAGCAGTACGACAGCAACCTTGTTCTGCTAATGCTTCATCTGTTGAGCAGGAGAAGGGAGGTAGAAGGTCGAAGAAGGGAGATAGAAGACCGTGCTTTGGCGTATGGAAACCGGTTAGTGCAATGAGTCCGACTGCTCTATCTCAACCCGTTGTTATGCGCGCTATATACGACATCGCACCAGAAGGGCAAGGAAACGAGCATGCGCAGAAAGAACGCAATGTGCTTAAAGAGGAATGAGTGTATACATGCACACAACATTCTTTCAATCAGAATGACAAACGGAATAATCCACCCCCTTTAATCGGATTTAATTTTCAATCGGAATGACCGTTTACATGGCCTTTCATTCTGAATGAAAGTGGAATTAAACTGTCCATGTAAACGTACTGAGTGTGTCCTCCACCTCACTCCCCGCCGCAACAGACCGCCTTGCCAGGAGGAGAGCAGGCAGCAGCTCCGCCGGGCCACACAGTGTCAACTCCCCACTGGATCAGCAAACTTTCTGTTGCTGCCATTACGCACATTAGACCCGGCTCTGGGGGGTTTGCACTGGCTGAATTCAAACCGTCACAGCCACTGACTGTAGACCCATCCCCTGAGCTGCTACCTACTCACATCCTGGGGAAGCAGTCCACAGCTGCAGGGAGCGGGGTGGAGAGACTGTCGGTTTAACTAACTAGCCAGTTCTTGTCCTATTAATGGTCTGATAAATAGAGGGCAACGAGGGGCCGAGTTAATGAGCTACATGCTACTTCACAATAAAATAAGATTAGATAAATTAATGCATGGGAAATACTATGTGTGTGGGAGGGGCTCAGGAAAGAGAGGGAAGGGTGTATTTTCAAATTTCCTTTTGTCTGTGTACCGTAGCTTTAATTATTTATTAACATAAAATAGAAAAACAATATTCTGAAGTTACTAATGCTAATTAACTAATGCTCCATCTGGTGTCTTCAGGCTTCAGTCATCAAAATACTCTTCGAACTGGCAGCACTGTCAAACTATAAATCAACACTGATCAATATGGACTAAATGATCATTGTCATGTTTTTTGCTTCTTTTGCAAAGAAACTGACCAAAAAAGTGTTTTTATCAAAGTCGGAAGAATTATCTTGCAGAAACATGTAGCTGCATGATAAAACTGCAGATTGGAGGTAATCTGATTTCTGTCTGTTTCTCATCTTCGTCCATCCTGGAAATGTTGTCTTCATTTTGTGGGTGTCACCTCTTCTGCTGTCTTTTGTTTTGTGCTTTACCCAAAACATGTTTTTGTGCGTCTTTTGAAAGGTGATGATATAAAAAAAAACTGTCTTAAGTTTGCTAACGTTAGCCACCATAAGCCACTGGTCACAAAAAAATTCCATGAGTGTATTGAGCTGAGAGTATTTTATGTATTTAACTTTTCTTTTTAAAGTTACATCGCCTCACTTCACTGCTTTAACACCCGTCTTTACTGTTTCGTCTGTCACAGACATCATCATGGAGGAGGCTCCCACAACTCCCACTCTCGCCGCTCCTACAACGACACCAACTCCTCCCACAAGCGGCCCGACGCATCCCGCTAACACAACTCTCACCTTTCCTCCTCTGCCTCCCCCGCCTCCTCCCCCTCAAGCCACTCAGCCAGAGAGGGACAGTCGGAGAAGTGGAAGTGTAGGAGGTGGAGCAGGAGGAGGAGGAAGTGGAGGAGGCCGTATGGGTCTCACAAAGGAGGTGCTGTCTGCCCACACCCAGCAGGAGGAGCAGGCGTTCCTTGACCGCTTCAAGGACCTTAGCAAGCTGCGCGTTTTCAATCAGACGGCGTCCTCGGCCCTGCGCTGTCAGGCCCCGGCTGCCAACCCTCTGTCACGAGGTAGAGACACACACACACACACACACACACACGCTGTCATTTATACACAACACATATTTAAACACTCTCTCGCCATTTGCCCAGCAGCCATAAAAGTCCATTTTGTACCCAGTGTGTATCACTCAGCGCGACATGTTTGTGTGAAGGGGCCGTATAAATAAAGTTAGAGTTGGTTGTTAAAAGTGCAAAATCATTTTGCTTAATTCAGTGTCTTCTTCTCTTCCCCAGGAGTGCGCTGTTCTCGGGATTACCCCGCCGCAGGAAGCAGCACCGGCCACAGACGTGGTCGTGGCGGTAAGAGACTGAAGCACCAGGAGTCATCTGACCAGCACAGCTCTCTGGGCCTGAACGGGACCCGGCGGGACCCCAGAACCAGCACTGCTCCCATGCCGCTCAACATGCCGCTCAACATGCCCATCGGACCCCCGACAAACTCCTCCTCCTGGCCATCTGTCGGCTCCCAGGCCAGCATCCCCGCAGCCCCTTTTGCTCCTGGTATGCTTCCAATCTACCCTGTTTACCCGCCGCTTGCGCAGCCCCTGACCCCCCAGGATCCGTTACGTTTCCCCCCTAACCAGATGGTACCTCCCATGATGGCCCTCGTTTTACCGAACTACATGTTCCCCCAGATGGCAGCGCCCATCTCTCAGCCAGGCCCCACCCCCGGACACTTCTACAACCCTAACTTCACATACCCCGCCGCCGCCCCAGTAGCCGCCCCCACTGTCATCACCAACCCCATACCCGCTGCGGCCACCTGCGCCCCGTCTCGTAGCAGCACCCCGCAGTCCTACAGCCAGACACCCGCTGACCGCGAGGGTGCAGAGTCCCCCCTCTTCCAGTCCCGATGCTCCTCACCTCTCAACCTGCTGCAGCTGGAGGAGTCACCGAGCAACCGGTTAGAGGTCGCAACGGCCCTGGCGTCACAGCAAGCCACGCCGTCGGTGCAGGGCGGTGCGGCAGGGGGACAGAGCTCAGGAAATCAGGGGAGCTCTGATGATACCTCCAAGGAGAATGTAAGTACACTGACGTCAGGACAGGATGTGAAAGGGGACCTATTATGCTAAGTCAAGTTTTTGAAAATAGACAGTGACCGTAACCGTGATTTGTGTCTCAAACTCTGCCGACTTGGGTCCTTGAATTTGAAGAAATTGGGCCTTGAAAGTCCTTGACTTTAATTTTTAAAGTCACATAAAAATTCACCTGAACGCAGGAAGTGTTTGACGGTCAAAATTGCCTGAAGGAGGACACCAAATTCCCCGTTTCACTTGTGGTAAAACAAATCTACGCCCTTGGTGAAGGTACACTGCTACATGTAGCTACATGCTAACGACTGGGAAACATGTAATCTTTGTTGCGCATTTTATTATTTGGATGATATTCCTGCTGCAACATGTTAGGTTGAAGCTTTTATTGGAGATTTTTCACGGTAGAAAGTGCCGCTACACTCTTTTAAGGCCACTAAATACATTTTCAGTGGACAACCCCGCACTGGTGGCAGCTAGACACACGTTAGGTACAACCTTAAAAATACAAGCATGAGCCTGAAAATGAGCATAACAGGTCCCCTTTAAGATTTTAAACCATTACGTCATTTTAAATGTGTCTTTATTTCATGGAAGATTTGAAATTCTATATTCCTCTCTCACCAGGGTGAAGCTAATGAGTCCAACAACGACGCCATGTCCACCTCCAGTGACTTGCTGGATATGTTGCTGCAGGAAGACGCCCGCTCAGGCACCGGCTCAGCCGCCTCCGGCTCAGGCTCCTCGGGCACCAGGTCGTCTGGTTCAGGCTCAGGCTCCAACGGCTGCAGCTCCTCCGGCACCAGCGGCACCAGTGAGTCGTCTAATTTTACCATCATGGAGATTTTAAAATGGCATCCCAATTTCCTTTTCTCAAAGAGCCGTGGGTCGCCCTGACTGTCGAGGAGGCAGAGTGACTGGAGTCACAGAGTTCCTCCAGGTTGATAGATGTCAGAGGCAATTTACCTGAAATACTTTCTTGAAGTCCGTAAATATAGCCTTGATGAAAATGAAACATAATCTGATGTCACTTCCCTCTGATGAGAGTCTTGATGTTAGATTTGGAGCTGACTGCAGAAAGTTGTCGGGGATGCATCTATATAACATTTAGTTAAATGTGAGACCTTAAACATTTCTGGTTTTGGAAACAAAACACTTTAATTCTCATCTTTTCTCTCCGTGTCCCTTCAGGCAGCAGCCAGGGCAGCCACACCAGCAAGTACTTCGGCAGCATCGACTCCTCAGAGAACGATCATTCCCGCAAACAGCCAGCAGGGGGCAGCAGCAGCGCCGGAGGAGACGGAGGCGAGGAGCAGTTCATCAAGTGCGTCCTGCAGGATCCCATCTGGCTGCTGATGGCCAACACTGACGACAAGGTCATGATGACCTACCAGCTGCCTGTCAGGTACGACACTGGGCAAAATGTGACCACACAACACTTTTTTTATTTTGTACTAGCAGCAAAACTTTGTTGATTCTTTGTGAATGAACCTGTCAGTGTCGGACCATCCGTGACCCCCTTTATCCCCTGTGCCCGTACAACAGAGACATGGAGACCGTGCTGCGAGAAGACCGTGAGGCTTTGAGGAACATGCAGAAACACCAGCCACGCTTCACTGAGGAGCAGAAGAGGGAGCTGAGCCAGGTGCACCCCTGGATCCGCACAGGACGCCTGCCCCGAGCCATCAACATCTCTGTAAGTTATTATTTCTCTTTGTTTGTTGTTTTTTATTTTATAATTCATTAATTTGTTAATTCAATTCAGTAGTCCTATTTTTTTTTTTTACTGTTTTTAAATTCAATTTTAGTCATTTATTTATTTTTTTATTCATGATTTATATTTTTATATGCATTATTTTAATTTTTTTCTTCAATTCCTTTCTTCTTTTTGTTCATTTATTTTGATTTATTTATTTATTCATTCATTCAAGTATATTCATTTTTTTTAATTGTAAGATTCCTTTTTAATTTATTTTTATTTATTCATTCTTTAGTTTTATTTTATTTATTTATTTTATTTCTCATTCATTTCATTTTTTAATTTTTTGTAAAATTCATTTTTATTTATTTATATTAATCAATATTTTTATTTCTTGTTCAAATCATTTTTTATTTCATTTTTTGTTTCAATTCATTCGTTCATTTTTTTATTTATTCTTATTTATTTTTTATTCATTTATATTCATTATTTTTTGTTAAATTCATTTTTTATTTCATTTATTTTTGAAAAATGTTCCTTTTTTAAATTTATTTATTTTTATTTAATTTATATATTTATAAATTTTTGTTTGTTCATTTATTTATTTGAATTTCGTATTTATTCTTATTTATTTTTAATTAATTTTTAATGATGTTTTATTCATTTATAATTGTTAATATAAAAGAAAGGAAATCATGTGTTTCTGTCTCGTGTCTTTCAGGGCTGTACAGGCTGTAAGTCTCCCCCCTCCGTGCCCACCGCCGCTCCGTTCGACGTGGAGATCCACGAGATGGAGCTGTGCAGCGTGCTGAAAGCTCAGGAGGACGGCGCCATCAAGGGCAACCTGTGCGAGACGGCCATGGATGAAGCTCAGCCAGAGGACGAAGACGAGGAGGTGGAGGAGAAAGAAACCGAAACACACGACAGCAACCAAGACATGGCGGCGGAGGAGCCGAGCGCTACCTCAGAGGACGTTAAAGAAAAGTCTGTCATGACACACTAAGCAGGCGGCCAAAGAGACAGAACACTATGATACACGACGTTTCTGCGCTGATGTGCAGACGATTTGCACCTTCCAGGAACTTCCTGTGCCCGACACATCCTTACACAGGGTGTTGAAGTGGGACATTAAAAAGGTGCAAACTGATCAAGACAACTTCCATTTGGTGTTTGACAGGTCAGACGGGACACTTGGCCCCGGGCACTGTCCATGAAGTCTGACTTTGATGACCAGGCATGTCGTATACCTGCATATTAAATGCCTTGGAAACCACCGGACATGCACACATGTAGAGGGTGAATTCACTTTCCTCGTACTTGTAGTTCTCGGCCTATTTATTTAAAAGTTGTAAGATAATCAGAGCGGAGGAAGGTGAATGTGTTACACAGATAAGGCGCCTTGACGCAAAGATGGATGTGCTTCACTCGGCGCTCTCCCTGCTGTTCAGGGTCGGGCTGGCGAGGAGAAGAAGGGGTTTATCCGTGACTTTTCTTCTTGTTGAATGTTTCACAGGTGGTTTGGGATCCTGCTCCCACTTAGATCCTGTTTCTCTCAAAGATTTCACTTTATTTTATGTAAAAAAAAAAATTGCCCCGTTTAAAAAACAAAAGCAACTTTGACTCCAGACATATTTTGTAAACAGTGTGTATATTTTTATACTTTCCCCCACTGCAGATAGAGGCAGGATGAATGCCCACCAGAGTGTCGATGTGAAAACGAAGATTGAAAAACAATCAGTTTCTCGCGACACTAAAAGTTGCTTTAAATGAGGGATGTACAGGTGACGGTGGGGCAGCGTGGCAATCACCGGGAGACGAACCTGGACTTTAAGGTTCCTCCTCAGCCGGGCATTAGTTTGTGCATTGGTGTGGCATCCCCACAGTAAAATGATTCTCTCACAAACATCACAGACAGTATTTCCCAAACTGCCAGCACCTTAAGGAGCCGAGCGAAAGCTCTGAGGTGGATTTGAAAGAGGTGGACGTAACTCTCTAAAAAGTCAGGGGAGTTCTGAGAGTGTTGACTATCTTTATTTCCTCTCTGTCCCTATTGCTCTTTCTCTTCCTATTCTGTGGCACTGTTCTGGTCATGTGATATCCTATGCTTTATGGCGTCAGTGGTGTCTGCAACAGTTTCTAAATATTTTTGTGAAATTCTTTGTACAAAAAAAGACAATAAAATGACTTGAAAAGCCTTTAAAATGTGAAGTGTGACTTTTGTTCTCTTTTTCCAGCAGTTCTATAATTACATCTCTTTTCTATGGAAGAACATTTACACCAATATGATGGGGAAAAAATCCTGTAAGTCATGATGATGGTAATAATAAAAAAATAATAAAATAAATGAATAAAACATAATTTAAAAGATAGATAAAAATGAATAGGAATTTAAAAAAGTGACTAAATAAAAAAAGTGATAAAAGAAATAAATGAATAAAACATTTGAAAAATAAAGAATGAATAGGAATTAAAATAATAAATGACAAAAAGAATAAAACTAAAATAAATAATTGGAGCAAAATAGATAAGAAAAATAATGAATATGAATAAATACAAAATAAATAAAAAATGAATTTAACAAAATTAAAAATGAATGAAAATACTTAATAAATTTATTTTTCTCAAAATAATACTAAGTCATATCGAGATATTTTAAAATATTAAGTCTATTTCAAGATCCTAAGTCATTTTGAAAAAAGTAATTATTTTTTAACAACATTTCTTATTTTGAAATACCGATACGAAAATTATTTTGAGATAAGTACATTTTTTAGAAAGTTTCTTTCTTTTTTTTTTAAGATACTCACTTTAGTAAAGTTGTTAAAGTTGTTATTTTAAGGTACTAAGTCATTTCAAGATAAGTCAGTATTGTTTTAGATGGTTTCTAATTATTTTAAGATATTGAGTCATTGTTTTTGAGATACTAACTCATTATTTCTAGACTCGCAATATTTTTAAAGTATTTTGAGATATTAAAAATGAACTCATAATTTTTTTTAGAAAGTTTCTCAATATTTTGAAAACGTTTAGTATTCTGAGACACAAACTTTTGAGAAAGTTTCTCGTTATTGAGATACTAACTCATTATTTTGAGACACTTTGAGACACCAGGGCCCGCTGCACCAGGAGGAACCCAGGGCCCGCTGCACCAGAAGTCACAGGCAGCATAACATTCACCATGGCATCTCCAGACTCTTTCACACCCGTCACATTTGCTCAGTGTGAACTGATGTTCTTTGGCGACTGCCAACCAAGCTGCACGGTGCCGGGCTGTGAGCACAGGTCCCTCTAGAGGACGTGGGGCCCTCATGCCACCCTCATGGAGTCTGTTTCTGACAGTGTGGTCAGAAACATGCACACCAGTAGCCTGCTGGAGGTCATTGTGTAGGGCTCTGGCAGTGCTCCTCCTGTTCCTCCTCACACAAAGGAGCAGATACTGCTGCTGGGTTGATGCCTTTCTACAGCCCTGTCCAGCTCTTCTCATGTAACAGCTGGTCTCATGCTAACAGTAGTGACAAGGACACTAGCAGAACACAAAACTAGAGAAGAATCAGTCAGGAAGGATAAGGAGAGAGCAACTGTCTGTGGACGTCACATATTCTCCTACACATTCTATAGGCTTTTGGCTGATAGGTGGGTTCACTGTTAACACCCAGAAAAAGGAGGTAGGTATATCCCATATACCTGTGTATATATCCTGCTCTACACCACTGGATTTACAGGATCTTTTCTCCCCCATCACACTGACAGAAATGGACTCCCATACTTCTGCAGTCTATTTTTGTCAGCGGGTGTTTTGCAGCAGTTGGCCTGGAGACGCAGAAGTGTCCAGAATGGACTGGAATCAGAGAGTGGATCAGGGCAGCTGCTTTCCTCACCGAACCACAGTCTCCTTCTATTCAGCTGTGGTTTCTACCCAGAGTGGTCACCGCAGCTTAAAAAAGACAATGGCATGCCCTCACTCAGACAAACACAACGTTGACTTCATTGCACTTTATCATTATGACAATGACGACTTTGACTGTTATGTACGTGGGTCACTTTGTGAGAGAGCTGATGATAATAACCAGAGTATTTAAAGTCACGTTATGAGTATTTAAACCAGCTCATTTTTGAAACAATAATTACAGCCCTGTCACTGCCAAAACAAAATACATTATGCAGTATAATTCCGCATATTTCTCTCAAGTCTTCCATATTTACTTTTATAAGTCCAGTGTGAGGTCGGCTTTGGTTGAAGCTACTGTATTTTTCATTCTTTCCTCCCTTTAACTGAGCTCTCTCACCATCTGCTTACTTTCCACCGTCGTAAATTCTGTGGAAAGGAATTTAATCCACATAACAACCGTCACTTGCAGAGTTAATTGCGCGTGTGTGCCCAGGTAGGTTTTAAAAACAAGTCTGCAGCCATGATTGCAGCTCTGTGAGGCTGTATTTAGGCGGTGCTTTAAGCTAAATGCTAACGTGACAATGCCAAGGTGCTGATGTCAAGCTAATCAGCCCTTAACGCAAAGCACAAGTGGGGCTAATTGAGTGTTGGGTTTGGGACGAAATAGGTCCCAACCCTCACCTTTGGTCATGAGCTCTGGGTAGTGCCCAAAAGATTGAGGTTGTAGATACAAGCTGCCGAAATAAGTTTCGTCTGTGGGGTGGCTGAGGGCAGTTGAGGTGGTTCGGGCATCTGATCAGGATGCCTTCTGGGCACCTCCTGTTAGAGGTGTTTCAGGCACGTCCCACTGGTAGGAAGCCCCGGGGCAGACCCAGAACATGCTGGAGGGATTACATATCTCATCTGGCCTGGGAACACCTTGCTGGGGAGAGGGATGTCTGGGGTGCTTTGTTCAGCCTGCTGCCCCCGCGACCCGGCCTTGGATAAACGGATAAAAATAGATGGATGGATAAAACAAGTTGATTTCTTCTTAAAAATGATCCCATCCTCGAGAAATCGGCCTTTGTTTTCTTAAGAACCAACATGAATTATCCTGTTATTATCTCAAAATATCAAAATGATTTACTTACTTCTGTCCGAACACACAATAGGATTCATCCTGTCAGAATCCATGCGGTAGATGTTCTCTGCGTTGAAGACACATCAGCGAGCCAGCAGTTTGCAAGGCTGGTGTAAAGATGCACTTTCCACGTCCAGATACGACGTTCAAGGTACCCTGGGTGTGTTGGTTGCTGACGTTCTGGGACGCCGTGTCAAGTTCTGTCTGTTACGTGCATTGTCTTCTTTCAAGATACACTTCTGTTTTCACGGGCAAATTACTTTCAAAATAAAAGCACTACGTTGGTACAACACCGCAAATTGACTTTTTTTCTGTCAACAAAAAACGTGCATGGTTAGGTTTAGCAAACACACGCAATATAAATGTCCGATTCGCACGGGACGAGAAATCTCCGTAATTCTACCAGAGATGGGAGTGGTAACTCGGTTACCTGTCGGCATGTGCGTGCTACGTTGTTTCCTGTAAGCATCAGCTGAAGGATAATAATAACTAAAGATTAGCCCAATTTGAAATATTGCCCATGATCAGGATTGTGTGTACACAATGATTAGCAATATGGATTTATATCAGGCCTACCTAACACAACCAGAAGTCTCGTGGCTCTGAAAAGTGCTTTCTTCTCGACCTTTCTGATTGGTCTCCCACGTACAGTAGGGCTATGCGATCATTAGAAGAATGTCCACTATCACGACTGCCGACAACACCGAATGCTTCTTCAAGCGCCTCCATCATCGAAAAAACGCGGAAAACTAGTTGTAAACACGGAAAAATGGTTGTAAACAGGACGTGACGAAATATTTACATACGGGATTAATATTACCCGAGATATTTTCTCCAGACCGTTTTACAGAAGGTAAAAGTGGCCGTAATTTTTACTGACATTATCCGTAATGATTACAGACATGGTGCGTTCAAACGAGACTAAAATCCCTGGTAATAATTACATTACCCCACGTCTCCATGTTAAACTAATCCCGTCTGAATAGGGTTTTAACTGGACGCAAAACACTGGCCTCCTGGGTGAAAGTCTAATGGTTGGACCCTTCCACCATCCTCCCGCCTGCCCTATACGCCTTTTTGCTCACTTCAGTTACGTTGTTGTCCGGGTGCGTATCCCCCTGATGTCGCCGGGTGCCGTTACACAATAACAGTGGTCAGCTGCATGTCATGCTGATGTGGAAGGATGGCTTTATTCCTCGGTCTCTGACGCCGGAAGTCGCCGAGCAAGCGCCGGTATTCGAATGATTTTGGATTGAGACCTGGTTGGAAACACCTAATTTTAGATATTATGACGCACTATAACACGTTAATATGAACAGGTTTTCCATATGTGCAAATACTGCAACGCCAAGCTTTTCAAGACGTTGGTGGAGGTAGGCTGTGTTTGCGTGGTCCACCAGCCATTCCTGTTTTCTATAGTTTGACTTGAGAAACATCACATTAGGGCATGTTAATCGGAAAATCTTGACCTGCTGGTGGCGCTAGAGGGAAAGTCGGGATCATCAGCGTCATTAGGATTCATCCTCTGGGGACATCGAATATCTGGGCAAAATTTTGCGCCAATCCACGTGGTAGATGTCGAGATATTTCATAGCATAATGAAAACTTTGACCTGCAAGTGGTGCTAAGAGAAAGAGTCAGGGGATCATGAACGCCATTGCGATTCATCCTCCAGGGACCATGAATTTCTGCGCAAAATTTTGTACCAATGCACATGTTAGATGTTGAGATATTTAGAATTTGGACCAAAGTGTTGGATTGACCAACGTTGCCAAACACAGTGCAGTGAATAGGTCATTATACAGACATGCAACAGAGGTACTGTGTCCATCAGCACCTGCAGAAACATACAGTCCCCATATATTCCATGACCTTACCTGTTAAACATCAACAACACAGAGCTGGAACATAACACACACACACACACACACACACACTGTACTCTCGACTGTACACACGTTACTGTTGGCTACGGCTCAATGTCATTAATGTTTCCCTGTCAAACAGCCGTCTGTCCTCTCAATATCACATTCATTCACCTTTTTCTCTTTCTTCTCCTTCCTTCCATAACACTCCCTCCTCCTCCTCTCTCCCCGCCTCTCCTCTCCTTCTCCCTCCTTCCTCCTGCCTCTCCTATTGCTTCCTAACCTCGGAGGACAGCAGGATGGAGGACAGGGTGTGGACTGTGTGCCTCCTTGTCATTTTGACGCTGGGATGGACCGACGCTCAGAATCAGAACTTCACCAGGTAGGCCGACAGATTTCAGATATCGTGTGTCAGCTCTTTGAGTCTATCAATGTCCCTCTTGTGCATCCCGTCTTCTCGCCTGCGTGTGCACATGTGGCACGCCGTTTACCAACCCACATCTGTCTAGATTAACTACTGTGTTTTTTCCTCTCTTGGATGCAGTATTATGGCTACAGAGAAATAGAAGGGTTCAGTGTTAGGGAAGATGTGGTCAGCGTCCCGTAAACACACAAAATGACAGCATGCTGTAATTGATGCAGTGATTTAACCAGGCAGATGTACAGCAGTTTGCCCTCACGTCTGATGTTTGGGTCAAAGCTGGAGATAAATCATGAATTTTATTTTCTAAATCAACAGTTTTGATTTTTAAAAAAGGAGCTTGTTGAACCTGATGCATGCACTGCTGCAGCTACGTCCACACACGCACACACAGGGTGTAAATTGAACACGAGGGACAAACAAATGCCTGTGGGTTGTTCAGCTCCAGAGGGTCAGAAGGGAGGGACTCCACTGCCACTGGGTTGTTTTTTTTTGTTGGCCAAAAGTGCCCTTGTAGTACCGCAGCAGACACACAACATGAAAAGAGCATGACCGGAAAGAAAAATGGACTAAAAGTGGGTTTATGATTGCAAAAACAGACCCCACAGTGTAAAATCTGCTTTATTTTCGCCTTTTTTTCTCCAAGAAACGAGCACAAAAACAAACCTTGAGCCACATTTGATGACAAAATGTTGATTTTAAAAGGAGGAAACGAACTGACAGAGCAGACAACGTCTAAATTAACGAGTCTGCTGTGAAATTTAAAGTGGAGGCTTGCCCCTGCTTTGATCTGTGTGTATCTGAGTGTGTGTCACCAAACTCCATGTGTGAGCGGGCGGTTTAAAGTGCCCATCTGCTAAAATTAAATACTACTGACAACTTTCTTGTGGTGTGTGGAGAAAGCTCGCAGCACGTACACTGTATATTGACACTCTTCCTGGCTCGGTCGGAGCAGCTTTTCAAGAAAAAACCAGTGGAGTTTGTTGGGAACCTCCCCAGACTCAGAGAACAGAGACAGACTGTGCCACTGTGGTTTTCAGCGTGTATGTAAACCTGTGTATGTTTGTATGTATGTGTGTGTGTGTGTGTGTGTGTGTGTGTGTGTGTGTGCCTCGAAACTCTCAGTAAAGCTGTGTTTTCCTCCAGTGCAGCACGTCAAGTTAAACGCAGTTGACGGTGGTTTTGTGATTCTCTTTCTAGGCCCAACTTCCAGTGTGGAGGCCACCTGGTCACAGACTCGGGCATCGTGGCCAGTGAAGGATTCCCCAGTCCCTACAAACCCAACAGTAAATGCACCTGGTACATCACTGTGAGTCACTTTAAAAATCACTGCACCATATCTCGAGTGAGGGTAGAATGGAGCGTGAGATAAATCGGTCGTTTGTCGCCGGACCGTTGTGGTGAAGAGGGAGCTGAGCCGGAAGGCAAAGCTTTCAGTTTCTTGGTCCATCTACGTCCCAACCCTCACCTATGGGCATGAGCTCTGGGTAGTGACCAAAAGAATGAGATTGCAGATACAAGCAGCTGAAATGAGTTTCCTCCATGGGGTGGCTGGGCTCAGCCTTACTGTACGTTCACACCAAAAGCGACCAGAGCTTCCAAAGCGGCAGAAGTCATTCATTTTCAATGAGAACCGCGCATCTTGGGCGACCTGGTCGTCAGCCATGCGTCTTGGGCGACCAAAGCAACCGGAGCAGCCCGGAGGGGAGTTAAAACTCGTTTAACTTTATGGTAATGAGCTCTGACGCGGTTCGGCGGCAACCAGTCGGAATGCTGACGTGCTTCGATGAAGATGGTCCCAGAGAACAAGCCATGTAACTTTGGTTCCTACAGCACACTTGTTCCAACAATGGATATCGAGAAGTTTATTACTTGCGTTCGCACCCACTCAGTCCTTTACAATGTGTCGCTGTTTGTTACGGAGTCCAAAATAAAAATAGTGAGGCTTGGGACGGCGTCGCGGAGGTAGTT
The DNA here is from genome assembly GCF_006386435.1 of Epinephelus moara. NCBI lineage: Eukaryota > Metazoa > Chordata > Actinopteri > Perciformes > Serranidae > Epinephelus > Epinephelus moara. Next base: position 27,013,411 of record NC_065522.1, on the reverse strand, counting down.
GGTTGGTCTGGTGAGTTTTAAAGTGTGTAATGTTCGTAACAGAGGAGAGAATTGCAGGCTAATGTTGCGACGTAGCATGCAAGTCTTCATCGCTTGGTTTGAATGGGATGACATACGTTTCCTGTTTTCATTGACCAAACATAACTTTCTGTTGGCCAACTATGAGCTTTCTGACTGGACAACAGCAAGCAGCAACTACGCTGCTGTCAAGCCAGCAGTCCACTTTGCAGCTCCTTTAAATTGACAAGCACGATCGAACGTTCAACGATTCACGTGATGAGCGACTAGAGCGACCAAAGCTGCCACAAATATTTTTGACAGTCGTGCTTCTTGGGCGTCCGCGAGAGACTTTGCCTCTTTGGAAGCTTCTGGTTTGAACGTACAGTTAGAGATAGGGTGAGGAGCTTGGACATCCGGAGGGAGCTCAGAGTAGAGCCGCTGCTCCTTCGTGTCAATAGGGTCAGTTGAGGTGGTTCGGGCATCTGATCAGGATGCCTCCTTGGTGCCTCCTGCTGGAGGTGGTTCAGGCACGTCCCACTGGTAGGAGGCCCCGGGGCAGATCCAGAACACACTGGAGGGATTACATATCTAATCTGGCCTGGGAACGCCTTGGGGTCCCCCAGGAGGAGCTGGAAAGCATTGCTGGGGAGAGGGACGTCTGGGGTGCTTTGCTTGACAGCAGCCCCCGCAACCTGGCCCCCAGATAAGTGGATGAAAATGGATGGATGGATGGATGCACCATTACACTGGACCCAAACCCAACATGTCCCAATGTGGCTGCTATGGGAGCGTATCCATGTATCTAGGGTCCTGTGTTACCCAATTCTACAGTGGCATTTTATTTCTTATACAATTTCCAAAAATATCAAAAAAGGAAAAGGGCCTGAAGCAAAGGTTTGGGCACCCTGCATGGTCAGGGCTTTGTAGCGCCCCCTTTGGCAAGTATCACAGCTTCTAAACACTTTTTGTATCCAGCTATTTCACCCATTCTTCCTGCAAAAAGCTTCTAGCTCTGTGAGATTCTTGGGCCGTCTGTATGCGCTGCTCTTTGAGGTCTATCCACAGATGTTTAGTGATATTTAGGTCGGGGGACTGTGACTCATTTTCATTCACAGTGTGAGTGAAAAGGTACTGACGCTCTGCACAGCCACGGTGAACCTGCACAGGTGATCACTGTTGGCTGATTAGACCTGCTCTCAGGACTGTGTGTGGGTGCACAGGCAGCACCTGTGTCACCTTTATTAGTGGATAGAGTTAGTTTTCTACCTAATTACAAGTCTGGGTACCTCCAAGGTAATTATGGGATAGTAGCTAGTAAAATAATGTAGCACAAGAGGAGAATGTTCATGAAGTCAGCAGTTTGGTCACATCAGACCTTCCAGTGATTAACAGCTTGCTAGACTTTGTGGGCAGTGTTCAGTTCCAGTTTTAATTCTCAGGGTTTCTTCCATTTATTCCAAATGTTGAACACACAGAAAGGTGGGAAGTGACTTAAAAGTTGATTTATGTTCAGTTCTTCTTGACTTAAAAAAAAGTGTTCCCCTTAAGTAGCTTAGAATAGCTCGACAAAGAAACAAGGTGTGCCACATGCAGCCTCACAGCACGCTGCTAGCATCTCTGTTACTGCAGCCCAGTGACTGGCCTTTATCATCTCAGGCTGAACTGGAACGCACCATCTGCTCAGGTTAACAGGGAGAGCTTAACTCATACAAAGCTCTCAAAGAGGACAGAATAACAACAAAAATAAATAAATAAAAATTCCTTTGTTGACTGCTGACAATCACACTATCTTTGGGCACACACACACATTCAGGGTACAAACAGAAACTAATAAACTGTTGAGCATTTACACAGCCCTTCTTCTCCCACAACTTGGTAGTGCCCAGTCACTCTGTGCAGAGGATCTAATCATACACACCTGTTTCATTAATGATACACACCTGTTTTCACTTTAACTAATTGAGATGATGATGTGCACCAACATCACAAGCAGGACGACAACTACAACTGTCCTCTTTAATCATTTTTACAGGTCATAATTTAAACAAGCTTGTATTTAGTTATATATGGAGGAAAAAATGGCTCAAGTATCAATAAATAAATTCATATGAAATAAATGAATTAATACAGAAATCAATATATATAAAAAATTAAATACAGGAATAAATTAATAATAAGGAAATAATTAAACAAAAGAATTAATAAATGCAGAAATAAATGCAGAAATAAATAATATCTAAATAAATGTTGAAATAAATCTAAAAATATTTGAATAAATGAATGCTAAAAAAAATACAGTCATAAATGCTAAAATGAATGAATGAAATAAATAAATACGAAAAAACTGAATAAATAAATAAATAAATAAAAGAATAAATAACTAAATAAATGTTAAAATAAATGTGGAAATGATTAATTAAAAAAATGAATCCAAAAATTAAATACAGAATTAAATCATAAATAAATAAAAGAATAAATTACTTAATAAATATGTAAATAAAAATATAAATCCATAGAAAATAACCATAGATAATTAAACAGGAAATAAATAAAAACATATCTTAAATATGTTTCTACATTTTTGAACAGCTACTTTTATTTTTGTATTTCTGTGTCTGTATGTTAACGCGGTGGAAGGTCCTTACCTCTGCAATAAGTTATTTATTTATGCATTTATTTTTTTTTAAATATATTTCTTTCAGACATTATTTATTCTTTCATTTATTTACAACTGTATTTATTTATTTCTGTATTTTTCTGTAATAATATAACACATAAATTAACAGATTATTTCAAACACTGGACTTTAAATTCATTAGTTAAAATACACATGCACAAAATCAGATGGACATACCTGGTATCTTTGGAAACCTTGAAATATTCCTTTTAATTTAAGATTAAGTTTGGATGCTTTGCAAGCGTAAAAAATCTACAAAAAAAACCCACTTCTAATGCTTCATATGCAGAATAGGAGGGAACATCAAGGTTTATTTAATGGAAAATATAAAACATCTTCCTTTGCCTCCCCCAGGTCCCAGAGGGTCACGTGGTCATGCTGTCTTTCCGCCTCTTCGACATGGAGGCCGACCCCACCTGTCGCTACGACTACCTGGACGTCTACAACGGTCACTCCCGCCTGGTGCAGAAGCTGGGTCGTTTCTGTGGGACGTTCCGGCCTGGCGCCCTCATCGCCACCTCCAACACCATGATGTTAGAGATGGTGTCAGACGAGGCCACAGGGGGAAGAGGCTTTCTCGCCGCCTTCAGCGCCGGGAAGCCGCATGTGGAAGGTGTGGACGTGTAATCCCACGCCAGATCCAAAACAGTCACATGAGTGCAGCAGACATGTTTCAGGATGGTAAAACATGCGTCTCTTATTTGAAAAAGGTTGAAGAAGTGTGTTAGCATTTCCTTTGTTTTATCCCACAGAGAACCAGTTCTGCGGAGGACGTCTGACCAAGTCTCAGGGCTCAGTCAAGACGCCCAACTGGCCCAACTCTAATTACCCAGCAGGCATCAGCTGCTCCTGGCACATCTCCGTAGAAACAGGCAACGTAAGCCAGTCATATCATGTACCTTAAACATCGCCTGTTAAAGACACAGAGTGACAATTTTAATATAAATGTAATAAAGTTGATTATCCAGTAGGAAGAGTCAAATCTTCAATGGACCTGTGTGTTTAAGCTGGTCTGAATTTGAGGAGAAGATTTGGCTAATTTTCCATGGGCGCAACCCACGCACTCAGCTCTGCTGCTCATCCCACAAATGCATGTTCCTTACAAATGTGGCACCATTTAAAAGGGAAATAAACAGGCTTTCCAACGGTAGAAGATTTATTGCCAAGAAGCATTGTTACAACAAAGAAATAATCTACCAAACACAAATTTCCTTACTTACTGTGCTCAGTTTATTTTCAAACAGCACTCCGACTTTACGTATCGTCCGGTTCGTTCCAGAGTACGTTCTGGCGCTCAGAGTGACTATTCCCAAACTCAGCGTTTGATTCTTTAAGTTTTTTAGTTAATATTGGACTCACCAAAATAAATAATTAAATTCAAACCCCTAAAATATAGTTCTTCAGGTGATGTGAAATTTTGATGAAAAGTAATGACTAGTGGGAAGCAGCACTAATGTTAGCTAGCTAGGCTAAGCAGCCAGACTTGTTAGCCTCCCCTCTCTGAGTGGAGTACAGACTTTAAGTTCCTCTTTGGGCATCGATTAAATGAAGGGTGCTTTCACACCTGCCCTGTTTGGTTCGGTCCAATCAAACTCAGTTCGTTTGCCCCCTAAAGACCCGAACATACTCGGGCGGAACGGACTCCGCGGAGGTCCGCGCGGACTCAAAGCGGACGTCTGCAAGCCCTGTGCGCGCAAAGCTCAGATTTTACGATCGCGCGAACTCCGCTCTGCGCGCCAGTGACTGCTCGGCAGGTATTTTTCACATCGCGGGGATTTTTCATGGACATTTTTACAGGAAACTACAACGCGGAAGTGCGCTTGACTATGAAAGCCCGAATTACTGCGGACATTCCTCGCGGAGTCCACTCCGCTTATAGTACACCCGAGTATGTTCGGGCCTTAAGTGCGGTTCGTTTGGGCAGGTGTGAACACAGCAATCACACTCAGGTGTGCACCGAAACAACCGGACTGAGACCTTCTTGAAGAGGTAGTTTCAGTCCGGTTACAAATGAACTCTGGTGCGGTTCGTTTGTGGTGAGAACGTGTTCCGACCTAGATCTGAACCAACTGCAGTCACATGACACATTGTTTGGGTTAAACATGAGCATGTTACAGTCCTGGAGGATTATTAATGTGCACCTCCTCCTGTACTGCCTTAATATGCACATTCAGCACATCCAATGCATCAAAACATTGTTTTCTAGTTGGAGCCGCGCCTCGTTTTCAAACTGTATGGTTTGACTAAAATGAACAATGACAGCAATATAGTCCACGATGAGCAGCGCTAAAATCAACCTGCGTAGTTGTCCCTCCATTGTGACATTAGAAAGTGTCACATTTATCTTGCAAGTGTACTCTTCTTCAACGTTTGCTTGACTTCCTGGATTTTCCCCACATGGAAATTCTGACCAATCAAGAGCAGCTTTCTCACACAAGGCATTTGATCTGGTCCGCTTGTAAATGCTACCGTGAGAACATGAACCAACTCTAGGCAATTATACAACTTTGTGACGAACTCAGTCCTTAATTCGGACCAAAGCAAGACGACTGTAGGTCTGAAAGCACCCTTAACCTTCTTCTCTGATACCCTTCATTTTGCTTTTGCGTTACGGGATTGGTTCCTTAGGTAAAAAATGCCTCTAAAATGTATTTCAGAGTAAGGATGAGGAGGAGCTGGGTGTGTTGATCCAGGCTGGTTGATGCTGGACGAGAAGGAGAAATAAAAAGAGTAGTGAAGGGGCCCGTCCAGCCTCAGATCCTGATGTAGTGTACATGTGTGTGTGTGATGGCGTCCTCCTGACGAAGTTCAAATGAAAGAGTTCATTTAGTGCCTGGAGGTGTGTTTCATGTGTGCCAAGAGATTGAACGTAAGGAAAGAGGGAAGGAAGCGAGAGCGAGGGAGAGAGTAAATGCCCTTCTGTATTTCACAAGCCTTGCCCTCCTCCTCCTCTTCCTCCTCCACCGACTGTATGTCAGCACTGTGCTGGACTCATGAAGACTATAAACATGTAGCGGCTCACATCATTCACTCCCCGTCGTGAGTCTGTGTTTCATGTTTCTTCCCCAGGTGATCGAGGTGAAGTTTGAGAAGCTGGACCTGGAGCCTGACACGTACTGTCGCTACGACTATGTGGCGCTGTTTAACGGGGGAGAGAGGGACAACTCGCGGCGGATCGGGAAGTTCTGCGGAGACAGGCCGCCAGGGTGAGATTACTGATCTGAAATGTTTCTGCATTCTCACATATCTATTTCCCCTTTACTGATCCTCCGTCTGTCCCTCCCTACATCTCTCTCTACGTAGAACAATAGTGACAAACGGGAACGAGCTCCTCGTCCAGTTCGTCTCCGACCTCAGCATTACCTCAGATGGCTTCATGGCCCACTACGCAAGTGTGCCCCGCGGGTCTCGGAGGCCCACCGCCGGGGGAGACTTCATCTATGGACCTCAGACGACCACAGCACCACAAAAACCAGCCGTGAAGCCGATCAAACCCACCAAACCACCTCCCAAACCTAAGCCTGCCCCCAAGCCTAAACCCACCCCAAAACCAGCCAAGAAACCACTGGTGAAGAAACCGCCGCCACGCAAACCTGCCGCCAAGCCCACACCTAAACCCAAGCCAGCTAAACCCACACCTAAACCCAAGCCAGCTAAACCCACACCTAAAGCACCTGTGAAAAAACCCACACCTAAACCTGGACTTAGACCTACACCCAAACCTAAGATCATTAAGCCGACGCTCAAACCGAGCATCAAGACTAAACCCACACGTAAGCCTGCACTGAAGACCAAGCCCACCTTAAAACCTGCCGTCAAACCAGTAAAGCCAACCCCAAAGAGCAGAGCCAAACCTACACCCAAACCCAAGATTAAACCCAAAGTGACGCCGAAACCTGGAGTTAGCAAGACGGTGACGAAGAAGCCTCTGGTGACCAAGAAACGTGAGTGACAATCAACAATCTGCACTTTGTTTTCATGTGTGTGTGTGTGTGTGCACAATGCTGCTGTATGAGAGTTTCACAGTATGATAACCATCTCAGAAAAATCAATTTCACAGTATAACAGTATTACACAGTTTGTTATTGATAATACGTTAGTAAGTTAGTTAGAATGACCCTTAAAGAAATGAAACAAAACGTTTTCTTGCTTAAATGAAAATGTGGTAATGTGTAAAAAGTCTGACAGGCCAGAGATGCACACGTGCAGCTGAGATTCTCTGTATAATCCCAGACAGGGTGTCCATTAACAGAAATCAATGGACGAAAAGGGAGGCCAGAACCATGGATTAAATTACCTCAGTGAGACACAAAACAACCAACTCAAAGTGACAACAAAAAGACAATAACACCACAAAGATACGTAAAGGAACTGCAAAGAAACACAAAACGACCACAAGGAGACACAAAATAAAATAATAAAATGACCCAAAAAATACATAAAATTACCGCAGTAATACACAAAATGACCACAAAGAGACCAGAAAATACATTGAATTACCTCAATAAGACATGAAATGACCTCAAGGAGACACAAAATGAGACATGAAACTACCAAACAATACATTAAGTTACCTCAATAGGACACAAAATTAGCTCAAAAAGACACAAAACAACCACGAGGAGACACAGAATGACTTCAAAGCGACATTAAACTACCAAACAATACATAAGTTACCTCAATAGGACACAAAACGACCACAAGGAGACACAAAATGACCCAAACAAATACATTAAATTACCTCAGTAAGACAAAATGACCACAAGGAGACTCAAAATGACAACAAGACCATAAAGAGAAGCAAGGGAACTGCAAAGAGACACAAAATTACCAGAAAATTCATTAAATGACCTCAAAAAGACACAAATCAACCACAGGGAGACATACAATGACTACAAACAGACATAAAACTACAGAAAATGCATTAAATTACCTCAATAGGACACAAAACAATCACAGGGAGACACAAAATGACAACAAAAAGACAAAAAAGAACATTAAGAGAAGCAAGGGAACTGCCAAGAGACACAAAATGACTACAAAGAGACATGAAACAACCAAAACAATACATTAAATTGCCTTTAAAAAAGCACAAAACAACCACAAGGAAACACAAAACCACAATAAAACCTGTGTGTCTTGCTCCTGTGTAGCAGAGATGATGGGGCCCTTTGCATATATGTGCCCAGGGGCCCTTTGTCTCATAACGCCCATGGCCAGATTCAGAAGCTGCTGCTGCAGGGGACATTAATTCCTGATCACAGACACCTTGAAAGGCAACATCCTGCTGATACAATTTTTACATGACAAAGAAAAAAAACCCGAAAATATTAATTTATATTTACACGCATTTTGCAATCAAATCTAAAGTTTCAGGGCGCCCAGTAGCTTCGTATTTAGGACAGACGCCCCATGTACACAGACAGTGCCCGCGGCACTCTGCTGCATATCCTTTCTCTCTCCGCCTTTCATGCTTACAACTGTCCTGTCATTAACGACAAAATAGCCCTAAAAATAATCTAAAAAAAACCAAAACAAGTATTCTTCCTTTAAGGTTCTCATGCAATGGAAACACCATTCTCTACTCCAGTAAATAGGATGAACCTTAAATATGACTTAGCATGCTCAGCTCATTGAACCCTTTGACCCAACTATGAGCCAGAAAGCTAACATTAGCCTAACAAGGTTCAAAGTCAAGAACACAGTGACGTTAAATATAACTAGTAGTTAAGTAAAAACCACAAAGAGACAAATAACTACCAAAGAAATACATTAAATGACCTCAGTAAGCCACAAAATTGCCTAAAAGCCAGACCAGCTAGTGCACACCTGTATCAAGAGCAGAGAAGGTGCTTATCATGTGTTTGTCGCTGTGTGTTTCCCTCAGCTTTACCACTGAACCCAGTGTGCACACAACCCTGTAAGAGGACAGGAACCCTCCAGTCCAGCTTCTGCCCTCATGACTTCGGTGAGCCAATCAGCTGCTCCTCTCCTCCTCACGAAATCTCTCTGTCCCAACAACTAAAATATTCAGAAATAACCTCTTATATTCCTCTGTCTTCCAGTGATAACGGGTAAGGTCACATCTTTGACCCCTGGTGAGAGGGGCTCAGTGTCAGTCGAGGTGTTCCTGATCAAGGCCTATAAGCCAGGACGCCTGAACATCGCCAGATCAGGGCCCATCATGTCGGCCACGCTGACCTCCACCTGCAAGAGATGCCCCGGGCTAATTAAAGGTACAGTACAGCTATGTGGATTTACAACCTTTTATTTGTCTCCGTCTATTGCATAAACTTGTAGAACAAAGCTGTATCTGACATATTCGGACATGTCTTTCTCTCGTCCAGGACGCAACTACGTGTTGATGGGAAAAGTCGACGCACTGGGCAACGGCCATCTCAGCCCCTCCAGCTTCACCCTCCTCTACAAGCCCATCCACGCCAAAGCACTGGCCAGCCTGGCGGGCAAACCGTGCTGACATCACAGCCCAGCCCACCAATCAGATGGACAGCCCTCTGACTCTCTCTCTGATCACATGTAACTTTACATAAAGAGTGAAAATATTATGAGTAATATCCAAACCTGATTTTTATACAATGCTGCCGTGAAAAATGATTTTTAAAAAACATACAACATTATAAAGTGTTATATTTTGTATTTTGTATGTAAGTTATGATATGTCTGTGATTAATGGTGCACATCAATAAACCATCTGGTGCTTAACGTGATCTAATATCTCAATTCTGCTGTTCACAGTGAAATATGACGTGAAACACTTTAAGGTAAAATTTTTATTAGGCACAAACATCAAAACATAGATAAATATTTTAATGCCCACAGAAGGCATTATGTTTCAGGTTGTCCTGCCATCCCATTCTCATGAACATGGTATCTCAAGAACACCTTAAGAAAATTTCTCCAACTTTGGCACAAACATCAACTTGGATTTAAGGATGAGCTGATTAGACTGTGGTGGTCATAGTCAAAGGTTACTGTGATGTCATCTGTCTCATTCTTGTGATCGTAATATCTCAAGAACACTTCAGGGTAATTTTTTTCAGATTTGGCACAAACGTCTACTTGGACTCAATGATGAACTGATTCGATTTTGGTGGTCAAAGGTCAAGGTCACTATAACCTTGTCCTTTGCATTCTTGTTAATGTGATATCTCAAGAAAACCTTACGGGATTTCCTTCAACTTTGGCACAAATGTCTGCTTGGGCTCAAGAATAAACTGATTAGATTTTGGGGTCAAAGGTCACTGTGACCTCGTCCTCAGCATTCTCGTTAGCGGGATATCTTAAGAACATGGTAAGGGTATTTCTTCAACTTTGGCACAAACATCCACTTGGACTCAAGGATGAACTGATTATATTTTGGTGGTTGTAGTTCAAAGGTCAAGGTCACTGTGACCTCCTTTTGTCTCATTCTCATGAAAGTGATATGTCAAGAACACTTCAGGGAAACATTTTCAATTTTACACAACTGTCAATGGTCAAGGTCACTGTGACCTCCTTCTGTCACATTGTTGTTAATGCGATAGCTCAAGAACACAGTAAGGGATTTTTTTTCAACACAAACATGCAGTTGGACTCAAAAATGAACTCATAAGATTTTGGTCATTGTAGGTCAAAGGTCAAGGTCACTGTGACCTTCTGTGTTATTCTTGTGAATGGTATATTTCAAGAACTCTCTGGGTTGTTTTTCAAATTTGGCACATTTGTTCACTTGGACTCAAGAATTAACTGATTAGAATGTAGTGGTGAAAGGTCAAGGTCACTGTGACCTTCTGTCTCATTCTTGTGATCGTGATATCTCAAGAACTCTCTGGGTTCTTTTTCAAGTTTGGTACCGACGTGACTAACACCTTAAGGAAATTTCTTCAACTTTGGCACAAACATCCACTTGGACTTAGGGATAAGATTAGGGGGTCAAAGGTCACTGTGACCGTTCACCCATCTCATTCTTGTGAATGCCATATCTCAAAAAGGCTGTGGAAGAATTTTCTTAAATTTGGCACAAATGTCTACTTGGACTCAAGAATGAACCAATTAGATTTTAGGGGTCAAAGGTCAAGGTCACTGTGACCTCATTAAACATGTTTTTGACCATAAGTCAAGAATTCTTGTGCTAATTATGACAAAACATTTGCAAAAACTTTGTATTCTGTATGTAAATTATAATATTTTACAGAACAATAAACCATATGGTGCATTAAGGTGATGTAAGACTCTCCTTTCTACTGCTCTTTAAACAAAATCTAATGGCACACTTTAAAGGCAAAATCAAACATCATCAAAACACGGTTAAATATTCTTATGTTTACTGTCATTCCATCCACTGACCACTCCATGTGTGTTTATTCGTTGCCACACAGGAGACATGAGCAACAGCTGCAGAAAATGATGAAACCCCACAGGATGTAGAAGAGGTTGGTGGTCCAGAAGGCAAACAGGTAGAGCGTCTTGTTGCAGTAGGTGTCCAGGCTGGAAATCGTCTTGTTATAGTTGGGTTCATAGATGGAATAAATCCACACATTACCTACAGAAAAGAAGAATAATTATGAACAGCAGTGTCCTGGGTCAAAGTCTTGATTCTACATTTGTTAGACAACCACTCCAGTCTTTCAGCCTTTTAGCCTACCAGCGATGAACCAGCAGAGGAAGAAGAGAAAGACAAGGCAGCTCCAGGTCTTGCTTTGATTCCCGAAGCTGGCACAGCAGGGCAGGATGGAGAGCACGGTCAGAAGCAGGGAGACGATGCCCATCACCAACAGGTAGATGGGGATGTAGGGCTGCCTCGGACAGTCATGTTGGTACACTGCTCCTGTAGGACACAAGGTGCGTCAGTTCACCTGCCTCGTCTATGTATGATCATTGAACTTCATTTTAGTTATGGAGGGTGAAAAATGACAAATGTATAGATACATTTAAAAAAAAAAACATTTTATATTTTTTTATATTTTATATATTTACATAATAAATGCATGAAAAAAGAAATAAATGCAGAGGTTAGGATATTTATTTATTTATTACCTTTTTAATCATTGACATTTATTCATACATTTATTTATTTAAACCATATTTATTTCAACATTTATTGATTTATTTATTCTGTATTTAAATGGTTATGTGTTTATGCATTTATCTATTCATTTCCATATTTGTTTCAGCATTTATTTGGCCAGTAATGTATTTATTTAGGTCTTTAAACCAGAATTTATTCATTGTCTTAATTATTTCTGTTTATATATATTTACTCCTATATATTTATTAAACATTTATATATTTGCTTTTTTCCTGTATTTATTCATACATTAATTTATTTATTCCATATTCAGTCGTTCATTGATTTATGCAATTATCTTTTTATTTCTATATTTATTTCAACTTTCTTTAGTAATTTATTTATTTAGTTATGCATTTATTTATTTGGATATTTATTTCAGGATTTATTTATTATTTTTTATTTATTTATTATCTATTAATTTATCCCTGTATTTAAAAAACAAAAAAACAAAATCATATATTTCCGTATTTATTTACTTTTCAGGTATATGTTTCATGATTTATTTACCATTTTAAATATTTCTGTTTTTATATATTTATTTCTGTATTTTTTTATACATTTATGTATTTCCATTTTTTAAATGTTTGTCCTGTATTTATTAATACATTTATTTATTTATTTATTCTGTATTCAGTTGTTCATTTATTTACACTTTTATCTTTATTTCCATATTTTCAAAATATATGTATTTAGTCATTTATTCTTTTATTCAGCTTTTTTAAAATTGAATAAATTTTTCTTTATTTCTGTATTTATTAATTATTGTATTCATTTTTATACATTTCAGGATTTATTTATTTATACAATATTCAATCATTTTCTTATTTTATGCATTTATCTATTTAGTTTAGCAACATTTTTTCATCATTTATTTTTTGTTTTATTTATCTATGCATTTATTTATTCTTTTATTTATTTCTGTACTTTAGAAATGTATTTCTGTTCTTATTCATGCATTTATTTATGTATTCTGTACTCATTTATTTATTAAGTTATTGATACTTGAGTCATTTTCATGCCTCCATATTTTTGGCTACATTTGCAATCCACAGTGAAACAACAAGTTCAAAGTTGAATTACTTACCTACGACCAACTGAGCGAAGGGCATGACCCCCATGATCACCTGGGCACATACTGAGGAGAGACAAACAACATTTTATACGTGTGATGAGATTAATTTCATATGAACACAAGTGTGCATGACGTTTTCCACATCACTATCTCTCACCTAATATTGCTGCTGGAGGTTGAAGAGGGCTGCGGATGCGCTGAAGTCCTTCGCTCTCTGACATTGTGCTTTATGATAAATGGAAACTACAGAGGGTCAAAGGAAAGAAAGACAGACGCATCAGATGTCGAATCTTGTCTGCAGTGTCCACATTTCTCAATAAGTGCTCCTAATTACATATAAAGTGGTGAAATAGCTCCACAAACGTACTGCAGAGAACTTCCCTAAAATAAAGGGGAAAGTTTCGTGTTGTTGTGAAAAGTAAGCACAGATCTAAAATGACTAAACAAACTATAAAAGAGACAGGAAACTGGCTGTTTTGAAGTTGAAAATAGATGAAAGAAGTGCACCAAAACTAATATGATTTGAGTTAAAAGAAAATGGCAGAACAATCTGTGCATGTAAAAAACCATAACCTAATCAGACAGGTCAAATACCTCTGTGTGAGTAAGAGTATCTCCTCGATGTGTCTCCTCTGGATCGACGGACTGCTGGGACATCTGAAGGTCAGAGACAGTTCACTTGTGGTGTGACGCAGAGGTCTCATGCTGTGTGAGGTGAGGTTTCAGTTTCCTTTCTGTTTGGTAATGAGGAAGCACGTCAAACTGTAAACTGGAATAATTCAGCATTGACCTTTTGTTGTTGTCACAGACTCTGTATCATGTTTTTACTGATTAATCACTTTGTATCTGGTCTTGTCCTACAACTTAAAGACTTTTTGGGTAAAGTATCTCAACAAAAATTAGCCTCCTATTTTCTTTAGATTTCCCCTTCATCCTTAAATGTATATATAAAAGGGTAACTTTGGTATTTTTCTATCTGGGCGCATGTTTTTGTGTCTTAGTGACTCATGGCGACAACACATCTTTTGAAACTGGGCTGCAGTGTAACCACTCTGGGCACAGCTGCAGCGTCATTGTACGTCTGTTTCCGTGGCAACTGGACTTTTAGAAACGGAGGAAACTTGGCAGAGAAATGAACCGCTGACCGTGGATATTTATGGATGTAATAATGTGTTTTGGACTCAATGTGTTTCTGAATTGGATTGTCTGGACCTTTGCTGATGTAACAGGACCGTTAAGTCAATAATTTGGGCATTTTTAAAACCTGTCAAAATCGTTTCTAAGACTTTTTAAGGCCTAAAATTTAGTTAGATGATTGGATTTTAGACTTTTCCAGGACCCGCTATCGTCGCTCACTCTCTTCCTTCAGCCTCTCGGTCTCGAGCACTGCAGCTGTCTGTCTCTGTCTCCTTGCTGGGCCAGGGAGGAGAGGTGCGAGGTGATATACAACATTATTAATAGTATTAATTAGGGCCTAATTCAATATTCGATTATCAAACTTAGGTTTGAACTTATAAAAAATATATAGGCTATATTCAAATATATTTTGAACTTCGAATTTTTTTTGACCGCCCTAATAATAATATAGCATAATATTCCACCTCCAAGCTCAAACCATAAGAACACGACTGGAGGCGGCCTATGATTTTGTCATGAAGCAGATCGTACCCATGCCTAGAACCATGTTGTGTCGTCATCCGTGGAGGTTGAAACAAGTAACGAGCCTATTTTGACGATGTAAGGAGTAGAAAGTACAGATATTTGTGATCAAATGTAGGGAGTAAAAGTAAAAAGTCGTCAGAAAAATAAATACTCAACTAAAGTACAGATACCTGAAAAATCTACTTAAGTACAGTAACAAAGTATTTGTACTTCGTTACTTCCCACCACTACGGACAATTCACCAGAGTCACCAGTTAACCTGCATGTCTTTGGACTGTGGGAGGAAGCTGGAGTACCCCGGGAAAACCCACGCTGACACAGGGAGAAGGCGCAAACCCCACATACAGGGGCTCCCACACCCTGGGTTCAAACTAGGAACCCTCTTGCTGTGAGGCGACAATGCTAACCACTGCAGCACCATTGTCCCACCACATGCCAGTTGTTCCCTCGCCAAAACTTAGCCTAAGGGTCTGTCCATAAGGGTTATTTGTCCACCCTCCTGACAAGCTGAGCCAACATTGTCTGTACCAAAGGATTTCTTAGGTTGTCTAGTTTCACAAGATACCCCACTCTTACACGGGGTATCTTAGTATGCCACAGCCCTTTAAAGACAGCAATCTTGGCCAGTAGGAGGCGCCACTGGTGAAAATCAAACCAAGACAGTTATGGCTTGACTGAAGTGTGTTTTACGATGATAAAATTACTGTTTATTTAAATGGAGTCTGGTGGGTTTGGAGATGGCGATTTCGGGGCTGTTTCTCGTTCAACAAAAAGAATCTTACTCTTTAACAAAAAGGTCTATCTCTGTAGGGATCCTTTCAAAATGTTGTCAGACACCCACCAGACTCCATTTCAATAAACAGTAATTTTAGCATGTATAGTGCCAGCATATTTTTATATCTAACTGTGTATTAAGGGTTTATTTCAACCAAACCAGAGTTGGAGATTGTTCGAACAGTGGAAAGATGAACTGAAACATCTCCTGTCAGTTTGATTTAGTTTCCGTCGACTTGGAATAAGGTGTGTTTTACGATTCTAAAATTAGTTTATTTAAATGGAGACTGGTGGGATTGGCAATGGCCATTTTGGGGCTGTTTCTGATTAAACAAAAAGGCCTATCTCTGTAGGGATCCTTTCCATAATGTTGTCAGACACTTACAATAACAATCTGAGCCTGTCAGTGACAAAAACAAACACTTTCAGTGGACATGAAGTGGTTACATTGCACCCTGTTTCACTGCTGCCAGCTGCAGCACTCTCAAACTAAACTGTACCAGCTTCAAAAGTTGTTTAGACACAAAAACAAAGAAAAATAGGGTTGAAGAAAAAAAAAGAAGCAACTATAAAAGCACTCAGAGTGCCGACCTCCGCCAAGTAGGTGATATTCCCTCCCCCTCTGCATCAGATTTTGCAGCCTGCATCACAATTAGGTTATTTGCATCACTATCATTATTAGGTTATATATGCCTTCACCATGGAGACACTGTGGTGTATTTATTTCGTTTTTATTTTGTACCAACACAGAATATATTATGTTTTTTTGTATTTTTCACTTTCTTTTTTTCCAACACAGAACATTAATTTCAACTTTAGAATGATATTTTCACCATCTCATCAGAAATTGGAATTGCTGCTGAGGCTGTCACACGATAGACTTTATTATTTTATCCACTTTGTTTCAACCAATCACCACCAAACGTATATCATCTGTTCCTTGTCCCATTATCCACCTTTCCTGAAAATGTCATCAAAATCCGTTCATAAATTTTTGAGTTATTTTGCAGACAAACAAACAGACCAACGCTGGCGAAAACATAACTTCCTTGGCGGAGGTAAATACATAATGCTCTTCCACTATGTCTCCAGGAAAGTTATCCACATAGTGGTGTAGTGCAGTGGTTCCCAACTGGTCCAGCCACGGGGTGCAGATTTCTCCTTAGTCATTAGTTCAAGGTCCATGTCGTCATGTCGTCCAGCTAGTTTGCGGTGGCAGTCAAGCAGCTGTCCCTTAGTCACTCAATCTACAGCAAGAACCGGCACTTCAAAGTAAAAACTCTGTGCCAGAAATTCACTGTACTTATTTGCGAGTCACTTGTGGTCCATTCAGAGGTGACCCGCAACCCACCAGTTGGGAACCACTGTTCTTAAGGTCTCTGAATCCAGATCTGAGGACTCAATTGCAACAGTTGGAAACAAGACAAAGTTTTCTTGGGCAGCAAATCAGAGTAAAACAAACAAAGAACAACAAAGTGGGGCCAAGCTTGGTTTGTGCTTCAGATGATGATGATGTGGCAGATTTGGGGACACAGGCTAGCTGTTTGCCCCTGTTTCAAGTCTTTATGCAAAGTGACTGCTGGCTGTAGCTCCATATT
Organism: Epinephelus moara; assembly: GCF_006386435.1. Lineage (NCBI taxonomy): Eukaryota > Metazoa > Chordata > Actinopteri > Perciformes > Serranidae > Epinephelus > Epinephelus moara. Next base: position 26,996,558 of record NC_065522.1, on the reverse strand, counting down.
AACACTACAGATGAGAGGGGTGGCATTGAATTTGTCTTCAGGAAGTGATATAACGGACTGGGTGCGCTCCTTGTCAATTTCTTCTGTCTTTCCTTTCTGCTATTAACAGCAACCTGTTTCCTCACTCCTGCATGATGTGACTCCTTTAACGACAGGCTGATGTACACTGGGTGACTCATGAGGTAATGAGGAGCAGGTGAGGTGAGGTGTGGAGCAATCACAGCCGAGCACGAGGAAGGGACAGAGTGTGATTTAGTCTGAGATCAATAAAAGTCTTATTTGGTGAGAACAGTTGTAAGACAGCTATTTTTACATCGAATTCATTTCCCTCCATCTCAGTATAACTCGTGCGTTCTACACGAGGTAGAGAACGTCGTGTGGTCAAGCAGGCTGTTTTTAAAACACTTCCTGTTTTCAAGGAGTTATCATATGACACAGTTGCATGTTTCTTTCTCTTTTATTGTGACAAAATACAACATATTGTGGGTAACATACTGTGTGTGATCTTAATAGTTACAGTAGTATAAGTTACAGCAGTGGAAGTCATCTGTTTAGTGTTGTGATTAAATGTTAGACCAAAAAGGGGCCCTTAAAAATGTTGTCCCCTGCTGGAAACAACACGGATCATATAGTATTTCATAAAGGCTTATAGTGTATCAGAAATCATTGTCTGGTAAAGTGCATGATGGGGAAGATTTGCAGTATGATTGGTTAAACGTGAACATGTTTTATGGCGTGCCCTCCTGACACAAATTAACAAAAACATGAGCATTACAGTAAAAAAACAACAAACAAAGAACAAACATCTTGTCATATTATCTTGTACTATGTATAAAGTTGAAGTCAAAATCCTCCTGGTTCATCATGTAAACAATATATATCTTTTACACAGGAAGTGAGAGAGGAGTCACACACAGAGCAGTGCGGCTTCTGCAGGAGGTAGAGAAGGCTCAGCATTAGGTAAACTCTTACAGACATCTGTCAGTTTCAGTTAATTAAACTTTCAATAGCCCAAAAGGCTCAATATAGCAACATGAGGTGAAACACAAGAGGCCTTCCCTTTTAGTCCAGCGCCCCATTGACTCAGTTAGCTTTAGCGCTATGTTTCAAAGCGCTATCCATTTAGTGGAGGTGAAATTTAAATGTTTTGTGATGTAAATGTTTTGACTAAAATTTATTTTCTGTTAGCTTTGCTAACAGAAGGCTGGCTAGCCGCGATAACATGTGGAAACCTCCCTCCAGTGTCTGCTGGTTAGCTAACGTTAGCCTTGGCTGCTCTACACGGCACACCACCAAGGCTAGATGGGAGCTAGCTAGCGGCGCAGCTCATTAGCGATCACTGCTGGTAACAATGTCCTAATGGTGCGAAAAAATGGTGGCCAGCCTCTTGTCTCCCCCTCGGTAGCCCTAGTGAGTAAGCAGTTTCATTTTGAGTCGCAAGACCCCTTTAGCATTGTTCACTACGTTAGCAACACTAGCCGTGCTAACACTGCTAACAGTAAAAGCAAAGTTAACAATGCTAAAGGGGGTTTGTGTCTCAAAATTGACCTGAGGGGAGAGCGGAGAGTGGGCACACTGTTTCCACAACAACGCTGTTGAGTCGGGACGGCATTGCTAGCGCTAATCTCCGAATGAGTGGTGCTACTAGCTAGCTCCCATCAAACCGGGCTGGTGTGCAGTGCAGTAAACTGAGAATTAGCAAAATTAACCTTTACACCGACATGTGTTACATGGTGTTTTTAAATTTGGACCCTATTTTCATGTTTGTTTGTTATGTTTCTGTGTCGAAGTGACTAATGGGAAAAATGTTTTGAAATCGGTCCAGTGTTGAGCGAGACAGCAGTGACACAGGCTGCAATGTGGCGTTTTTGTTTTTGCCACTGACAGGCTCAGATTTTAAGTGTCTGACAACATTATTGAAAGGATCCCTACAGAGATAGACCTTCTTGTGACAGAGTAAGATCCTTTTTGTTCACCAACATCGCCAACGCCAAACCCACCAGACTCCATTTAAAGAAACAGTAATTTAATCATTGTTAAACACACTTCATTCAAAGTCGACAAAAACAAAATAAAACTCACAAAAACCATCTTGGTCCGTCTTTTAACCGATCCATCAATCACCAACTCTGGTTTGGTTGAAAGAAATACTTAATTCATCTGGTTAGATGTGAAATCATGCTGGCTCTATACACGCTAAAATCACGGTTTATTAAAATGGAGTCTGGTGGGTTTGGCGATAGCGATTTTGTGGCTGTTTTTGGTTAAACAAAAACAATGTTACTCTTAAAATAAAAAGGCCTATCTCTGTAGGGATCCTTTCCGTAGTGTCAGATACTTATAGTAACAATCTGAGCCTGTCAGTGACAAAAAACAGCACTTTTACTAGACGTAAATTGATGGTGCATTATTGCTAAGTGTTCACATTACACCTTGTTGTGTTACTAAATACTGGACCAAATTTTAAAATATCTGTTCCCATTAGTCACTCAGAAAAATCATAGAAACAGAGGCTCAGGTTGAAAAACACCAAAGTTATCCTTTAAGACCAGTGTTAAAATTAACAGCATCTTTGAGTTAAGTATGTTTCCAACTTAGGCTGTCAACATGAATGCAAGTGCCACTGTGAGACATGACAGGTGTTCAGACAGATTAGTCTTGTGTTGCAAAGTATGAACCATCAACATTAACAGCCTCAGCAGCAAACTCATTGTGTGCATCCTCTCTCCTCATTGTTTGTCTCTAGACGTCGTCGGCGTCAGCTCGGCCACACAGGCAGAAGCAGACCATTACGCAGCAGCCGCCTACCAGGAACAGACCCAGGAGGATGTAGATTAAGGTGGTGGTCCAGAAGGCAAACAGGTAGAGACCCCTGTCGCAGTAGGGATCCACATTTGTTGTGTTCTTGTTGTAGTTGGGCTGGTAAATGGAGTATATCCACACATTACCTAGACGAAAAAGAAATAAAAGAGAATAAATTCACAGGCATTAATTACCCATATATATTTAATCTACTTTAACTTCATACAACACTCTGCATTGTGGTCTAACGTAAAAAAAAAACAGCTATCTATTTCCACTGTGAAAAGTTGTGAATAGTACCAATGGAACCGTTCCGTACCGTCCAAATTTCTGGTCCCCCCTCTGTTGGGGTACCTAGCACACAGATCTGGTCCTAAAAGGTGGAGCTGTGAACACTATGGTCCGTTTCGATTGTTTGGTGTAAAGCGCGATTTATACTTTTGCGCCAAACTGACGCTGTACCTATAGTCACATACGCTGTAGCCTATGCCGTTGCCTGACATGCACCTCCCCAGAAACGTGACTACATGTTGTGGCAGCACAGACCACAACAACTTTGACTGGTCGGCTTGATAGCGGCGCATTTCCTCCTACGCATGTCCGACAACTCCTTCTGTCAACATGAACCAAATGGAGAGGCTGATCAAAGAAGTCCGCAAATACGAACATTTGCATGACTCTTCCTCACCCCACTACAAAGAGTCTCAAATGGCTGCTAACTCTTGGAGAGAAATTTCCAATAACCTCGGTGTGGACGTAGCAGAATGCACGAAGAAGTCGAAAAAGGGACAAATACGTTCAGCAGTCATTAAACCGAGTTGTCGTTGACGTTGTGATAAAATATATCATGTTTAATATTATCACAAGTTTGCAGTCTGCTGCGTTTTCTCCAGCATCAAACAGGAAGCAGCAGGTAGACAATAAACATGGAGGGAACTCTAGGGAGGCGCAAGAACGTCAAACAAGTCTGGGTTCTCTTGTACTGTGGAAAAAGAGGAGAAACTGGTGGAGTTGGGGAGTGAACAAGAGTCGGTGTTTAATTCATTGTGTAACTGATCCATCAACCAGCACTTATATTAGTGAGAAATCTTAATTTTTGAAAAGGCTCGCCTCTAATTTACGCGGTCTCCTCCAATTGAAACAAGACAGCTGACGAATGGAGGCTGGTCACAAGTTGAGGCCACAAAAATGTAACTTAAATGTAAAGTTTGAGCACAAATACAGTTTGTCTTTATGGATTATATTGATGCAGAATTGATAAGAACCCTGTCGACATATGACAACATTTATCTAGTGTTTCTAGAGTTATGTGTTTTTGCAGACACATGAGGGATTGTTAATATGTCGCATTTTTTAAAAGGGAGTTTGGCATAATATTTTTTCACCAGGAGCAGGATGGGAAATAATCTCAAAAGGAAATAGTTGTGGTCTTGCAAACAGAGACCCAAAGTCTTTGTAATATTTATAGTGTGACTAAAAACTCATATTGTCTTTAGATGAGTGTTACTTTAGTCTTTTAAAAGTATTTCAGTGTATGGGAGGCATTTATCTTTTCTTGACTTTGTTGTTTATCTACATACATGTTTCTTACGTTTCAGTATTTCTCTGGGGCATTTTAAGAATGATGACGCCACCAGGATGCCCCAACAGTATCGTTTATTTAATGTGAGGCAGAAGTCCAAAACAAATTCTGCCTAAAATACGTATAATTAAATTCATTACTTTGGTTACCTCAGCTGTGATGTTAAGAGGACTGAGTGATAACAGGTTGAACCTGTATTTTCTGGCCTCAGTGCAACTAAAATGTTTTTTTTGGGTTGATTTTACTTGTACACCTGAGGGGTTTGTGTGCAGCTCTGTCACTTTAGAGAAAAGGAGGATCATAGATGGACATCTAGTGGACAATACATGTTACTACAGTGTGCATTCTCCAACTAGTGCATCTTAATGATTGCTGCTAATTGCTGCTTTTCCTTTTAAATTTTGCATCCCTTGTATCACTTGCCTATACATTTTTTAAACTGTAAAAATGTAACCCTTGCTGTATTTGTATTATCCTGTAAAGAACTACAAAGGCAGGTTATGTAAGAGATAAATGCCTGCTGTAACAAAATAACAGACAACACAGAGACAACAAGGAAAATTTCCTCAATTGAGTCCGTTATTCTCAGGACACCCTGTGGTGCAGTCTTACTTAGGGCCCAGACATGTCAAACCAACATCAAAGAACTAGTGGCGACGAAGGCCAAACCTTGCGTCGCCTCATGTCGCCTGTGTCTCAGCCAAAAAGTTGCACCCAAAGGCTACCACCAACAGCCAACTAGCAGGTATGTTGCGCACCTACGTGAGAGGGGATAACTCTCCATAGCAGCAGGCGGTGTTAGTCTGTATTAGTTATTTAAATAGGGGAACCAGAGGACCTACAAAATGGATTTAAGACACTAGTTGGCCAGTTAGCACATCAACAACACAACCCCATGTTTAAAGACCAAATCATATGCACTGTGCGCTAGCAAAACAATAACCCAAACAATTATGAACTGTTTCTGCTAAAGAGCTCAATGGCTTAAAAATAATCATACCTATTTTTTCAATTTTGTTTTGATCTCACACCCACTTGACTTTAGATGTTTGTTTACTTTCCTCACTTCTGTTTCGCTTCTCGTGCACTGAGCTTAACTGCCGATCAGAGTGATTTCACTCACCAACGGGCTCCGCCATCTCCAATGCTGATTCAAAATGCTGAAGAAGCCAAAAAAACAACAGCTAACTAGTGGCAACCATGCAGGACACACCACAAAAACTAGGGCGATGGACACTCACTGACAGCCCGACATTTATCAGCGGCTAAGCCTCACCTTCACCAGTGACTTACATGGCCTGAATTCTTAGTTTTGTTGCTACAATTACCCTCTGTTACATACACTCAATGTTTATAGGTAAAGGCCTTTGCACACGGAGTCCATTTTTTTCGTCCGAAATTGTCGCAGTCTAAAACTTTCGTCCATCGTCAATGGTACTATTTCCTGCATTTTTTGCACCTGTCAGAAGCTTAAAGAGACTTGTTTGACCATAAATCAGCGAAGAAAATGTGGCAGTGAGACACACCTGTGACGAGACAGAGGAACGGGTCGCACAGCATAATGTCATAACTCGGATAGCTCACTTTCAACAGGTCAGACGGGCTATTAATTTTCAGGTGGGTAATAATGAGGAGGAAGAGGAGGATGTGGACTGCACAGACAGACAGTAAAAGAAAAGTAAGGAAACAGAGAGGGAGGACAGCTCTGCCCTTTCAGCCGCAGTGCCAAGACATGGAGAGAGAGTGGCGACAGCTAGAGAGGTAACTCCAGATGCAGCTGTAGCCAGTATCTCACTATCACTATCCTCATTCATATTTTATGAAGCTATTAATTATATTCAGCCACAAAATAAGCCTGAAAAGCTGGAAATCAGAACAAAAGTACAGAGAGTTGTTGCATAGAGATGATACACCAGCTCATCTAGTTGCATTGGTGTGAACCGGCAGGTTTTTAAAACGTTGCAGAACAGCGCATTACAAGTAGTTGCTTGTTTCAACTTGTCTCGTCGCGAATCTTTGGTCTGAACTGGGCTTAAGTCTTCTGGTCACTTTGGAGGCTGCAGTTGGTGCTGTTGTCAAATTGTTAATATTCAGTCGTTTGAGGAATCCCAATACACAATTTTTACAGACACGCGCCAACCACAAAAATATTTCCCTTGGCCATGGTACAATGTCAAATAGGCTGGAGGTCACTCGCGCTATCTTTAGTCGCGCCTCCCTTCTGTGTTCGTCACTCGTCAGCCCACCGCTGTTGAAACTCACCTGCAATAAACCAGCAGAAGACAAAGATGCCTATCAAGGAGTTCCAGGTGGCGCAAATTGAAGTGAGTGGGTTTGAGGTGCCGTCGTCGGCCTTCTTGGCGCAGGGCAGGCAGGAGAGCACTGCCAGCACCAGGCCAAAGACTCCCGCTACTATCAAATAGATTGGGATGTAGTGCTGTCGCGGACAGTCATCCAGGTGTACCGCACCTGTTGGACACGGGGGTGACGACAGGAGATTAAGTCGCATTTAATGTAGCCACAACTGCAGGAAAATTCTGACTTACCCACATTTAAAACATTTCAGTGAATGTGGATCACTCACCAACTGCAATCTGAGCGATGGGCATGACACAGAGAGCCAACTTTGAACATGCTGCAAGACGAAAAAATACATTTAGACAAAGCACAAACACTTTCAGCCTCTTTTCTGTACACATAATCCATGACAGAGATGTTTAGGATTCAGCTGATCTCACCTAGTATCGGTGTTGGGGGTTGAGGAGGGCTGCGGATGCGTCGTATAAGGCCACTGTTCGACATTATCAGTCGTGAGGACACTCACCTACGGGGGAAGATCAAGAACTGAGTCAGACGTGAAGACTTAAGATGTGATCTGAATCTGCCAGAAAGCAGCAAGAAAACAAATGCTTTAAGAATCCAAAGGTAAGATTTTGCTCCTCTCATTCTTTAACCACCTTGTTCTTCATAGGCAACCTCTCCCGAATGCCAAACGTCTCACTGCAAGGTAACGAAAATACAACAATTCTTAATAGCGCTTTTCCATTGACAGTTTTGGCAGCGCTGAGTCAAACCATACTGTGCCAATTTGTGTTTCCTTTGTCAGTTTAAACATGCCGTGCCGCTGTAAGCTGCGCCCGAGATGGACTGTCTCTACTTGGCCAAAAGCGCATCGGACCACCTCCAAGCCAGTGGCGGTGACTTCACGCTGACCTCCCTTCTGCCCCTGAAACAGGCGTGTATTGTCAGACTTAACTGATGTCTGTCTGTGCAGGAAGCCACCGAGAAAGACATTTTTAAAAGCTCAGCTCTCAGGACTTTTGAAGCTACTTCCTGAATTTCTGTGGTTTGGAGTTTCTTTTGTGAGTCCCTGTTTGTACTTTGGAAATCTGCTTTATTTTCACTTTTGGCTGTATCGGAGTCATATGACACAGTCAAGTGACTGCTGGTTAAAACTCAGCATTTCCTCATTCTGCTGCTTCACAATTAAAAATTACATGACAAAATAAAGGTGGGGGTGGGGGATTTTATTGGGAAGAACTTGTGTTTATCACCAAATTAGCGGAACTTGTCAGTGGCTTTTCTTCTACAAAAACAAGTCTACTAATCAAATCTACCGCATGGAGGGAGAGTGTAAGCAGAAACAGCCACAGTGAGATGTTGATGAAGAACTGCAGACGACAGGCTCTTACTGCACCTCTGCACACAGCTCACCTCCAACAGGTAAACTTCTTTTACCTGCCGGCAGGGGACTTAAGCTGTGGATCAGCCCACTGCTTTTGGACGTCATCGACTCATGAGAAGCCGTCAGTGCAAATCCCTGCCATGCTGGGCAGACGCGCCGAGTCAAACCAAGTCAAGCAAGACCAGCAAGTGTGTATGGAAAACAGTATTAGGGCCTGTCCCATTTCTACCCCTTAAATCTTGTGTGTGTAACAAGCAGAGCGAAGGCATGTTGTGCATCTCACTATTCGAAAAATGCACCTGTTGAATAGCAGGGAAATTCTCTACTGTGGACTTTAGACCCGGTTTTTGTTGGTCAATGGCGCAATCGCTTTCCGCCACTTCAAAACAACAACAATGCATCTGACGACACCTCGCTTCAAGACCTACACGCCCACTTACACAATGTGGGTCAGTGTGAAACTGGTAATGACGGCTGTGTTGCGCTGTGCACTGTTTTGCACCTTTTGTAAGATAAAGCTCCAGGTCTCAAGCTGAATGCAGTAACCCTGGTGACATCACTACGGCATCATCAGGGTTATTTGCTTTTTAAAATTGTCAGCAGCTCCCTTTGGAGTCACTTCAGATGTTACACAGCTGTTTCACAGGTAGAGTAGTGCTCCTCATGATGAGTAAACTGAATCAGACGTAGAAAATCAGTGTCAACATTTAGGGATATGACTCATGGAAGTGTCCTATATTTTAATTTTGTCTGTGTACAACACAAGGCGAAGATACAGCGAGTTTGTCAAGAACCAATATCAGAGTTAACAGTCCTCATGCAGTTCCCAATTATCAGAGTCTCCAGCACAGACTCAAAAATAAAATGCATGTGATGTTGTGACATGACACAGTGTGCATTCACTTTGTTTACACACCTACAGTGCTGTTCTGCAGAAAAATAGTAGTGTCTTGCAGCAGAGAGGTTGGACTGCATTCCCAACAGAGCCAGTTTAACCAGAATAAAAACAGCAGCAAGATACAACCTGTGCATTCACTAACCTACCGTTAAAACACACAGCAAGAAATAAGGAACATTTAGGGTATGAATTAGACAACACGTGTAGCTAAAATAAAATGTACATTGGTTTAGTGCAGTTTTGTTGATTTTAAAAGTTAAATAGTGTTTTGAATGTGGGTCAATTGAGGTAGAGTCGACTCTGAGCAGTTTCCACTTCAGTTTCAGGAGCTCACATGAATAAAACTGTGGCAAATAAAACACATACTAATAAATGTGGTCAGACCAGAAAAGATAACGTTTAACCGCGGCCTCGCCTTTTTATTCTGAAGTTAACGTTAAATGTTCGCGGCCCCGCCCCGGTCGGTAACACACCGACATCACGTCAACTTCTGCCGCCTGATAACGCCTTCAAACTACAAATAAACCCGCGCAGGTGTAGTTTAAGTTGTAATGTAAAGTTCTGCGAGTCACAGTTTGTAGTTTGGTTTTATTCTCCGACACTTACCTTCAGTCAGAATTCACCTTCCCTCTGTCTGCTGCTGCTGTTGCTGCTGTTGGGACTCTGACAGCTGCTGCTGCTGTGGCCGCGCCTCCTCCTCTCGGGAGCGCGCATGCCCAGAGCGGTGTTCACGCGGTCATCTGATTGTGAGGGTGAGCAAGTCCTCCTGTGTGTGCTCATGCAAATTACAGTTTGTCACTGGTACTCAGGTCGGTTACCTAAGTTTAAGTAGCCTGTTAAAAAACTCTGATATCACAAAAAGTAAAATAAATAAATAAATAAATAAATAAATAGCGCATTCAAAGTTTTTCTTGTGTAAAAGTAAAAAGTAGGCTACTTTAAATATAAAAAGTAAAATTACTTCGGCAGCAGAATGGCCCCTGTCATACTCGTGATGGGCAAAGCAGTTCTTTAGATGTTACTGAATCACTAGAATCAGTTCATTAAAAAGATTCTTTCAAAAGATTCGTTCACCGAATTGTTCAGTACTTGGCGGGAGGAGCCCTGACTGTGTACTGCGTAGTCCGACTCACTGAACTGATACATGGCTGAGCTGCTGCTGCATCTGCCCTGCACTGGTGAGTCTCATTACTGGCCAGCCTAATGTTTTAAGTTTGTTTATCTGGAAACTAAGGCCCAATCCCAATACCCCCCCTTATCCACTACCCCTTGGCCCTCAAAATGAAGCAACGAGGGGTAGGGGTTGAAATCTTTCCCTAGGAATTGGGACACCACTCATTACGTCACCGCGTCGGTTACATTCACGCATACGTAACTATTTTAAACAGGAAGCTGCGAGTCATCTACATTTCCAACCGGCATCTACAATGGAGTCTCATTCATCCTACTGATTGCGTGCTACATTCATCATGCTTCGTTTGATGAACGACAGACTACAGGGGACTTCTGCTAGCTAGCTAACCAGCTAACATTACGAGGCAGCATAGTTGTACTAGCTGGCGTGTTATCGTCATGTGAAAAGTCTGACAATTTTGCAGAACAGGACAGATGACAGATGCCAGATAGTGCGAGCTAGCTAGCTAGCTAACAAGCAACCTGACGACGGTAACGTTAGCTATGTATGAACCTTTTTCCCCGTCTCTTGCTCGCTGGTAGTCATGGCGACGTCTACCCTTCGCTAGCAAGTCAGCATCTGAAATCCCTTGCTCCAAAGGGCTAGTTTCATACCCACCACCCATCGTTATGCCCCTTACCCCTACACGCAAAAAGGAATTGGGACACCACTACCCCTCGCGGGAATGCGCAAATGTAGGGGTAGGGCCAAGGGGTAGGGCTAAGGGGGAGTATTGGGACGGGCCCTAAGTCAAGAGATTGTGTTCATGTGGCTTGACTCCTGGCTACATTAGCCGTTAGCTTGAAGGAAACGGTCCCTATGAAAGTGTATCGCTGAGAAGAAATGATTTGAATTACTCAGGGATCGGGGTTACGTCGTTCATCGAGTGAGTCGTTCACCGAGTGATTCGCCACGCCGTAGGCAGTCCCTCCCTTCACCCTGGCTGCCTTGCGACTCGCAAGCGATTCATCGTTCGCACGGACTGAATCGGCAGTTCCACTCCCTGCCTGCATGCTCGCTGCTGAGCTCAACTGAGATGAACGAATCAGTTCCGGAAGTGATTCACTTCAGTACGTTCACTCAACAGATTCGTTCTTTTGAACGATTCGTTTGTGGCAGACACAATACTATTTCATCCTAATGCCACCTTCATCGTTACATCACTATTATTATTGTAGCAGGTCCAGGTGGCGCTGTATTTACAACCATACGTTATAGGGGACAATATATTGCGCATTGATGCTGAATGCTGAAATTAAAATAAAAACATGGCTAAAATGCAAAAATAGTGGTAATAGCAGAAGTAGTTCTAGTAGTGCTACTAGTTGTGGTAGGAGTAGTTGTAGTAGAAGTAGCAGCAACAGTAGTAGTAGAGGTAGCTCTAGTAGTACTGTTAGTTGTAGTAGTCACAGTACAAGTAGTAGAAGAAGTGTAGTAGTGCAAGACGTAGCGGTAGTTGTGTTAGAATAGCAGTGGTAGTAGCATTAGCAGCAGTAGTAGTAATAGTCGTAGTAGTTCTAGTAGTAGTAGTAGCAGCAACAGTAGTAGTAGTAGTAGTAGTAGTAGTAGTAGAGGTATTAATAGTAGTAGTTCTAGTAGCAGCAACAGTAGTAGTAGTAGTAGTAGTAGTAGTAGCAACAGTAGTAGTAGAGGTAGTAGTAGCAGCAGTAGTAGTAATAGTAGTAGTAGTTCTAGTAGTAGTAGCAGCAACAGTAGTAGTAGTAGTAGAGGTAGTAGTAGTAGCAGTAGTAGTAATAGTAGTAGTAGCAGCAGCAACAGTAGTAGTAGTAGTAGTAGTAGTAATAGCAGCAGCAGTAGTAGTAATAGTAGTAGTTCTAGTAGTAGTAGAGGTAGTAGTAGTAGTAGCAGCAGTAGCAGTTCTAGTAGTAGTAGCAGCAACAGTAGTAGTAGTAGTAGTAGTAGTAGTAGCAGCAGTAGTAGTAGTAGTAGTAGTAGTAGCAGCAGTAGCAGTTCTAGTAGTAGTAGCAGCAACAGTAGTAGTAGTAGTAGTAGTAGTAGTAGTAGTTCTAGTAGTAGTAGAGGTAGTAGTAGTAGAGGTAGTAGTAGTAGTAGCAGCAACAGTAGTAGTACTAGTAGTAGTAGTATCAGCAGTAGCAGTTCTAGTAGTAGTAGCAGCAACAGTAGTAGTAGTAGTAGTAGTAGCAATAGTAGTAGTAGTAGCAGCAATAGTAGTAGTAGTAATAGTAGCAATAGTAGTAGTAGTAGCAGCAACAGTAGTAGTAGTAGTAGTAGTAGCAATAGTAGTAGTAGTAGCAGCAATAGTAGTAGTAGTAATAGTAGTAGTAGCAGCAACAGTAGTAGTAGTAGTAGCAGCAACAGTAGTAGTAGTAGCAGCAATAGTAGTAGTAGTAGCAACAGTAGTAGTAGTGGTAGTAGTAGTAGTAGCAGTAGTCATAGTAGTAGTAGTTCTAGTAGTAGTAGCAGCAACAGTAGTAGCAACAGTAGTAGTAGTAGTAGAGGTAGTAGTAGTAGTAGTAGCAGCAGTAGTAGTAGTAGTAGTAGTAGAGGTGGTAGTAGTAGTAGCAGCAGTAGTAGTCATAGTAGTAGTAGTTCTAGTAGTAGTAGCAGCAACAGTAGTAGTAGCAACAGTAGTAGTAGTAGAGGTAGTAGTAGTAGGAGCAGCAGCAGTAGTAATAGTAGTAGTAGTTCTAGTAGTAGTAGCAGCAGCAGTAGTAGTAATAGTAGTAGTAGTAGAGGTAGTAGTAGTAGCAGCAGTAGTAATAGTAGTAGTAGTAGTTCTAGTAGTAGTAGTAGTAGTAGTAGTAGTAGTAGCAGCAACAACAGTAGTAGCAACAGTAGTAGTAGAGGTGGTAGTAGTAGCAGCAGTAGTAGTAGTTCTAGTAGTAGTAGTAGCAGCAACAGTAGTAGTACTACAGGTAGTAGTAGTAGCAGCAGTAGTAGAAGTAGTTCTAGTGGTACTACCTGTTGTAGTAGTCGCAGTAGAAGTAGTAGAGCAGTAGCTGTAGTAGTATTAGAAGAAGTGTAGCAGTACAAGTGGTAGCAGTTGTTTTAGAATGGCAGCGGTTATGGAACTTTCCATATGCGGTAGTAGTAGATGCAGCAGTAGTAGTAATAGTAGTAGCTGTAGTAGTAGTGGTAGTCGTCACAGTAGTTGTGTTAGAATAGTAGTGGTGAAAGAAGTAGCTGTGGAAGTGTAGTAGTAGTAGTAGTAGTAGAGGTAGTAGTAGTAGGAGCAGCAGCAGTAGTAATAGTAGTAGTAGTAGTAGTAGTAGTAGTAGTAGTAGTAGCAGCAACAACAGTAGTAGCAACAGTAGTAGTAGAGGTGGTAGTAGTAGCAGCAGTAGTAGTAGTTCTAGTAGTAGTAGTAGTAGCAGCAACAGTAGTAGTACTACAGGTAGTAGTAGTAGCAGCAGTAGTAGTAATAGTAGTAGCTGTAGTAGTAGTGGTAGTCGTCACAGTAGTTGTGTTAGAATAGTAGTGGTGAAAGAAGTAGCTGTGAAAGTGTAGCAGTACAAGTGGTAGCAGTAGTTGTGTCAAAATAGCAGTAGTACTAGAGGCAGTAGTAGTAGCAGCAGTAGTAGTTGTAGTAGCTGTACTAGAATGTAAATGTAATGTCGTAGAAGCAGAGTTGGGGAGGTTACTTTTGAAATGTAATAGATTACAGATTACTAGTTACCTTGTTAAAAAAATTTAACAAGTAATGTAACTATTTTAATTAATCCATCACAGTAATGTAACCTATTATAAATTACTTTTCTGACAAATGTGTTGCCAAAAAGACATTTCTGCACAAAAAAAGATGCAAAGCAACAGAGTAAATGTTAGATTCTATTTAAACTTTTTATTTCCAAAAAAAAAAAATCACCTACATTTGTTTTTTTAAGATTATTATTTGGGGCGTTTTTGCCTTTATTGATTAGACAGCTAAGCGTGAACAGGGGGGAGAGAGAGGGAGCAACATGCAGCAAAGGGACGTCAGAATCTTTTACTTTTTTAAGTAGCTGTAATAAAACTGTTATAAAAAATAAATCTCAGAGCAAAATTAAGCAAACTTTATTTTCAAATACGGGTATTGGGTACGTTAAGATCACTTTAAGAAGCAGCACTGGCATATGTCAAGCTCTGGCTCAGGATAAACAAATACTGTCAAATGAGACCAGATAAAAGTTAAAAGAGCCTTTAATCTGTGTTTGCACTGGAACAGAGGTGTGGTCACAGCAGACTGATCAGGTAGAAAGGTATGATTTCCCCAGGCAGTATCAGCTGCAGGAAAGTTGCAGTAGAACTCGAATGTAAAGTGTAATTTTAAGGCAAGATGTAAATGAAACTTTTGTTTGCACTGCCGTCTATGCTCAAACATTCACTCTCAGTATTGTTCCCTTTAATAGTGCATGTTGTCTCACTACTCATTTTAGTCTTGTCTAATCATGTAAAGATATGAGGCCGTCTGAGGTCAGCAGAAGTGAATGGAAAGATATTGGCAGGAGGGCAAACCTGTTTGTAGCAATGAATCTCGCTGGGCTGAAAGTGAAAGTGTTCCTTAAATAGGTTTTTAAAATGTGATGTCTGATGTCCTATAAAACATAATAATAATTTAAATAATCTAAAGCCTCCAAGCAGTGAAATAAATTGTGAAAACACTCACTCAGTGTTGATTTTTTTAATCATAATAAAATGTTTTCAAAACATGAATGCAAAGGTGATTTTGTACATTAATATTGAAGCATTTTACCAACATAAATAACTGTAAAAATGATATGAGTAACAACAGCAATAAAACACATATGACATCAACACTACTGATAATAAATTAAATATAATAACACAGAACTTGATTTGGCAGCAGTTCCCATTGAGTTTTGATAGACTGCTGAAGTCATGAAGACCGTCGCGTCTGACCAGCAGAGCACCACAGAACAAACACAGTGAAGAATAAAATACACAAAACACCTGTAAATTCAAAATGCATCATTAAACTACAACTACAGCACCTTTGTTGTTAAACAGTCTTTATCTGTGAAGTTTTCTTATTAGTTCATCAAAACTTCTCTTTGTCCGTCGGCTTCCACCTGAGAGGACAGACACTGAGGTGTCATGGCTTGATGTGGTTACCGGGGCAACCAGACGATGCTGTCACAAGTCTGTGAGGCAGACGCTGGAAGACGTCTCGACGTAGATGCACCCTTGGTATCCTGAATGTGACTGGCCGCCTCGCAGATCAATCACATGGCTCCGACTCCTCTCGGACTCTGCCGTCTGGAGTCGAGTCCCACCGAGCACGGAGTCCCACAGCCGACCTCTGCTCCATAACTGCACACAGCAAGACAAGATTAACTGTGTGTGCGTATTATCCATGTGTGTATGAGAGCAACCCAGTCAGCAGAAAATAATGTTGGCATTGTACGTTTCTGCAACTGCAAACTGTTTCCGTTTTTGTGTTTTAGGGACACATTGCTGCATTTTCAGTGGTGACTGTGCCATTAAAACTACTTGGTTTATTTTTAGTGAGACATCAGGGCATTTCCAGCAGCAATAGTGTCACCAAGACTGCTTGTTTTTTGTGAGATATCTGCTACATTTGCAGCACCAATTGTGCTCCATAAATTGGGTGTTTTTTAGCGAGACGTCACTGCATTTCCAGCCGCAATTGTGCCACAAATACAGTTTTTCTTTTGGGGCACATCACTGCATTTCCAGCAGAGATTTTGCAGCCAAAACTGTGTATATTTTTAGTGAGAACTCAGCAGCATTTCCAGCCGCGATTGTGCCACCCAATCTATTTTTTTTAGGTACACATTGCTGCATTTCCAGCACCTATGCCACCAAAACTGTTTTTTTTTTCTTGTGAAACATCGAGGCATTTCCAATAGCAATTGTGCCACCAAATCTGTTTTTTATGCCCTCTATACACTGTGCGATTTTAGCAATCTTATAAGACCATTGCATGACACACTGTGCGATGTTGATCTAGTAAACTTTGGTACGACGTCAAGTTTGACGTGTGCAGATTGTACGATGGCCGTTTACTACTCAATCGCAGGTTACGACGTACCTCAATATGCAACGTCATCAGCATACGTCATCCATCTGCGCCACCATAGGTAGCTTGCTCACCTGGAAGTTGCAGTTCCTCCGCAATTTCCTTCCATGCAGCGTCTTTTTTCTCGCGCTCATGATAGCAGCTGGACCACCAGCTCCACCAGCTCCACCAGCTCCACCAAACTTTCCTCTTTCTGGGAGTTCCACAGACTTCTTTTTGTTTGTTTTACCTCCATGGCAAGCAAACATTTGTTTGGGTTTAGCGCTGGTGTCGCGGTGACCATTGTGTCATTCCATGCTGCATTTCTATTGGTTGATTAGTAGACGTAGGTCGTAGCAGCTGTCAAACTGTGAGATAGTCATCCTTAATTTCTGACACCATCAGAATTTTATCTCAGGTTATCTTTGGTCGCAAGACGTTGACAACGGCCGTCCTTGAACCTGTCTCACAGTGCAACGTAAGACCACCATTTTAGAGCCACGACCAAAGATATCGCCACGTTTCTCCCACGATGGTCATCTATCGTCTGGGACAGCCCAAAATCGCACAGTGTATACCAGCCATTAGGGACACATTTCTGTATTCCCAGCAGTGAATGTACCACCAAAACTGGTTGCTTTTTAGTGAGACATCGACGGGATTCCAAGTGGTGATTTTGCCACTAAAACTTTTCTTTTCTTTAGTGAGATACTGGGGCATTTCCAGCAGCAATAGCGTCACCAAAAGTGCTTGTTTTTAGTGAGATATCTGCGACATTTGCAGCACCAATTGTGTTCCATAAATTGGGTGTTTTTTAGCAAGACAATATCTCTAGAATAATTGAGGGAATCCTTTCAAATTTGACACAAACGTCTTCTTGAACTCAACAATGTACTGATCACATTTTGGTAATCATAGGCCAAAGGTCAAGGTCCTGTTTTTTTCTTTCTCATGAACATGATATCTCAAGAATGCCGTGAGGGAATTTCTTCAAATATGGCACAAACGTCAAATTGGACGCAATGATGAACTGATTAGATCTTGGTGGTCACAGGTCAAGGTCACCGTGGCCTTGTGTCCATCTCATTCTTGTGAACACAATATCATCTCAAGAACGCCCTGAAGGAATTTCCTCAAATTTGGCACAAATGTCCACTTGCACTTAACAATGAACTGATTAGATCCTTGTGGTCACTGTAACCTGGTCTGTCTCATTCTCATGAATGCAATATCTCAAGAATACCCTGAGGGACCTCTTTCAAATTTGGCACAAATTTTAATTTGGAGTCAACAATGAGCTTGGTAGTTGGTGGTCAAAGTTCAAGGTCACTGTGACCTTGAATCCGTCTCATTTCTTCTGAACATAATCTCTCAAGAAGACCTTGAGGACATTTTCTCAAATTTGGCACAAAGAGCAGGTTGGACTCCAGTCACTAATTAGATTTTGTTGGTCAAAGGTCAAGGCCGCTGTCACCTTGTGTCCATCTTTTTCTTGTGAACGGATATTTCAAGAATACCATGAGGGAATTTCCTCAGATTTGGCACACTTTAACTTGGATTCAACAATGAACTGATTAGAAGTTGGTGGACAAAAATTTCCAGCAGCGACTGTGTTTCAACATAGCTGCTACAAAATAACATACAAATGTGACATATCTGTGATTTGCAATAAGCGTACAATGCAACACTCATTCTGGCGATTGGGTTGGTGTGAGACGGAGGGAATATGAATGTGTCAAACCTCGATAGAGATGTGTGTGCTGGGGTATCTCCTGTAGAAGATGGTTCTGAGGTTGAACTCAGGGTTTCCCTCCGCCTTGAAAACCCGCGTCCTTACGGTGTCGTTCTCACATCGCACTATGGCGTAAACATCTGGAGCTGTGGATCATAACACACAACAAGCTTGTCATGGTGTGTTTTTCTTGCTTTTTTTCTGCCCTCTTCTGTGTGTAAACCCAGAGGAGATGTGGTGCTGTGAGGAGCCACCTGTCTGTTTGGGAGGGCAGAGTCCTGACGCCCTGCGGAGGTAGACTGTGGTCACCACAGTGGGTTGAGGTAGAAAACACTGGAAGACAGAGGGAGATGGCAAATCCTCCCTCAGTTCCCTACACACACACACACACACACACACACATTAAGTTAAATCTGTGAACAAGAAACATACTGTTACTGTAAAAGTGAAAGAAATTATCTGCAATATTTTTGTAGAAAAATCCTTTAAAAAATTCTGAAATTCTGCATGTGAGGAATTTTGTAAATTTTTCTGTTTTGTGTATTTTTTTTCCACTTTATATGTTTTTTTCTTTTTCCTAGTGCTTTTTTAATTCAATTTTCTTTCCTGGTTTTCTCTTTCACCATGAAAAATATCATAAGAATGGTAGAATTATCAATATCATCATGTGTAAACAAGTTTAAAATCCACATTATTGCAGTATATAGATATTTAAATACATGTACTGCATCTGTGCAAACTCATATCGACTTAATTGTTTAATCTGAATTGAATTATGGAGAATTTATATTTATTGTTTTAAATATTTGGTTGTAATCCTCTGGAAAGCACATACAGGAGTTTCTATTTCCATTTTTACAAATTATGTTGCCTGAAATTTTTTTAACGGATTTTAAAAAGCATAAGAAACCTTTTTTTTTCCACACACAAACTTCCTGACACACCTGAGTCGGATGTGGGAATGGGAGAAGAGGCGTAGCAGGAAGCGTCCTGTGGCGCCCGGCAGGAAGGTGGTGGGCAGCACGACGTAGCGACCTGGAGTCAGCGTCCCCCTCAGCGTCACACTGCGGGAGTCCATGTAAACCGAGCTGGCTGCCTGCTCCACCACACACTGCACCCGGCTGCAGCGGTTCACCTCCACCTGGGCCAGCAGAGGGCAGCAGGTAAATTATCTTTGTATAGGAACTGAAAAGGTGTCACAGTTTGGCCGCTGAACTGCTCACCTTCAGCACCTCAAAACCGATAGGCAGGTTTTCCCCTCCTCCATCTTTCCTTCGTATCCTCCTGTCCTCCTGCTGCAGACAGATAAGCACCTCCTCCTCTTTGCGTCTCACCTCAAACATGAACTAGAAAGCCAGACAGAAAAATGCTTTAAACTTCATACACCTATTGAAATAATAAAAGATTCTGCTTCTTGTACCTGTGGATTGTGCAGGAAAGTGTCTCTGTGGTTGATGCATCCTCCACATCGACTCGTCTTGTCCATCTGTTCCTCCCATTCTCCAACCTCTCCACCATCATCTTCTTTTGTCGCTTTTTTGACAGCCTTGTCTCGCTCACACCTCCCTCCGTTCTCTCCCTTCTGCTGAATCTCCCCAAGTCTGGCCTCCTTCCGGTTTCCCCGCTGCTTGGTCCCTCCAGGTTTGGCGTTGTTGTTCTTGCCCAAGTTCAGCGTGTGGTTGCTTTGGTGGAGGACGGTGGACGGGCGTGTTCCCAGGGAAGCAGGAGCCGGAGCCCACTCCCCATACTCACGCACTTCCTTCCAGTGAGAGCTCGGCCACAGCAGAGCCCTCTCCACCAGCCGGCACACCACCACGTCTGTGAAGTAGTGACAGAAATCCTCGAAATCCATCCTGAGGAACAGAAAGGAAAAACTAGCATGAGATTGACTGGACATTTGTATCAAGAATCAACAAGATAAATAAATATAAATCATGCTAAATGTCCACTTTTTAAATTTAGGCATCTGTGCCTGAGAGACATGGCTGGAGGCATTGTATTTTTGGGGTTGTCCATCCGTCCCTACTTCTGGCCCATTCTCATGGACACAATATCTCAAGAATGCCTTGAGCAAAATTCTTTCAAATTTGGCACAAACGTCCACTTGAACTCAACAATGTACTGATTCAGTTTTGGTAATCATAGGCCAAAGGTCAAGGTCTTGATTTTTCTCTTTCTGATAAACATACTATCTCAAGAATGCCGTGAGGGAATTTCCTCAAATTTGGCACAAATGTCCACTTGCACTTAACAATGAACTGATTAGATCTTGGTGGTCACTGTAACCTGGTCTGTCTCATTCTCATGAATGCAATATCTCAAGAACACCCTGAGGGGCCTCTTTCAAATTTGGCACAAAATTTTAACTTGTACTCAACAATGAACTGATTAGAAAGTGGTGGTCAAAGTTCAAGGTCACTGTGACTTTGAATCCGTCTCATTTCTTCTGAACATAATCTCTCAAGAAGACCTTGAGGACATTTTCTCAAATTTGGCACAAAGAGCAGGTTGGACTCCAGTCACTAATTAGATTTTGCTGGTCAAAGGTCAAGGCCGCTGTCACCTTGTGTCCATCTTATTCTTGTGAACGGATATTTCAAGAATGCCTTGAGGGAATTTGGACGTAACAATGAACTAATTAGAAGTTGGTGGTCAAAGGTTAAGGTCACTTGTGAACATCATCTCTCAAAGAGGTCTTGTGGAAATTCTCAATTTTGGCACAAATGTCTAGTTAAACTCAATGATTAACTGATTTGATTTAAGTGGTAAAAGTCAAAGTTTATGACCTTGCGTCCGTCTCATTCTTGTGAATGCGCGATATCTTAATCCCTCAAATTTGGCACAATTGTCCACTTGAACTCAAGGATGAACTAATTAGAATTTGGTAGTCAAAGGTTGCCTTATAGGTGACCTTATAAAACATGATTTTGGCTATACCTCAAGAATTCGTAAGCTAATTATGACAAAATTTCACACATATGTCTAAGTGGATAAAATGATGAGGTGATGACATTTTATATCCAAAAGGCCAAAGGTCAACTTCACTGTGACATCATAAAGTCCTGCAAAAACACTTCTCTGGCCATTATTCAATGTCATATCTCAGGAACAGAAGGGGAGACATTTGGTCAGATACTGAGTTGGTGACACTAATCTTGGGTGTTCATCTTGAAAATGCAAATCCTTTGTAGGAACATCTGTATTATAAGCACTGTCTGCAGTCATTGCTACATATGAGTCTGGACAGACATCGATGTGAACTGTAACTGTAAGTTGATTGGTTCTCATTGGCATATTACCGCAAGTTGGTAATTCGAGTTTATTCATTATTTTATGTGGACATCTGGAAAATTGGAGCTACATTACTGGAGGGAAATGGGGATCCAAACAAATGATAAAGAATGAAAATCTACCAGAACTCCCCGACGTCTCGAACAATGAGGCCCATCTTCTCCCTCTCTGCACGACTCATCTGTTGCCACTGCTGTGACCTGCAGGGGGTGCAAAAGTACAACAATGTGAAAGGCAGCAGAAAAAAAGCTGCAAGGTCCAGCACACTGGAAATGACGTGAAAAGTACAAGTAGCGTTTCAACTTCTGGAAACCTTTATAGGTCCATTTTGGCCATTTTCAGAGTTTCTCAGACTTCCATAATGTAAACGCCAGATGTCCCCTTGTAAAACAACTCCAACACGATTGTAAAATGTCAGAAACTGTAATTATAAAATGTTGTAAAACAGACTGACACTGTTAAATGTCAGCAGAGGCTTAATCCCCACAGCTCCAGCAAAATGTGTGATGTACTCAGCAGTCAGAAATGTGGCAGATGAAGCCAGTACAGAGTACAGAGTTCCCTTACCTCTGACTCCAGGCACCTGTCCAGTCCGTGGTGCCCCATGGGTTCCTCATGCGCACCATGAAGAGTCGGGACATCCAGCCTGTCTTCTGCAGCTTCTCGCCCAGCCTCACCTTCCTCACTGCTGTGATCCCATAGGCGTGTCCTCGCACCAGACCGCAGTCCAACACCGACTCTACTGTCTCCCCCTCTGCTGGCTGAGAAATATTGTACAAATATGCTAAATTCATTTCATCTTAGTCACCACATTTCTAACATATCATGCATCTCTTTTGTTTGAAGATACTCAAAGATGCTGGGCCGTACCCGAATGGAGCAGGTGATGAGGGCTTTACGTTCATGAGCCTTAGTTAACGTCTGGAAGAGCACCCTCCTCTGGTCACTGTGCAGGCTGAGGGCCTCACGATCCAGGCTGAGGGGCTCTGAAACCCCGCCAGTGAAGTCGATCAGTGCCTCTGTAGTGTTTCCTCCCTCCAGAGCCTCGTAGCAGCCGTTCAGCCTACAGAGTAACCAGATATAGACTGAATGAATGATTAATGGCTGTGCCCCTCGTCTCCCTTTTTCATGTCCCACTCTACAGGTGTATGTTTGTTATAGAGCTGGGACATTTTAAAAATAAAATTGGTGCATGTCCAATAAGTGTGGATTGATTATGAGAGTGGTTGCCTATGAGGTTATGGAGATATAGGCAGTTTCTTAAATGTTAGGGGATGCATACTGGGTATTCATTAAATGGATAGGGTGTGGGGCGTTGCTTTAATCAATACTTCCATGTGGTTGCTATGGCTTTTGGTGCTGGTAGGACTTTAGTAGATGGTTGCCTCGGTGTTTTGGATGATAATGATGATTATGGTGACCAAATTGCCAGAAAGAAATGTTGGTATTGTACATTTTTGCAAACCACGGATAGGTTACATTTGCAGGTTCTTATCGCATATGTTGAAACATATGGTTCGGCACAAAAACCATTTGGTTGTGGTCAGGAAAAGCTAATGTTTCCACTTAAAATACCTAGTTTTGGGGGCATAATCTCTACTGGAAAAGCAGCAATGTCATAGTAAAAACAACAGTTTCTCGTGGCACTATTTGTGCTGGAAACACCGCGAGGGTTTGCTGCAAAACACCCACGTTTGATGCCTTAAAACCTGCTTGTTGTTTGTTGGTACTGAACAGTGGTCTGCAGCTTGGCAGGTGTCTCGCCTAGGTGACATGCCATCGGCCATCCCCTCCACCTCCCGATGGCAAAGTCAGCTCATGTACTACGTCATGTTGGAAACGTCGATATAATATCTATGAAGCGTACAAAAGCAACATATTCATGGTTTGCAGAAACATACAATCCCAACATTTCTTCTGGTGGCTGGACTGGGCGACTGCAGGTGCAAAAGGAATACTGTATTGTTTCTTTCACCAGATGAGAACATTGATGTTGGACTTGGTGCCACTGTTCATTACATAGGTCTGTTCCCAGGCATTTTTGGTTTAGATAGGGATACTTGGATTGGCCAAACCCATGGACCCGCAAGCAATTCTTTAGCAAGAATCCAGGTCAGAAGAACGTCAATCAAGGCACAATGTTTTAATAAAAGCTTAGTAAAAGATGAGAAAATCCCACTTTTGTACAAATATCTAATAGTCCCTATGCCATTACCGAAAGGAGAATGGGTGTTTTGTCAGGATGTCGTAAACGTTTGTATAGAAAACTAGAAACCAGAGGGGTTAGCAATAGTAGACCAGGTCCTGCAAGGTCCTTACTTAGCATAGGCCTTCTCCAACAAGGCGCTCCAAAATTCTCGTGGTGTGGCCGAGCGGCAGAAGAGCAGCACTCCATCCGCGCTGACCGGCAGGCGGTCGTCCACGACGACATCCATCCAACGGCCGAGTCTCCAGAACCGGAAATGGAAGATTCCTGCGTACAGGTCAGGATGCTTTGGATTCCACTCCTGGTCCACATGGTCTGGGATTACCTGGAAGGAGGACGATAAGAGGAGGGCGATAAGATGAAGCCGTGAAGGAAGGAAGAAAAGAAGGGAAGAAAGAAAGAACAACAAAAACACAACCTTCTTCCACAGAGATGGCTCAGATGCTAGGCAGGAAATCGCAGCCACCATCCAGCAGTTACCCAGACTGCCTTGATGCAAGTCACGAGTGCTGATGCCATCCACAAACAGACGCGGGTCCTTACATATCTCCTGGTGCAGGATCAGAAGAAAAAGACATTAAGTTTCTTACATAAAAAATGCTTTAAACCTGCATTATTTGAGTTTTGGCCACTTGGGACAGCAACAGTTGCTATTTACATATTAAACAGACAAAGAGGAACATTAGCATTAATTTGAAGTCGTGTTTCTGCCTACATGACAAATGTAAGTCTAATATTCACTATCAATTTAGCCTACACTGCTACATGTAGCTACATGCTGACATCAGGGAAACAAGTAATCTTGGCTGCAGATGTTGTTAATTTCTCTCCAATTTTGGATCACATTACAGTCATGCCCTGGCTATGAGTACACTGCTACATGTAGCTTTATGCTAACATCAGGGAAATATGTAATCTTGGTTGCTACTGTTGTTAATTTCTACCCAATTTCCGATTATATTTCTGTTAGAACATGTCGGGTTGTGAATATTTGGTTTAGAAGCTTAATATTGTGATTTGTAACAGGAGACAGTGCTACTATACAGTCATTCAATAGCTGCGAGTACACTGCTACATGTAGCTTTATGCTTACATCAGGGAAACATGTAATCTTGGCTGCTGATTTTGAGACTGTCTCCCCAGTTTCGGATCATATTCCTGCTGGAACATATCTGGTTGTAAAGATTTTGGTTTTGAAGCTTTCATTGGTGATTTTTAATGTGAGAAAGTGGCCCGTTACTGTCATTCTCCAGCTGCAAGAACACTGCTACATGTAGCTACATGCTAATGGTTGCTGATGTTGTTAATTTCTCCCCAATTTTAGATCATATTCCTGCTAAAACATGTCTGCTTGTGTTTTAAAGTTTGTATTGGAGATTTTTTTAATGGTTAAAAAGCGCCACATTTCTCTGGGGCTTAAAAAGACAGGAGCTAAAATGGAGCATTTCAGACAGAGGGTGAATACAGGTGCTTCAGCACAGACAGTATGAGGAAAATAAAGTGTTTTTTATACATTAAAGCATGTAAACCTGTTTTAGTAGAGACCCAAAATACAAATATGAACCTGAAATTGAGCATAATAGGTGCCCTTTAAATAAACTCTTATTAATGACTGCAACAGTTAGCAGTGTCACAGTGTTTTATGAGGCCTGAGAGTGTCAGAGCACTGCTGAAGAGACAGATCCTGTCTGTGTGGATCTGTTGATCTCACTTTGGACAGGGTCAGGTAACAGTAGAGGTGCTGCCGGACACACACACACACACACACACACACACACACACACACACACACACACACAGGCAGGAAAATACACACTGGGTGGTCATAACCTCTTTGGATGTAACTTCAGACAAGATATGTACCTTCCTTGTGATGATATCAGCTTCATAACAAGTAGGAGGCCACCTGGATTGTGACAGTTCAGGGGAAGTTACAGAGTGTGTCAATGCAGTTTCTGTGTGTGTGTCAGCAGAGGAAGGTGACAGATGTCGTCCTATCATCCGACTCCCTGTTGATACACGCTTAAAATACCTGAGTGGAGCATTAGCAACACAATACCATTAACCCTTTCTCTTCAGCTCTGAGTCAGCAAATTAAGTGGCAGCAGGGTTTCACATTAACACTAAAGGTTTGGCCCACATACTGAATGAACCTGATGCACTACTGATCACACGACAGACATTTCTCAATTTGAAGCTAAACTAGAAAAGACAGATTTTTACCAGCCGTGACAACGTCGTGACAGCTGGTATTGTGTTCACCTTGTGAGTGCAACCGTGCAAGATGCAGTCATGAGATGTGAAAGCTGTGAAGGCTGAGTTTGAAGATGAGTGCAGTCCAAGCAAGTTCTTGGAAGTAGGGGGACAGGAAGTAGGAAAGAGGCCATTAGCAATTCCACTTTATGCCCCTGGCCCACATTCATTTTCAGTGCATGACGGTCTATTTTTTTTTTTTTTATCGAGTTCAGTGCAATTCATTGATGAATTGAAGGCATCTGTATGTCTTGAAAAGTCTTAAACAGCATTGAACCCCTCAAAAAAGGCCATAGAGTTTATTTAAAAAAAAATCATTTACAAAGGTTTTTTTTCCACATTTTTCCTACTTGCATACACAGTATTAGTATGACTTATCACATAATTTTTATCAGGGTTAATCCATCCATCAATTTTCAGGTCACGTTTAATGATTAAAGCCTTTTATGTTTTTCCTTATTTTCCTTTCATATCAAACATGGCCAGTTTAATGAGGTAATAACGAGGTAAACGTATATAAAACGTAAGGCATGTGTGCAAACCCCTCAGGCGTCACCATTTCAATGCTGTGTGTCTGACAGATTTCCTTACATGGTCATCTGCTAAAGACAAGTACACTGCTACATGTAGCTACACGCTAACACCAGGGAATCATGTACTCTTGGCTGCTAATTTCTCCCAAATTTCAGATCATATTCCTGCTGGAACGTGTCCAGTTGTCAAGAATTTGGTTCAGAAGCTTTTATTGGTGATTTTTAAGGGGAGAAAGTGCTGATATACACAATCAATTCACGCAAGTACGCTGCTACATGTAGCTATATGCTAATGTCAGGGAAACATGTAATCTTGGTTGCTAATGTTGTTAGGTTCTCCCTGACTTTGGATCATATTCCTGCTGGAACATGTCTGGTTGTGAAGATTTTGGTTCAGAAGCTTTTATGTGTGATTTTTAATGGGACAAAGTACTGCTATACTCTGTAACAGTCATTCCTCAGCTGCAACTACACTGCTACATGTAGCTACATGCTAACATCAGAGAAAGTAATTTTGGTTGCTAATGTTGTTAATTTCTCCTCAATGTTGGATGATATTGCTGCCGGAACTTGTCTGGTTGTGTTTAGAGCTTTTATTTATGATTTTTCACAAGTACGAAGTGCCACCATTCTTTGCTACAGTCATTCCCCAGCTTCAAGTACCGTGCTACATGTAGCTACATGCTAACATGAGGGAAACCAGTTATCAGCTGAAGTTGTTCCATGTTTAAGGGAAAGAAGTTTGGGGTTTTGACTTGCAATCCGTCATTTCTCCCCAATGTGTACGTTATATAAAATTCTTCCCGAAACTGAAAAAATGTCCAGGTCATCAGAAACAAAAGACAACAGTCACCTCTTGTGACAAAATGCTTCTAATGTTTCTGTCGTCTCTATTATTCATTTCTGCTAAAATATCACTAAAACATGTTTATGCTTGGCTGTATAATCATTTTTTTTTGTTTAAACATGCCTAATCTATTTCCTAATAAGTCCTTGCACTATAAATTTGTTTTTGGCTATTGACACCGGTCAATAAATAATGTAGCCTTGACTTTAACCTCCCATATCATTGCCACCGTTAAAGGCCTCTTAGCTTACCATAGCCACAATAAACACCTACACTTATACACATCTACTCCCCTCTCAACACTGTGCTAAAATCACCTGGGCTATTTAAATTGACTGCTGCTTTATCTAAACTCAACTGTACACACACACTAACAGAGTGGTCCATCGGCAGCATGCGCCACTTGCTCCCTGAGGGCTAAGGTTTCACTGCCCAACATGTCTCCTATAATAGAAAGTGCTTTAATTAACCCCAATCTGATGGAAATATAATGTGATCCGACCACTTGATTTAGATGTGGGAGCAGGGGAGATATATTTGTAAAATAACTGTTGTTGTTTGAACTGATTTGACCTGGGTAATTCTGGCAATGCAGATGTGTAAAAAAATTCATATCTATTTTGATATAGCCTAATTTTAGGCGGCTTCTCCCCCCGTGTCACACTCACCCTCGGCCTCTTCCAGGTCAGTCCCGGCGGGGGCTCCCTCTTGTAGAAGAGGGACTGGGCGGTGGCGGGGAACAGGGAATCTTTGAAGAGCGCACCTCGACGCAAGTAGGCCCGCCTCAGCGTGTGAAAGCTTTGGCCCTGGAAGTTGTGCACTCGTTCGGGCATTGCGGCTGGAGAGGAGAGGCTTTAGGAAAGTTGGACAGAAGAGGAGAAGTGGGACAGATGAATCACTCGGCCATGCTACATGAAGCAGTATAGGGTTACACTGACAGCATATTGAGTGGGGTGTAATTATAAAAACATCCCCACTGGTCAAAACCTTGATGATACGTTTATATCAGTTTCAAATTGAAACACACACAGTGACATGAAGTCAGAGACAGGTCGCACAACCACTACTGTCACAGGCTGCTGTTACCAGACACAAAGGCAGCATTTATGCTATGACAAAACTTCCTTTGTTCAAAAACATGACCTGCCATACCCTGAGGAACGACTTGAAACCAAAATCCAAAACCTTGCAGCAACCGTAATACTTCAATTATACTGTACCATAATATATGGTAAAACACTGTAAAATACTATAAAACACAGTAAAACACCGTAAAACACTGTAAAATACTGTAAAACACCATAAAATACCGCAATGCCATAAAACTTTAAATACTGTGAAACTTCATTTAAAAGCCTAGTCCCGATTAAATACCCAGTCCTTATTACTAGCCAGGTGTAGCTACACATTTTGACAAATAAAGGCCTGTCTCAATTAGAGGCCTGGTCTGTTTGCCAAGCGGTTCATTTTTTTTTTACAGAAGTTCACTGGATGTATAAAAACAGGTTGTTGACAACAGTCAAAATAATGTGTCAATTTCTCGATTACGCTGTTAGTTTAAATATTCCTCCAGCCCATAAGGGTCCTCAGATCAAAAGAATCAAAGGATTTTTCATAAAAATGAATCCAAGTTGTGAGGATTGTTTTAACAGGATAAAGTGATTTTTGTAGTAATATTCACACTGGTTGAAATAAACAATTTGATTGTATTTCCTGATCTTTGCTGAGCAACAGTTTTGTGTGAAAGGAATTAAAGGCCTGTCCCAAATATACGCCTGTTGATTTCAATGATTTAAGCAAATAATAGCCCGGGCTATTAATTTAAGTTGTACAGTGTATTTGCACAGTTTAAACATTTCATATCAATGTTTCTGAAGTGATGTACTATGTGAGCTGACGTTGTCATCGGGAGGTGGAAGGGAAGATGCCTGCCAAGCTGCAGACCACTGTTCGAGACCAAAAAACAGTGGAGTGGAGTTTTAGGCACCAAACATGGTGGTTTTTAGCAACCAGTCGCTGTTATTCCAGCTGGAATACTGCTGCAAAATTTTCTTTTTTCACTGAGACATCACCGGGTTTCCTGCTAGGATAGTGCCACAAAAGGCAGGACAATTGCATGAAAACTAGGCACTTTCACCCAAAACATTAACTTAGATTTTTGTCACAAATCTTCTGAAACCTTTAATTTTAAGCGAGTCATTGCTGTGTTTCCAGGGGCTTTTTAGGCTCCAAACATGGTGGGTGCTTTGTAGTGACTCTTGGCTGTTTTTCCAGCCAGCATAGTGCCATGCCAAGTGGACGTTTTTATCAAGACATCAGGAATTGTGCCACCTAAACCAAATATTTTCAGCCAAAACATAATCTATTTCTAATCATAAGTGTTTTTTGTGCCTAAACATAACCACACATTATTAATCAGAGCACTGCTGAAACATAAAGTTCCATTACGCTGTATCTGCTACATAATAATGTGCAAATGAAACACACATGTGGTTTGCAGTAACGTACAATGTCAATATTTATTTATTTATTTTTTTGCCGATTAGATTGGATTTTTAGTTCCTTTTCAATGTTTCTTTTTGTATTTTTTGCCTGTAACTATGTGTTTGTTTTATGCTTTTTTTAATATATATGTGAGATTCTTTATCTTAACTGGGTGCTCCTGGTTTAATAAAATAAAATAAAACAAAACAAAACAAAACAAAACAAAACAAAACAAAACAAAACAAAACAAAACAAAACAAAACAAAACAAAACAAAACAAAACAAAAAAAAACAAAACAAAATGTTTTGTTTTTTTTTCAAAATTTGTTCGATACGACTGCAAATATGAACGTCAACGGACGTCTAAAGGGTTACAAGGCTCCTGGTAGAGTTAGCTGAGGGTCCTGTAGGGTCAGTGTGTGTGTGTGTGTGTGTGTGTTGGGGGATAGGGTGAGGAGAGCAATAAGGTAATGGTACCGTTTTAGTCATCAGTGATATGACCTGCTGGGGTCAGCAGCATGTGTGTGTGTGTGAGCATCAACCAGTGTGTGTGCAGTGTGATTCTGTGTCAGGGTGAGTATGCCAGGTGTGTGTGTGTGTGTGTGTGTGTGTGTTGATGGCGGGGTCATCTCAGGGTCTTGCTGTGCGGAGAGGAAAAGCAGAGATGAAACCGTGCAGGGTTTGCAGATACCGATCAGGTCAGCGTCATTAATTATGAGCCAGGTTTTGTTTTCCTTGTATCAGATTTATGCAGCGAGACAAATAAACACGAGAAAAACACATGAACTCATTCACGATCCAGGATTAACGACCGCATGACAAATTAATGGCTTATCATGTTTTAATGATCGCAGCAAGCGAATACATCACGATATGATTATCTGATCAGTTTGAACCTAACAGACCATCAATTCTGAACGAGACGTTGCAGCTCGATCAAATTTAAATTCTCTTTTATTGTATTTTGATCACATCTAGCTGCATTGGTCCATGAATGGATTTCACAAGATGTTGACCTATGGCTAAGCCCCACCCTCAAACGCAATGAGCCAATCACAGTGTGTATAGCCATTCCCATACACTGGACGTCCATTGAAATGCATTACAGAAAGTCAGTTTTGTTCAGTTTTATGAGCTTTTTTCTGAGATTTGAAGTTTAAAAATGGTCAAACGGTGTGCATGGGGTACATGCAACTCTGACACAAGGTATCCTGAGAGGCTGGGCGACCAGGTGTATTTTTTACACTTTAAACCACATCTCAACCGAGAAAAGTGTCTCCTTTGGATAAAGTTGTGTGGTAACGTTAGACCACAACATCAACTCAACGTGAATAAGATTAACAATGATGTCTACATCTGTTCTAAGGTAAGTCAACATTGTGTTTGAGGCAACATATTGTCACTTTGCTGGAAAGAAATATAAAGTTATCTTTAACATCTCTAGCTAACGTTAGCTAAAGTTAGCCTAACGTTAGCTCCTAGCTGCGTTGTTCATCATGTCACCTTGTTTGCTGGGAGTTCATTAGCCTATTTTGTTCTAGTTTTGTACTTTGGTGATCGTACATCATTGTTAGCTGTTGTCCAAAGGGCTCTAGTTAAGCTAACGTTAACTTCTGGAGCTTAGCTTCATTAACTTATCTGTAATGGCAGAGATAACAAAGGTTGGCAAACGTTATGCTGAATGATTCAGTGTAAATACTGTAGCACCAAACTAACGGAGAGACACTCTTGGTAAAGATGGTAAAAAGGCCGTTATCCTTTTCTCATATTCTGAGCCAAAAACCTTAACTTCAGTGGCACTTTAACTTGTTGTCTTTGATGGTGACGGCAACGAGATGCGGTTCACAAGCGTACACTGTGACCTGTAAATTTAGGCTTGTAATTTAAGCTTTTCATCGACCTTCTCAACAATACAATGATGAATATATCCCTCCAATGCGTAGTTTAGGCCCTTTTGGTTACTTCTCAATGACATCTGATCGTTATGTCCCCAAAAATCATCAATTGCCTCCTGTGAAATGCCGTGTACTGTGACACCTGCCATAGCGCCGGTCACTGTATGTTGATAGTTTGTCCGAGTGAGTGGAGGGGGGCTTGGCTTAGCCATAGGTCAATTGTCAATTGTAAAAACGTGAAGCCTACACAAAAATGGGCAACCAAAAATATGTTTCAGCATGGCGCCTTTTCCCCAAATTTTGCCAAACGTTAACAGCAGTGTCTCGTCTTCAGTTTAGCTAGGACAGCTTTGGATACCAAATCCAAAAAAGGAATCAGAGGGAATTAGAGAGTTCAATAATGTGTGGACAAATTAAAGAAACACAACCAACATGGAATAATAATAATAATAATAATAATAATAATTATCACAAAAATAAATCACATATAGACAAAACAATATGGAAACTGGGGGCGTTGGTGGCGTAGTGGATAGAGCAGGTGCCCCATGTACACGGCTGTTGCAGCAGCGGCCCTTTGACTCCAGCCTGTGGCCCTTTGCTGCATGTCTCTCTCTCTCTCTCTCTCTCTCTCTCTCTCTCTCTCTCTCTCTCTCTCTCCTCTTCACACTTAACTGTCCTATCTATAAAGGCAAAAATGCCCCCAAAAATATGGAAAATGCACTTGTATCCATATAAAATTTTAGCCCAAACTTCATGTCAATAACCTGGTTGATCCCACCAGACTCTCCCTGATGACCTGTTCTGGATTTTCCCATGGTGCCCCTGTACTGCTTCGCTGTTGGCAGACGGGGGACAATCCCCATAACTTTATTATTATTAATTGTTATTTAATTATTGGTACTGGTGGTAACAGAGTAAAGGTAGGATTAGTTTTAATTTACTTTCTTCTCCCTTTTCCCAGCCGAACACAGCCTTGTCCCCTGTCAGCACTTAATCTACTGGCCTGTATTCACTTTAGTAGTCACTGTTCTTGTTGGTGTTTTGTTTTGTCTTGCAATAAAAATTAATAATAAAATAATGTGTGTTTTGCTGTTTTATACGTCATATGTTATGTTATATGTCATGTCCACACTCCTGCAAATGAATTGCCCCATTGGGGACAAAAATAAAATANGTTGGTGTTTTGTTTTGTCTTGCAATAAAAATTAATAATAAAATAATGTGTGTTTTGCTGTTTTATATGTCACATGTTATGTTATATATCATGTCCACACTCCTGCAAATGATTTGCCCCATTGGGGACAAAAATAAAATAAAATTCTAAAGTTCTTTGTATTTTCAAAAGGAAATTTAAGACTTTGGTATTGGTATTTAAATCATTTTTATCTCTGGTGTATATTATTAATTTTTTTTTTTTTTTTTATTAATTTTATTCTGTTAACTTTTATTTATAGAATTTTTGTTTTTTATTGTAATTTTTATCGTTTATTTTTGTTATATTTTATGTTTTATGTTGTTTCAATTTTGCTATGTGAAGAATTTGGGCTCATGTCTGTATAAAAGTAGCTATGTAAATGAAGGTTTTAAAAAAAGTTTAGATTCTTGCGCAGTAAAGTTCACTTAATTTGCACTTGTTATGTATTCTATGTATTTATTTTTTATTAAAATAGGTATTATCTTAGTTCTGTTTTCAATATTCAGGATACAAAATAACTTTATTTGTCCCGAGGGAAATTTGTCTTGGACATAAAAGCTGCCAGATAAAACAGAAGACATAAGACATAAGGTGTGTTTAAATACATGCAACAGTGTCGTTCATGTTACACCCTCCTTATGTCCTGTGTTTAGGAGATTCTCTGACAGAAGGATGGAAAAGTTTTTAGTGTGTTGCTGTGTGATGCTTTCAGGTGTCAGTTTTTGCTGTGCTGCGAGGCAAATTCGCCACGAAGAACAATAAAGACTGAACCTAACCGAAATGTAAATATGCTGGAAAAACAAAGAACATCTTAAGCACTATATCGTAGGCAACTGGACTTGCTTGAGTTGCCCGTTGCCTACGATGTAGCGCTTAAGATTACCATGACCTGGATGACTGAGAATCTTCATCAACAAGCAANCCACGAAGAACAATAAAGACTGAACCTGACCGAAATGTAAATATGCCGGAAAAACAAAGAACATCTTAAGCACTATATCGTAGGCAACTGGACTTGCTTGAGTTGCCTACGATATAGCGCTTAAGCTTACCATGACCTGGATGACTGAGAATCTTCATCAACAAGCAAAAAGCTCCAGTTTGAGAAGCTTTTACTCACTTACTGACTGTACTGTGCACTGTACACAACTTTAGTAAGAGGCATTTTCGTCCTCTGCCAGCATCAGAAAACATTTGACAGTCAACAATATTATTATCTAGTGTATTAAAAGAGCTGTCACCACTCTGAGTGATATCTTGGTTCAGCCCTGTGGTTTGAGCTGCCCTTGAGTTTATATTTTACTCATTAGTGACCTCATTCTGCAGCCATTTTAACTGTCAGTCATTAGATTGTGATGTACACAAGTGAGTTGTGTGTGAACTGGAGGGCGAATCCTTTACCTTGAAGTCAGACTTGAAGCTTATCCACTTGTTTCCCTGAGATGAAACTATTCCTCGAGCTCAGGCAGCAGATCCTCTGTTACGACAAATATCCAGCATCTGTCATCTCCTTGCTCCTGCTCCTCTTCGTCCCAGAATCAGCTGTTAAATGCTGATCGACACTTTCTTCTTCTGTCTGAATCTGTCAGGAGTGTGTGAGTCATTTCCACCGAGTGCTTAACTCAGTGTCATGTTGGAGATGTGTTTCACTCGGCCTGCGTGAGAAAACAGAATCAGGAACATGTCAGAGTACAATGCAAAGCTACACTGTGAGTGATGCTGCATGTTCCCTGACACCATCTCTTATGAGCGTGTGTGTGTGTGTGTGTGTGTGTGTATACGTAACAGCCTGTGGAGCTGATGCATGAGCGTGTGTGTCCATGTGCATACAGCCATGACACACAGGGGCACGATGACACACCGGTGGAGCCGAGTGCCTGTGTAACTCTACCTCCCTCCACACAGACAATAGACAGACAGTCACCTCGCTGAGTGACATAACACACCCTTACAGCTGCACAGCAGGGAAACACTGCGGTTACGCTTCAGCTTCTGAAACAGACACTTTATCCTCAGCGTGTGCACACTGTGCTGCAGCTGGATGACATAAACAAGTGTGTTTTGTGTGTGCATGTGTGTGTGTCACTCACTTCTGGTTGGTGACTGAGCACCTTTCTGTCTTCCTCTCTCCTCTGTCCTCATACTAACGTGGCCTGTGCTCCCCTCTCTTCTCGTTTTCTGCCTTATCGTCTTGGCCTCTTCTCCTCTTCCCTCATATCTTCTCCCGCTCAGACTCCTGACGTATCTGTTGCTGTCGAGTGTGTTGCCCCTGACACCTGAGAAACCAAGAGTCAAGCGCCTTCTATTTTAACCACCTCACTGCCAAATATCAAGCTAATTATTATTACCTTATTCCTGTGTGTGTGTGTGTGTGTGTGTGTGTGTGTGTGTGTGTTCAACATGAAGCAGCAACTCAGGGCTGATAGAAAACCTGTCTCAGCTACACACTTGTTCGAGGGATAAAGAGGCAAAAGATATAATTCAACAGCACTGAAAAGCTGTTGCCATAGCAACATGTAAATAAAAGCAAAAACCTTAAATAAACCTTAGAATACAGCCGTTTTATTGTCCAGCAAAACATGGCTTTTATTATATGCTCAGTAATATACATAGGAATATTTCAAAAATATGTTTTGTTGATAAATTAGGTTTATTTCATTTATGTATTTATTAACATATTTATTTCCTTTTCTTATTTATTTATTTACATACGTATTTCTTTACTTTTTATTTATTTACACATTTATTTATGTACTTATTTATTTATTTACACATTTATTTATTTACTTATTTATCTATTTATTTACACATTTATTTATTTATTTACACATATATCTATTTACTTTATTTATTTACACATTTATCTATTTACTTATTTACACATTTATTTATTTACTTATTTATTTATTTACACATTTATTTCTTTACTTATTTATTCATTTATTTCTTTACTTATTTATTTACACATTTATTTCTTTACTTATTTATTCATTTACAAATTTATTTATTTAGGCATTTACATATTTATTTCTTCACTTATTTATTTATTTACACATTTATTTATTTATTTACTTATTCATTTACACATTTATTTCTTTACTTATTTATTTACATATTTATTTCTTTACTTATTTATTTATTTATTTACACATTTCTTTCTTTACACATTTATTTATTTACTTATTTATTTATCTATTTATTTACACATTTATTTATTTATTTATTTACACATTTATTTCGTTACTTATTTATTTATTTACACACTTATTTCTTTACTTATTTATTTATTTACACATTTATTTATTTATTTACACATACACGACCGGTCAAAAGTTTTAGAACACCCCAATTTTTCCAGTTTTTTATTGAAATTCAAGCCGTTCAAGTCCAATGAATAGCTTGAAATGGTACAAAGGTAAGTTCAAGTCCAATGAATAGCTTGAAATGGTACAAAGGTAAGTAGTGAACTGCTAGAGGTTAAAAAAAGGGTAAGGTTACCCAAAACTGAAAAATAATATACATTTCAGAATTATACAAAAAGGCCTTTTTCAGGGAACAAGAAATGGGTTAACAACTTAAAGCCGTTCTGCAGCAATGGAGGTTGATCAAGCCTTGAAAGTTGGTGCTACCAATTCCTACAGGTGTTCCAACTTTTCTTGATTACTTACAACCCCCTCTGTCTGCATAAAAGCAGTGTTGGAACACATTGTGGTACCATACCCTTGTGAGCATCATTTGAACAGTATTGTGTGGTACCATACCCTTGTGAGCATCATTTGAACAGTATTGTACTGCAGAAAGTAGTGTGTTACCATAAAAATGGCAAGAAAAAGGCAATTAACAATGGAAGAGAGACAGGCCATCATAACACTTAAAAATGTAGGGCTTTCCTACAGAGAAATTGCGAGGAAAGTCAAGGTGTCAGTGAGTACAGTTTCCTTCACCATCAAAAGGCACTCAGAAACTGGGAGAAACTCTGACAGGAAGAGGTCTGGCAGACCCAAAGCCACAACAGAATCAGAAGACAAGTTTCTGAGAGTCAACAGCTTGCGTGATAGGCGGCTCACAGGACAACAGTTTCAAGCACAGCTTAATAGTGGTCGTAGTAAGCAAGTCTCAGTTTCAACTGTGAAGAGAAGACTTCGAGTTGCAGGTTTGAACGGTCGAGTTGCAGCAAGAAAGCCATTGCTAAGACATCAGAATAAGAAAAAGAGGCTTGCCTGGGCCATGAAACACCACCAATGGACTACTGAAGACTGGAAGAAGGTGTTATGGACTGATGAATCAAAGTTTGAAATCTTCGGTTCATCACGCAGGATTTTTGTACGCCGTCGAGTAGGCGAAAGGATGGTTCCTCAGTGTGTGACATCAACTGTCAAACATGGAGGAGGAAGCGTGATGGTCTGGGGCTGTTTTTCTGGATCCAGGGTCGGTGACTTGTACAGAGTGAGAGGCACCCTGAACCAAAACGGCTACCACAGCATTCTGCAGCGCCATGCAGTACCCTCTGGTATGCGCCTAGTTGGTCAGGGGTTCATCCTACAGCAAGATAATGACCCAAAACATACGTCCAAGCTATGCCAGAACTACCTCAGGAAAAAAGAACAAGATGGTAAGCTTGAAAACATGGAGTGGCCAGCACAGTCTCCAGACTTAAACCCCATCGAGCTGGTTTGGGATGAACTGGACAGAAGAGTGAAAGCAAAGCAACCTACAAGTGCCACACATTTATGGGAACTTCTGCAACAGAGTTGGGAAGAACTTTCTGCAGAATATTTGATTTCCATTGTAGAAAGAATGCCACGAGTGTGTTCAGCTGTTATATCTGCCAAAGGTGGCTACTTTGATGAGTCAAAAGTTTAGAATACATTTTGGTTTATAAATTGATTCCATGATTTCTTTTTTGACCTCAATTGTTTATTTGTTCTATGCTTTCATTTCAGAGTACAATGATACATTAAACTGCATAATTTTCAATAAAAAACTGGAAAAATTGGGGTGTTCTAAAACTTTTGACCGGTAGTGTATATCTATTTACTTATTTATTTATTTACACATTTATCTATTTACTTATTTACACATTTATCTATTTACTTATTTATTTATTTTATTTATTTATTTACACATTTATTTCTTTACTTATTTATTCATTTATTTCTTTACTTATTTATTTACACATTTATTTCTTTACTTATTTATTCATTTACAAATTTATTTATTTAGGCATTTACATATTTATTTCTTCACTTATTTATTTATTTACACATTTATTTATTTATTTACTTATTCATTTACACATTTATTTCTTTACTTATTTATTTACATATTTATTTTTTTACTTATTTATTTAGTTATTTACACATTTCTTTCTTTACACATTTATTTACACATTTATTTATTTACTTATTTATCTATGTGACCTGCCAAGGGACAACGGATGTAAATTAGCAGTTCTGCTAACTCCAGCATATTTACAGATGTATTTATACTGATGTTCATCAATATGCATTGTCCCTTCCAAATAAACGCTTAAATTAATTAAATTTACACATTTATTTATTTATTGACTTATTTATCTATTTATTTATTTATTTACACATTTATTTATTTATTTATTTACTTATTTATTTACATATTTATTCATAGACACATTTATTTCTTTACAAGATGCCACTATCGAACCTTTAAGTAATGCACAGCCATATTTTACACTCATTAAGTAGAAACACTTTAAACATGTCATATTTTAAAAGGTGAATATATGTTGCTAGATATGTACCAAAACAAGTATTCCTGCTACACACTAGCATATATCATAAGTTTTTATACTGTATGAAAAATGTCCATATAGGTTATGTAGTCATTATTAATAGGCTATATACACCTTCATACATGGCCATATAGTATGAGCCCAGTAAATGTGTCTCTATTTAAGTGGACTCCAACGTGTAAAATGACTCGATAGTAATAATGAAAGTTAATACAGTTGATGAAAATGTTGAGCAATAGTACAGTTAAACTAAAATAAACGCAGATATAGTCAAATTAAAAACACACTATCTATATAATACGTGAGAGATGGAGTTAAACCGTGTAATATAAGGAAATAAATCACATTACTGTTCATATGAGGCGCTACAGAGTTTTCGCGTTTTCTTCTATCGATCAGTCTTCCCTGAAATCCATCCATCCATCCGGCTCGACTGGTCATGTCTGTAGACGACACTACGCATGCGCAGTTGCAATCCTCCGTCAGAAATGCGGATGTGGCTGTAGAGTTAATAAACTTTTACTCAGCCTGGAAGTTTACGTACAAACTGCTGCAATGAAACTTTTTATAGTGGTTTTATTTTGTGTCTGCTGCTTTGTCACAGCAGAAGAAGACGAGAGGCTGCCGAATAAATGCGAAGGTAGGACGAAGAAGCGACATTAGCTAGTTATGATGTCATTAATGTGACTTTATTACAGCGGTTTACATGGCTCTGTGTCCTCTGCTTAAACTCTGCAGCATGTACGTGAATATAAAATGGTTTTTATGTAGTGTTTAATTCCTGTATTTATTCTATGTGCTGTCAGTGTGTAAGTTTCTGACAGTGGAGCTGCAGGAGGCTCTGGAGAAAACGGGTCGCTCCAAAGAGGTGCTGGAGGTGGGAGAGGTGCTGGATACAGGGAAGAGGAGGAGGAAGATCATATACAACACCTCGTGAGTTGAACTCTGGGAGGAATATCACTTTAATATGAAGAGAAAGATATCCTGGAGTAGATGAAATAAGTAAATGCTACCTTACACATTGTTTCTGCATTGTATTGATTGCTAGGAAGCCTGTTTCATTGGTTTGTGTATGTGTGTGTAATAGCTGTATTTCAACCTGTGTTCTGCCCACAGTGAAACTCGGCTGACTGAGGCTGTGGACAACATATGTGAGCGCATCCTGCAGTATAATGTTCATGCAGAGAGGCCTGGCAGCCTCCGATACGCCAAGGTGACGTAAATCTGTCATAGACCTGCAGGTGTTAATGTCTTTGGGAGGTTTTTCTGCAGATGTTTAAGGATTCACTTACTATTATGTTTCATAATAGTAGACACATCTACCCGAAACCCTTGCTCATTTTGTGCCCAACAGTTTTGTTTATTAGAAATTTCAGGGAATACATGGATCAGTAGTTCAGTGTCTAAATGTCAATGCCCATTTTTAGGACATATAATATACATAGGTACATACCTCTACACATTGAGATATAGAGAGAGATAGTAATAGTAATAATGAAAAATTAGGTAAAAATACTTATTTAAAATAGATAAATAATTAAAAAAAATCTAAGAAAATAAATATAATAGTTATAATAAATAGAAACAAATAATTAAAGAAAAATAAATAAATGAAAGACAGTAATACCACCAAAAATATATATATAAAATACTTAATAAATTATGAAAAAATAAATAAAATAATTAAAAAAAAAAAGATAGAAAAATATAAATAAATAAAGATTAAATTAAATTAAATTGAGAAATGGTAACAGTAATACAAAAAATTCTCAGTAAAAACTGATTAAAAATAAAATATATTTACAATTAAGGATAAGAGAAAAAAAAAAATGTAATTATGACACTTTCTGTAAAAGAGAAAATATAGACTTTAAACGTATATACAAGATGTGCGCTTGCCATTTGCAAACATTTATATCACTTAATTGTGCATGAAACTGACATCTGGCTGGTTTGTTTGTTGTGCAGGGCGCCAGTCAGACCATGACGACTCTGAAGAACCTGGTCCACAAAGGAGTTAAAGTGGATTTGGGTCTGCCGTACGAGCTGTGGGATGAACCCTCCGTGGAGGTGTCAGACATGAAGAAACAGGTAGGATGATGTGTGTGTGCACCTCTCTCTTTGCTGTAAATGCAGAAACAAGATCAAACTTTTCAGTGCTAAAGTAAATCTCAGACGAGTCAGTTAAAAACAGAGGAAGCTGTACTGGAAACCATAAACACCCCCTGTTAACACTGCATAACATTGAAAATGTATACAGTAATGCAGCTCATTTGACCACTGAAACTCATGTGTGTTGTTCAGTGTGAGACGATGCTGGAGCAGTACGAGGAGGTTGTGGAGGACTGGTACTTCCATCACCAGGACCAGAGGCTGGAGAACTTCCTCTGCCAGAAACACGTCCTCAAGCCGTCAGAGCAAGGTGACGATGACACATGACCCAAAGAAATTGGCTCAAGCGAGCTACCTACACTTTAATGGTGTGAGTCCACATAGTATTTTTGTCTTGTGGCAGCATCTTTTTTTTCATCCTAGAGAAAAAGCGCAGCATCTACTTTTAGTGCCCTCTGGCTTTTTGGTGCGCCTGTTTTAAGAGCTTTAAGTAGAAAATCTTGGAACTTTTAAAAAAGGCGCTGGTATCATCACTGCTGCTCCTTTAGCTGCTGTCAGTTCTGAGCGATATGATAGACAGAAGAGCCCATTTGTGGGAGCAGACACCAAATGTTGTTGGTGAGTGTGTGATTTTATCACCGTATGCCCTAATGTAACCACCTAGCTTACATGAATTTCAAAATATTTTTGTCATAGAAAAAAAACCTGCATAGTGCTTGAAAAAAAAGCCATTGAGCTTTTTTTTGTTTTTTATGAAGCACTCCCCAGCGACAACTTTTCTGCCAAAGAAAAATGTGGACACACACCCTTAACCTGCTTTGAGTGTTTAAGCCACATTAGCTTGGGAGCTTTTGCTTACCTCTCATCAGAAATTCTAGCGCCACATATTCATATATTGAACTCTTAATAAAGAAATGTAGATTCTAATCTCAGGTGGAACGTACAAACTTTTCTGTCCCTGATTTGTCAGACAACAGAAAAATTAGTCATAATTGTCCGAAATGTTATTAATAAAATGTCCGAAAAATTATTAATAAATGTCAGAAAAATATTGAAAAATGTCCAAAAATGTGTCCATACATGTCCGAAAAATTATTAATAAAATGTCCGGAATATTCTAAATAAAATGTCTGACAAATATTGACAGAATGTCCAAAAAATTATTAATAACATTTCCGAAAAAATATTCATAAAATGTCTGACAAATATTTATGAAATGTCGGAAAAATTATTAATAAAATGTCCGGAATATTCTAAATAAAATGTCTGACAAATATTGACAGAATGTCCAAAAAATTATTAATAAAATTTCCGAAAAAATATTCATAAAATGTCTGACAAATATTTATGAAATGTCCGAATAAAATTAATAAAAAAATGGCCTTCTAATTATCAGTAAATGTCGGAAAAATATTGATAAAATGTCCAAAAATTTCTAAATAAATGTCAGAAAAATATTGATAAAATGTCTGAAAAATTATAAATAAATGTCGGAAAAATATTGAAAAAAAATGTCCAAAAATGTATCCATAAAATGTCAGAAAAATTATTAATAAAATGTCCGGAATATTCTAAATAAAATGTCCGACAAATATTGGGAAAATGTCAGAAAAAATTATTCATAAAATTTCCGGAAAAAAATTCATAAAATGTCTGAGAAATATTTATGAATTGTCTGAAAAATTATTAATAAAATGGCATTATAATTATTAGTAAATGTCGGAAAAATATTGATAAAATGTCTGAAAATTTCTAAATAAAATGTCCAAAAAATTACTAATAAAAATGGCTGGGGCTTTAAAAACATACAAAGAGATGGCCCCACCTATATAGTGTCAGGAACCAATCAGAGGCCATCACATGACCCAGATAATGACATGACAGGCTGTGAGAAAAATGTTGAAGTTTACTGAAGTGTCTGGCCATGGGGTAGTCGCGCGTTCTTCCCTAACTACAGCAAAAGATATGAATTTAATATGCATCTTCCAGGATTCACCATGTGTCATCATTATTGTAAACATTTATTTGTTGAGTCTTTTTGAAAGTGTATTTTTTCAATCGCAAAATCCCACAGTTTAAAGCTGGAGTGCAGGACTTTGACATATTTG
Source organism: Epinephelus moara (assembly GCF_006386435.1). Lineage (NCBI taxonomy): Eukaryota > Metazoa > Chordata > Actinopteri > Perciformes > Serranidae > Epinephelus > Epinephelus moara. The sequence goes on along the minus strand of NC_065522.1, from coordinate 26,953,987 downwards.
ATAACAAACAAATGCGTCTTCGATAATAAACAGTGTATAAATGGGGGTAGTGGGGTTACGTTGGGTTTCAATTAAAGTAAACCAATTAACAAAATCACAAAAAACAGCCCATGAGCGTGAGGTTATTGTTAGGCAAGCAAAAAGTCCTGCACGTCTAATGCAGGTGCCTCAGTAGAAAGGGAAAGTTCAAACAGAACAGCTAAAGACAGGAAAGAAGTCTCAAAAGGCCCTCTGGCTGAGATATCTTCTGACATGAGGTCTGCATAAAGTCGAGGAAGGATCAGAATGCCCTGAGTGTGCGTTTCCTCACCTCTCTTAAGCCCTCAGAAAGGACGACGTCACACCCTGATTGGCCCAGAGGGGAAATGCACCAAGCTGCTCTCAATTCCTACTTAGGAGTCCGTCCCCACACTCTGTGCAACAGGTGATCTGAATCACCCTCTCATCAACTTTCAGCTAAAATAAATAGGGGAAAATGTTAGGAGTTAGGAGCTGTGGTTCCTGTGGTGACTTTCCTGTGCTGGTGCGTTTTACATTTCAATTTCTCATAAAACAGTGTCTTAATTATTCTTAATAAAAAGCGTGTAGGAGAATACTATTAGAATGGAGGTCACCATTTGACCCCAAAGCATCTCTACGGCTTAAAGACCTCGTGCTTTTCTTAAACCTGGAGAAAGTCAAGTGTGGTCTAAGACTGTCTGGGGCCCTGTGATTGACTACATAAGCAAACAGAGGACATTTCAGAGCATTGTCAATATATGTTGACATTTTATCTTAGTAGGGATTGTTTTGCATCACTGTCCATTTACATCTCCCTCTATATTGTCACAGACTCAACCATTATGTGAAGAAGGAAGAAGGTGTGGTTTTATTTCTTTTCTTTTTTTAAATTTAATTAAATTTAATTTAATTGTGTTTATTTCTTTTATTTTACTTTATTTTATTATTGTTGTTTTTTTAATTTAATTTATTTTTATCTATTTACTTTTTTTGTTTTTTATATTATTATTAGTATTTTATTGTATTTTTATCTTTTTAATTTAATTGTATTTATTTCTTTTATTTTACTTTATTATTTTATTATTATTATTGTTCTTAATTTAATTATATTTTTAATTCAATTTAACTGTATTTATTTATTTACTTTTATTTTATTCAACTTTATTTTATTAGTATTATTGGTATTATTATTTTTAATTTTATTTTATTATTTTTTTATCTAATTTAAAAAGTTTTTATTTAATTTATTTTAATTTAATTGTATTTATTTATTTACTTTTATTTAACTTTATTTTGTTGTTATTATTATTATTATATCATTTTATTTTTATCTTTTTAATTTCATTGTTTATTCATTTCTTTAATTTTGTTTTACTTTTTTATTATTGTTTTAATTAAATTACATTTTTTTATTTTTTTTATTCAATTTAATTGTATTTATTTATGTACTTTTATTTTATTTAACTTTATTATTATTATTATTATTATTATATTATTAATTTTATTTTATTATTTTAATTTAATTGTATTTAATTGTATTTATTTATTTATTTATTTATTTACTTTAATTTTATTTAAAAAAACCTTTTCTTTTTTCTGTTTTTTAGGACCGGTGGGGCAGGGGGGATTGTATAAAAGAAAAACAAAAAAAAAGTGTCATCTATGCTCATTAAATTTCAGTGTACTGTACTTCTAAGATGGATAAATAAACCTGTGTAATCAAGACATTTAAACTCACTTCCTGTGAGCGTTATCTCAGCCCTCTCTTTACTCTTGCAGAAACGTTGCATCTCAAATCTGTTATTTTCTCTCACCCTTCCTCAGAATGTATGACGGAGATGTTGAAGGGAGACACGGGGACTAAAGGAGGAGCCAAGGAGGCGGACAGTGACGGCACAGAAGAGGAAGGAAAAACACACGACGCTGCGGAGCTATGAGGCAAAAGATGTCAAGAAGATAAATGCAGAAGACAACAGAATAACCTCAGTTTTGGGCTGCAAAGAGATTGTGTTTTCTGACACCATTTTAGCCTTTGACTGTACGTGACATACAATCAGTCGTATATTTTTACATTTCTGGTGCCAAATTAGTGCGAGAAGATGCTTTATAGACTTTAGTTTCACATGAATGGCACCTGTTGCACCTTTTTAAACACTCAGCTTTTTGAGGCATGAAGAATCTCCAGTGTTACATTATGTGTACACGCTGTTACATGGCTCCTTGGGCAAACTTTATATGGTACATGTCAGTGTTTTTTACCCCAAATTACAGCCTTTAAATGCAATATGTACAGTTTTTCATTGTGAATAAAATCCCTTTTTTGGAAATGCTTTTGGATATTTAGTTTTTTAGTTTTAAATTGAAACAGAAGTCAGGTTTGCAATCAGGGATGATGAGTTTCAGGTGTTCCTTTGCTCATGTTGACAGCCACAGTGAGAAACTTTGCAGAGCTGTTTTCAGTGCAGCACCACAATGCCAGCTACGTCTTTGTACTTTACACTTTCTCTCTACTTCCTGTCTAAATTAGTGTCAGTTTTCCCCTACTCTTACCAGACCAAACCTCTCTTTCTGTCCTTCTCTGACTTGGCCGCCCTCGAAGCAAACTCCCTGCATCAGCCCAACAAACCTCACTTTGTCGCAGATCACAGGCTCAAGACCTTTGCGGTGAAATGTCACGAGGACAGCATGGAGGTTGTGATGAAAGCTTATCTGTTTGACCCCGGCTGGCCTGTGGAGCCCACGCACTTGAGGCTTGGACCCGTCAGAGCTGCGGGAGATCACTGCATGGCCAAAGAGTCTGGAAACGGGGAGTTCATCATCAGAGCAGCTCTGACCGAGTGTGGGAGCAGAGTGATGGTCGGTGAGCCTCCTGATAATCTAAATATTGTGTTGACTTTACAGCAGAGAGCAAAATAATAATATAAACCACACTCAACCTCCAGGGATCCTTATAGTTGCCTACTGCTGCCACCTAGTGCTTTTATTTTGATAGTGCTCTGTGTGTCCTGTTGTGTGCAGTTCACCAGGAGCGCTGTGCTGTACGACAACTTCCTGCTGTACTCTCCTCCTCCTCCATCACCTGGAGACGTGATGCAAGCAGTGGCAGCCGCTGTTCCAGTCCAGTGTGAATATGACAGGTGCATTTACACACAAGATGGACTCCTGAGCTTTAAATGTGTTGCTCCTGTGTTATAGTTGGTAGAGGAGCAAGCAAGCCTTATTTATATAGCACCTTAGGAAAGTGTTTCAAAAGGAAAATGATAGAAGGGAATTATGTGCAAAACCTTAAAGTAAAAGTTCTTAAAGGGACAGGTCACCCTAAAATCAAACACACATATTTCTCCTCTTACTTGTAGTGCTGTTTATCAGTCTAGATAGTTTTGGTGTGAGCTGCAGAGTGTTGGAGATATCAACCGTAGAGATGTCTGCCTTCTCGCCAACATAATGGAACTAGATGGCACTCGGCTTGTGGAGCTCAAAGTGCCAAAAAAAATGCATTTAAAAAATTCAACAGCAATGTCTCTTTCCAGAAATCATGACCCAGTTACTCAAGATAATCCACAGACCTTGTTTTGAGCAGTTTCATGTAGGAACTATTTTCTTTCTACTGAACTACGCCCAGGGGTGAAAATCCCATTTCATAGTTGGGGGGGACAATAAACAGTAAAATTTTAGAGAATAATTCCAGGAGGGGGGGACAAGGAAAAAAAGTTGTAGCCTGTCTTTTATACAGCATCTTTTACCGCAATTTGACGCTTTAATCTTCTCTCTATCTCTCCAACAGGCAGAGTGAATGTCTATACTAACTAAACTAAAACTAAACATTTCCTGCAATTAAACTGGTAAACTGGTTTATAAACAGTGTGCTGTGAGATCTGCCGCTGCGCACCTCACAACCGTGCATAATAGTCGCGCGTAATGACCGCTCCTCGTCTGCACGTCTTTGATGTTTGTCTCACTGACAGGTGGAGAGCCTACAGACAGGTACCCATTGCTCCGCCACTGACTGCTCTTGTCCTGTCCTCTCCCTCTTCTTTCTCTCCTGTCCTCTCTATCACTAAACTCTGAGCTTAATCATTAGCTTTTAGCTTAGCAGCACTCGTAATTGAGTAGGCTTTTGAACAATGCGGGAGAAATGTTGCAGACAGTTTATATTATCAGCCTGGGCCTGGGGCTTGTTGTAACAGTAAATGGGATGTGTTGTAACTTGTTTAAGTTAAACTGTGTCTGTGTGAGTGAACATCTTACCCTGCGGTCCACGATGTGAGCAGCGGTTCCAGCCACACGCTGCTACTGCTGCCAAGCAGCCCCGCCCGTTGGAAAGAGTGTGGGATATACCACTACTAGGAATGGGAGGGGGGGAACTAAATCTTTTAAGATTTAAATAAATTCCCGCCCCTGACTACGCCCACCAACTGAATCACCAAGCAGAAGGAAGCGTGCATCTACTCATGGACGAGAGGCTTGTGTTTGCGACAGCTCAAGTTCCAGCTTCGTAAACACGAATGAAATCCTCCTCAGCTGAGTTAGCTCAGTGGTGCTAGGTGAGCTAGCAGTAGATCAATCAATCAATCAATCAATCAATCAATCAATCAATTTATTTGTCCCCAATTAATTTCGCAGCAGTGGGAGCAACACAAAGTACAAAAATGCACGCTTCCTCCTGTGTGGTAATACAGTCGGTGGGTACAGAACAGTTGAAAGATGATCATTACCTTAAGTTTTAAGCCATAAAAGATTTAGGCCCAATTCCAATACCCCCCCTTGGCCCTCAAAATGAAGCAACGAGGGGTAGGGGTAGAAATCTTTCTGTAGGAATTGGGACACCACTCACTACATCACCGCGTCGGTTACATTCACGCATACGTAATTATTTTAAACAGGAAGCTGCGAGTCATCTACATTTCCAACCGGCATCTACAATGGAGTCTCCAGTTGAGTTCATCCTACTGATCGCGTTTGCCGCATTCGTCATGCTTCGTTTGATGAACGACAGACGACAGGGGACTTCTGCTAGCTAGCTAACCAGCTAACATTACGAGGCAGCATAGTTGTACTAGCTGGCGTGTTATCATCATGTGAAAAGTCTGACAATTTTGCAGAACAGGACAGATGACAGACGCCAGATAGTGCGAGATAGCTAGCTAGCTAACAAGCAACCTGACGGTAACGTTAGCTATGTATGAACTTTTTTCCCCGTCTCTTGCTCGGTGGTAGCCCTGGCGACGTCTATACCTCGCTGGCAAGTCAGCATCTGAAATCCCTCGCTCCGAAGGGCTAGTTTCATACCCACTACCCCTCGTTATGCCCCCTACCTCTGCACGCAAAAAGGAATTGGGACACCACTACTCCTCGCGGGAACGCACAAATGTAGGGGTAGGGCCAAGGGGTAGGGCTAAGGGGGAGTATTGGGACTGGCCCTTATTCACACTTTTTAGAAAAGGCAAAACAACTCCTTAAAAGGTCCAGTGTGTAGGATTTAGGGGGATAAATTGGCAATATAGCAACATAAAAAAGCCTTTCCCTTATACCGACACAGTATGTGCATGATGGATGATTGCATAAGATAATTGTGATACACACATGGTGTGTGGCATTGGAATGTAAATATGTAAATATTGCACAAGAGTGTTGCACAGTGTAATTATAAAGTAAATGTACACAAGTGCATGTTTGAGATTCCTCTACTGTCAGCTCAGTCACCAGAAGACAATGATTCATTGTTTGATTCTGCAAACCATGAGGATGTTACATTTGTAGGTTTATCAATGTTTCTGAAGTGCCATAGAATATGAGCTGACTTTGTCATTGAGAGGAGGGGATGGTAGATAGCTCACCTGCCAAGCTGCTTAGTGAGTGTGCTATGTTTCCAGTGGCTTTTTGGCATCTGTTTTTTACCAAGACATCACTGCGTTTCCTGCCGGCATAGTGTGAGGAAAGGTGGTTGATTTTGCCAAGACATTGCTGCACTTCCTGACAGGATAGTGTCACGACAAGCAGTTGTATTTTTACCAAGATATCGCTACTTTTCCAAATGGGATGGTGCCTTTAAAGCGGTTGTTTTTTACTGAGACATTGCTGTGTTTCCTGCCCGAATATTGTTTAAAAAGAGGTTGGTTTTTTTTACCAAGATATCCCTGCATTTTATTATTATTTATTTTATTTTATTGTCTACTTTAATATTTTATTATTTTATTTTAATGTCTACTTTAATATTTTATTTTATTTTATTTTAATTTAATGTCTACTTTAATATTTTATTTTATTTTATTTTAATTTAATGTCTACTTTAATATTTTATTTTATTTTATT
>NC_065522.1:26882940-26947652 GCF_006386435.1 Epinephelus moara | reverse complement strand
TGGGGCGCCTGCTCTACCGATAAGCCACCGACGCCCCTGTATTTCTATTTCTACTTTGCACGGAGCATTGGAACAAAAACAATTTCCCCCCAGGGATTGATAAAGTATTCTGAATCTGAATCTGAATCTGAATCATTTCTTGCTGGGATAGTGCAAGGAAAGGCAGTTGGTTTTTAACCAAAATATCAGTATTTTCAGCTGTAATAGTGTCAGGAAAAATAGTTGTACTTTACAGAGAGAGCGCTGCATTTCCTGCAGGGATAGTGCCATGAAAAGTGTTTTTTTTTTTTACCAAACTATCACAGTATTTCTAGCCATGATAGTGCCACAAAAACACTTTTTTTTACAGGGACATCACTACATTTCCAGCCAGGATGGTGCTATTAAAGCGGTTGTTTTTTACTGAGACATTGCTGTTTCCTGCTGGAATATAGTTAAAAAAGCAGTTGTCTCTTACCAAGATATCCCTGCATTTCCTGCTGGGATAGTGCGAGGAAAGGCAGTTCGAGACATCGCTGCGTTTCCTGCCAGGATAGTGCCATAAAAAGCGGTTGTTGTTTTTTTACCAAAATATCAGTATTGTCAGTCATAATGGTGACAGGGAAAACAGTTGTTCTTCACAGTGAGATTGCTGCATTTCCAGCTGTGATAGTGCCACAAAAAACAGTTGTTCTTTACAAAGACATTGCCCTGTTTCCTGCCGAGTTTGTGCCATCACGACTGTTTGTTTTAAGCCCAAACGTGATCTTTTTCTAACCGTAACTACATGGTTTTTGTGCCTAAGCGTAACCACACAATAACCACAAAGTTTCAAAGTATCTGCTACATAATAACATACAAATGTCACGTCATCTGTGCTTTGCATAAATGTACAATGACCACATTTTCTTCTGGTGATTGGGTCGACCTTGCAGGAGGTACACAGTGAGCAGCAAGGCCCTGAAACCAACCTGGAGTCCCCCGATCTCCGTCCAGTCAGCACATCTGGACCTGGACTTCCACCTCAGACTCATGACAAGTGAGTCTGATAAACTATCTCCCATTTACTGTGAAGATGACCTACTAGAAAAATGTGCCAAGGCTCACAAACAGGGCCAAAGCTGCTACCATTACGGGCAGTGAGGTCCTAAAATTCAAATACAAGACCTGTTTAAAATCCAAGTTATAGCCCTGCCCTAAAATGCTCATTTCACTGAAGAAACTGCTGTGAAAAGAGGTGATTTTTGTTTTTTTGGTGTGTCTTGTGATTCCTCAGATGACTGGAGCAGCAAGAGAAGGTCATCTGTTTACTTCCTGGGTGACGTGATGAACATCGAGGCCTCTTTAGATCATCCTCACCGTCCTCTTCGTCTGTATGCAGACAGCTGTGTGGCCACTCTGACTTCTGATGTGACTTCTTACCCCAGATACGCCTTCATAGACCACCAGGGGTGAGTCATTGTGTCTGTAACGTCTCCACTGGTTCCTGCGATTAATTTTCCAAATGAAAACGACTTCCTTTTGAACACATTTCGGTGGCCCACATCAATCTGTATCCCATTCTTATAAAATGCACCCAAATTACTGGTTAAATCTGATAAGGACATGTCCGCTCTTCGCAGATGTTTCACAGACTCACAGCTGGACGGCTCCAGCTCCCGTTTCCTGCCCAGAGTCCACGACCAACTCCTCCACATTCAGCTCCAACCTTTCCTCTTCCACCAGGACCACAGACACACCGTCAGCACTATTTCACATGTTTTTAATATATCGACGGTGTAAAGAAAAACGCCTCAGCATGTGTCACACTGTCTCCTGCAGATGTATATAACATGTTACCTGGAAGCAGAGCCTGTCTCAAACAAGGAGCCTGTGAGAAGGGCCTGTTCTTTCATTGGTGGGAGGTCAGCATCACCAGTCTCATAACTTAAATGTTGAACCTATTCTCAAAAACATGTGGCATCTAAAAGATTTAATGGTATATTCTGAATCCGTCAGGTGGAGGTCAGTGGATGGTGATGACCGTGTCTGTGAGAGCTGCAGCAGTGGCGCCAAATCCAACCACAGGAGGGCGATACGGAGCAAAACAAAGCCCAGACACACTGGTACTGCAGCACTGCTCATGCTGTGTCTGATACTGAATACTGTGCATTAACACAGGCAGTTTATGAGACACCAAATTACAGACTGGTTAATTAACTCAGCCTTTCTGTCCTTGCAGAGCTGCATGGAGAAACCACCGTGGGTCCAGTGATATTTCTCCCTTTACAACACACATATCTGTATGAAAGTGACTGACTTTAATAAAGGTGTTTAAGCACTGTGACATTGTCTTTATGTGCAGACTAGAGTGGGTGGTACACACACACACACACACACACACACACACACACACACAAATGTTGTTCCCTGAGCAGTTCTTTGGCGTGGGATGAGGTGCTACATGGCACCGCTGCAACACAAGGAACTGTTTAAGCCCCTGTATTGTTTATTGTTCTTAAGAGGTTCTCTGGAATACAAACACTGCACTAAATAGCCAGCAAACAGTGTGTTTCTAGAGGATAACACATTAAAGCATGTTCATCTCATGTACACAGATTTTTTTTCTGACATTGCATTGTAAAATCTCAAAAACTGGTATTATAGTTTGATGTTTACATTGTTAACATGTAAATACATGTTGTAAATATCGATAGTGCAGGCAGAGGAGTTGCACTGGGGCCCATTGGGTGAGGAGGCCCATAGAGAGTGGGCCCTCCAACTATATGTCAGGCAGAAAACAGGCCCTTGTGAGTAATTTAGATTACCACCTTAAAATATGCCTGAAGCAAAACTCACATTTAAATAAAAAATGGTGTCAAACAATCAATTCCTGACTTTCCTCAGTATTTTTTGTCTTATACATATATGCAATGATGATTTTTTTGGGTGATATGTTGATGTTATCCAATGTCAAGTCTCTATTTGATCATGTGACGCCACATCACCTGAACAGGTTCCCCTGTGCTGATGAGCTGAACAGTTACTGTGGGTACTGTTTAGCTCAGTTTTGTTCAGAGTAAACTGGCACAACTTTACCATTTATATGATAAACATAATAAATAATAATGACCTTAACACAGGATTAAGTGCTTTAAGTGGTTTCGCCAGGATTAAAACACTTCATAGCTGCAATGAGGCAAATCAAATCAAATACTTAAAACCATTATGGAATAAAATACGTAACAATTATACAAGATTAAACAAAATATGAATTAAAGTGACTGTAAAATTGTTAACACTACACGTGTTGCTGGAGCTTTTACCTTTAGTTTAGCTTATTTTAGCTCAGTTTACCTTAGCTTAGCTTAGTCTAGCTCAGTTTAGTGTAGCTCAGTTTAGCTCATTTTAGTTTAGCTTAGTTTAGTTTAACTTAGCTTTGTTTAGCTTAGCTTTGTTTAGCTTAGTGTAGTTTAGCTTTGTTTAGCTTAGTGTAGTTTAGCTTTGTTTAGCTTTGTTTAGTTTAGCTTTGTTTAGCTAAGTTTAGTTTAGCTTAGTGTAGTTTAGCTTTGTTTAGCTTAGTTTAGTTTAACTTAGCTTTGTTTAGCTTAGTGTAGTTTAGCTTTGTTTAGCTAAGTTTAGTTTAGCTTAGTGTAGTTTAGCTTTGTTTAGCTTAGTTTAGTTTAACTTAGCTTTGTTTAGCTTAGTTTAGTTTAGCTTTGTTTAGCTTAGTTTAGTTTAACTTAGCTTTGTTTAGCTTAGTGTAGTTTAGCTTTGTTTAGCTAAGTTTAGTTTAGCTTAGTGTAGTTTAGCTTTGTTTAGCTTAGCTTAGTTTAACTTAGCTTTGTTTAGCTTAGTTTAGTTTAGTTTAACTTAGCTTTGTTTAGCTTAGTTTAACTTAGCTTTGTTTAGCTTAGTGTAGTTTAGCTTTGTTTAGTTTAGTTTAGTTTAGTTTAGCTCAGTTTAGTTTAGTTTGGCTTAGTTTAGCTCAGTTTAGTTTAGCTTTGTTTAGTTTAGCTGAGCTTATTTTCGCTTAATTGAGTTTAGCATAGTTTAGTTTAGTTTGGCTTAGTTTAGCCCGGTTAGCTTACTTTAGTTTAGCTTAGTTTAGCTCAGGTTAGCTTAACTTAGTTTAGCTCAGTTTAGTTTAGTTTAGATTAGCTTAGTTTAGCTCAGTTTAGTGTAGCATAGTTTAGCTCAGTTTAGCTTAGTTGAGCTTAGTTTATCTTAGTTTAGCTCAGTTTAGTTTAGTTTAGTTTAGATTAGCTTAGTTTAGCTCAGTTTAGCTTAGTTGAGCTCAGTTTAGTGTAGCTTAGTTTAGCTTAGTTTAGTTTCGTGTAGCTTAGTTTAGTTTAGCTTTGTTTAGTTTAGTTTAAGTTAGTTTAGCTTTGTTTAACTTAGTTTAATTTAGAAGGGACGGCGCAAAATACTAAATACACTTTGTATAAAAATGCCAAAATTAGCCAAAAGGTTATTTTTCATCCGTAGTCCCTTCGCTAAGATGTTACACAAGGCTACCTAAAATATAACAAAGCACAAAAACAAACAAAAAACAGGGTATACAATATAAAAGACCTCTTTTTTTAAGTCACAAAAATGTAATGATCATCAAATGCTCAACTAAACTAAGATAATCTCCAAAAAATAAAACATGTTTTCAGATGTACTTTCAGAAATTCTATGGGTGTTTTATGTGTAACTTTCTGAGCCTTTTTAACCTTAGATGGTTGTGAATATAGTTTGATGAGTTCCTGTTTGAAGGTTTTACCAGAAATCATGTGACATCACACTCACCCGCATCAGTTTTGTGATGCGTACTGTCTGGTAATCATGCCACTGTTTGGACACATGCTGGCTGATGAAAGACATCTGATTGGTCAGTCTGCAGTCTGATTGCTTTCATCATCGAGGCTTTCATCTTTGCAAGATGCACTTGAACCATAACTTAACTCCAGGAGTCACAGTCTGGCTGGAGGGATCAGTCAGAGGTTTGACATATGTAACCACTAATTCAAATTTTTATCTGTTTGTGTTTCTTTTTCAACCATGCATGATAAAACCTTAAATATCAACATGTGTCAGCACATCTGTATTACACACTCGACTTCTTCTGACGGTAAAACTCCAGCTAGACTCCACTACAAAAGCAAACATAAACATTTTTATCCTATTATGTGTTGACATTGGTGGTGATGTTGTTCGTGTGGAAGCTTTCATTTTTGAGCTTTTATTGGACGAGCTGCTCTCCCCTCAATTTGTTTCTCACTCAACTGTAAAATAAAAGGGATCTGGGAACGATCTTGTAATCAGATACCTTAATAAGAATGAAAAGTAGAAAACTTCTTTGATTTGTGGGCTTTTACTTCATTTGTAAAGGTGGGTAGTGGATAAAAATACAACATGCTGTGCACAAACAGGTGGTTTCTCTTTCTCTTGGCTAAAAAAGGTCTCTGATCTGCATCTTAGGCCCAAACGCTACCAGGACGTCCCACAGTGATAGATGAGTTTCTAAAGGAAGAGGGGACGGTGGATGACATGACAACGAGCCAAAATGGCTGCCAAGCAACAGACAGCAGCAGGCCACTGTTCAAGAGCATCAAACAACACACCAGGGATTTTTAAATGAGACGTTTCCAGCCATGTTTGTCATGACCAAACCAAGTGTTTTTAATGAGGTGCTGGGACATTTCCAGCTCTGTTTGTGGCGACACAATCGGGTATTTTTAAACAAGACATAGGGACATTTCTTGTTGTATTTGTGGTGACAAAACCAGTTACTTTGACAAGATATCGGAACATTTCCAGCCACATTTATGGCCACAAAACCAATTTTTTTTTTAACATGTCAGAGCATTTCAAGCCCTGTTTGTGATGAGAAAACGGGGATTTTTTCGAAAAAAGATGTCAGAGCATTTCCAGCCATGTTTGTGGCAACACAACCAGGTATTTTTAAACAACAAATAGGTACATTTCTTGTTGCATTTGTGGCGACAAAACCTAGTATTTTTAACAAGACATCGGGACATTTCCAGCAAAACCAGGTATTTTTTTAACATGTCAGAGCATTTCCAGCCATGTTTGTGATGAGAAAACTTTTTTTTTTTTTTAACGAGGTGTTGGGACATTTCCAGCTCTGTCTGTGGCTCCAAACCAGATATTTTTCATGAGATGTCGGGACATTTCCAGTCCTGTTTATGGCAACACAACCGGGTATTTTTTAACAACATGTCAGAGCATTTCCTGCTGCATTTGTGGCCACTGAACTGGGTATTTTTTTCATGAGACACCAGGACATTTCCGGACACATTTGCTGTAATAACACTGAGTAATTTTTCGTAAGAAGTCGAAGCATTTTTAGCCATATTAGTGATGACACAACTGGGTATTTTTAAACAAGACCTAGTGACATTTTTTTGTTGTGTTTGTGGGGACAAAACCAGGTATTTTTTAAGCAACATGTCAGAGCATTTCCAGCTGTGTTTGTGATGACAAAGCTGAGTTTTTTTCTAAGATATCAGGACATTTCCTGCTTTGTTTGTGGCAACAAAGCCGATTATCTTTTAATCAGTTGTCGGGACATTTCTGGCCACATGTTGCTACAAAAAATTAGTATTTTAACGAGAAGTCAGAATGCTTCCAGCCATGTTTGTGACGATATGACTGGATATTTTTGATGAGATGCTGGGACATTTACGACTATGTTTGTGAACAAAACTGGGTATTTTTTCAGTGATGCCTCAGGACATTTCTAGCCATTTTGTGCCAACAAAACTGGATATTTTTTTAACAAATTGTTGGGACATTTCCAGTCATGTTTATGCAGAGAAAACCGGGTATATGGAAACGATACGTTGGGGGATTAACAGCCATGTTTGTGGCAACAAGACCAGGTATTTATATTAACACATTAAAACATTTCCAGACATTTTGTGAGACCAAACCACTTATTTTAAGCCAAAAAAAGATAATTTCCTAACCCCAATCAAGTGGGTTTTTTTTGCCTAAACTTAACCATATATTAACCATAGTGTTGTCACAACATAAAACTGAAAAATGAAATGTAAAACAATGTAAAGTTTCAACATATTTGCTACATGTGATACATATTTCACATATTTGTGGTTTGCAGAAACTTACAATGCCAACATATTTTCTGGTGTTTAGGCTGCTATTGTGTGTGGCCTGATGAATTCCTGTTGGAATATCTGGATTTCTAGCTTGCTTTAGACGGATTTTTCTTCCTCTTGATCTTTGATCCCTTAGCAAAGCAGGTTAAGTTGCGGTTTATTGGTGAGTTTTCCTTCGCTGCACAACAACCGTCTGCTCCCCATCTCCATCCAGCACCTGTCAACACTCGCGTCAAAGTCAGGGAGGCTTGGAAAAACAAAAACATTTGGATTCATGGCAACCAGGATAATTTTCCAGTCTGCTCTTTTTGCCAACCATGTTTAAAAGCCAGAGCCTTCAGTCAAGGTTTGTTTTACAGACATCTGTCGCGTTGTTGCATTAAAACAAAAACATCATAGTTACCAGCAACAAAATGCTCCCTGTGGATTGTTGAAGAGTCACAATAAATAAATAAAACATCTAAATGTAAGTGTCAATCATCCAGACCAAAGTTCATAAGTCTGTTTCAGGGTCCAGGACAGTTCATTTTTAAAAGTCTGTCCGTCATTTCCTTCCTCTCCACACTGCTGCTGCGCACACTGGAGAAGGTCAGAGGGGAGGCAACATGATCTCCTTGAAGATCTACTCAGATGACGGGAGGCGACCCCTGAAATGAACGAGACATGTGAGATACACCTCCACGTTAGTAAAGGATCTTCTTACAACCTCTGAACCTTGAAGTAAAACATACAGTTATTTGTGCTCATTTCTTTACCCTAATTGATTAAGTTTTTCAGAAGATGCTCCTGTGCTAAAAGTTTGGACCAAACATCAGCTTGAAGACTTTAACACAGCGTGGGAGTAACTACTGTGACACAGTTATTTCTTTATCCCTTTGTTGTTGTTGTTTTTTGCTATCTACGACCAATTTGAATATGATCTAAAATAAAAGATCATGTTTCTCTTTTATTGTGGAATTATGATATTGTATTTGCCTTTTACCCCCAATTTTATTTGTATGACATATGTGTATACAACAGTGTCATCGGCATACATTTCCACCGTAATAATTGTCTTTTTAATTTACTCAGTTTTTATTTATTTCCTTTTTGAATCTTCATTGTCAACTCAGGTTTGCTTGTTTTATTTTATTTTGTTTTATTTTGCTTTATTCTATTGTATTTTATTGTATTTTATTTTATGAAGAGAGAGTCTGAGAAAGAGTGACCAAAAAAGGTGTCCTTAAACGTCAGCATGGTACAGTGCACGGCTGGTTGGTGTTATAGTTTAACAGCGCCTGGCAGTGTCATGGGGAAACGCGACGGGACAAGGGCAAAAGTTAAGACGATGAAAGTCTGACTGGGGCGGGTGGGAAAAAACCTCTATTCACGAAGTTGTACCGACATAGTCTGTTTATTTTGAAAGAGACTGTATGTAAATGTTAAATTTCCAGTGAAAACAGAAGTGTATCTTAAAAGAAGACAATGCATTTTACAGGCAGAACTTGACATGATGTCCCAGAACGCCAACAACCAACACACCCAGGATACCTTGTACGTTGTATGTGGACGTGGAAAGTCCATGACCAAACGTTGATATGTGACGAGGTCGGAGTTAGAATATGTTGAAACGTACAATTCTGACATTTTCTTCTGGCAACTAGGTTGTATATTAGTTAAATGGTAAGGGGCCTTACACAGATCCTTGGGGTACACCCATTGTCGTCAATTAATATTTCTCGTGCTCCGAGTTGTAAATTTGGGACCCTCCTTAAAAGATTATGAAAATGCTTCCACATTCATTTACTGTTACCTTTTGCCCCCTTCATTATATTGAGATAAAAATCTGATTTAGCTAACCTCAGTTGTAAAACAACTCAGTCTCTGAAGCCTTTATAATTCTACATACCATCTGCACCGCAGAGATTTATTGGACTGGGGTGAATCACTACTGTCTACCTGTACAATAAATCTTTCCCTTGCAGAGGTAATACCACTTGTTAATGTGCCACAGCCATATTTCAGATAATCAGACGATGGCACATCATCCCATTTGTGGTGCCAAAAGATGCATTTCAGGTTCATTTAGAGCATTCATGGTGTTTCTTTGCTTCTGTAATTAGAAATAAATGTATGCTGTGAGTGCAAATGAATATGTTTTATATAAATTGCATCTTCACGTTCACATCTGATCATTAAACCAGAGTACAAAGCCATATTGTTGCACTTTGAATATTTAAGCACAGCTAATCCATCAAACAGACGACGCCCATGTATTGTGAAATCTGCTCTTATTCTGTCATGGTGGCTTAATGTTGACTCTTATAATTACACCTCTGTGGTATTTTGTTTATTATGATTTGAGTCTCTCAGCACACTCCTAGCTGCAGGGTGCAAACGTTGGCAGCGCGCGGCACCTGTCAAGGACCACCTGAGGTGTTTTATTAAGCCGTTAAACTTTTTCCTCATATCGTTTTTAGCAATGATTTCTGTTATCAATTTGTGTTACTTAAATCATTCTTTAAATGGCACCAATTTAATCCCCCCTCTGCCTCAGCTCTCTGAAATCTCTTGTGTCTTTGTGTTTATGCTGCCAAAGTGCAATATTGACGCATAAACGTGCCATTTCACAGCTCAATTTACTTTATTGCACTTGTCCTGCGTCCAAGGATAGCATTTCTTAACTGCACTGTAACTGCCGCACACACACTCAGACACACACACACACACACACACACACAAAGCACACCTGGGGAAACATTCCTCGAGGGAAGTCATCAATCAGTTTTATGGCTTTCTCTGGGAAAGTTTCCTCCTCTCCAATCAAGCGTCTTCCCTCCCTCCCTCCGCCCTCCTCGATCCTCTTTCTTATATTTCCATCTGTATCAGTTTTGGTTCACATCTGAGAACGATCCACTCCAGCCAATTAACTTCAACCATTTTTTTTATTCCACTGAGGGATAATTGGAGCAAACTGGGGAGTGAGATCTTTGCCTGGACGGTACAAGATAAAGGCTATTACAACTGGCTTTCCTCTGTGTGCTCAATTTGCCCTCCAGTGGTAATAATCCTGAAGGTGGAGGATCTCCACAAGGTAAATAATGTCTTTAACAAGCTGTGAAATGTTGAATTGAGTTCCAGTTTTGTTTTAAAGAGGAAAAAACTGCCTTGTAAGTTGCATCTGAGGCAGATCAACCTGTTTCAGGAACTGTTTCCCCTCAAGTGTGTTGACGTTGGTTTGTCTGATTTTCTCCAGAGCTTGTAACAACAAATACAGTGAAATGGTTTGTTTTCAGATAAATTATGACACTCAGCGTGCCATCAAGTGACGTTAATGTGTTACCAGTGGTGGAAGAAGTATTTACTCATACATTAGACCCTGAAAATGAATTTCTTCAATGAGCTTCTTATTGTGAGCAACAGGATCCTACAAGAACAGGAAACAGGATTTTCTGCCAAATTTTAAACAGTTTTTGTCATTTCAACTGAGCGATTTTTCATTTGCTTTGCTGGAACAAGCTAACGCCACACATTTCCATGCACCAATTAGATTTTGGCAATATTTGAACAGAAGTTTGCAGCCCAGTCACCAGAAGAAAGCGTTTGTATTGTACGTTTTGAAAACCACGCAAGGAAAATTGTAATTCAAGTCAATAGGAGTACCCCAAGGATCTGTGTTAGGCCCCTTACCATTTAATCAATTTACAACCCAGTCACCAGTAGAAAACGTTGGCATAGTACATTTCTGCAAACCGTATGTATAATATCAACGTTTCTAAAGTGATGTAGTATTTGGGCTGATTTTGTCATTGGAAGGAGGAGGGGATAGTGCAACACATCCTTATTCCAACCTTGTCACATACCGACGTTCGGCCATGAACTTTTTACATCCAGAGATGACATGCAAGGTACCCTGGGTGCGTTGGTTGTTGACGTTCTGGGACACCGTGTCAAGTTCTGCCTGTTACATGCATTGTCTTCTTTCAAAATTCACTTCTGTTTTCACAGGAAATTTACCATTTACACACAGTCTCTTTCAAAATAAACACACTACATCGGTACGACCTCGTGAATAGAGGTTTTTTCCCACCCGCCCCAGTCGGACTTGGTACAACAGATTTGACATTTTTTTCCTAATGCACATAATTGGGTTTAGGCAACAAAAGCATGTGGTTAGGTTAAGGAAAAAAGAACAGGGTTTGTCGCAAACACCACTCTACCTGGTTTTTCTTGGACCCATCCATCACCTCTTCCACCCTAACTTTTGTTCTTGTTCCGCAACATTTCCCCCGATGCTACCAAGCATCTTTAACCTACAATGGTGACCGGCCGCATAGCATGCTGACAGGAAAGGACGGCTTTGTCCAGTGGCGTCTGCTTCAAGTCACTGCTCAAGCGCCGGATTTGGGCAACTTCAGATTGAGACCGGGTGGGATAGGTGCCAAGCTGCAGACCATTGTTCAAGACAAACAAAAATCACTGATTGTTTTTTTGGTGACCCGTTTACAAGTGGTGTTTGTGTCACCAACAGCATTTTCTAGTGTTTTATCAGACCGTCGCTGCAACTTTTGTGCAACCACCGAACATGGGTGTTTTAAGCCAAACCATGATCTTTTCATAACCCATAACCAAGTGGCTTTTGTGCCTAAACATGACATCACCTACAGCATTTGAGAAACAATAAGTTTCTAGCTATCGCTACAACATAATGGTTATTTGGTTGGTTTTGATTACAGTCATGGCAATGTTATCTATAGCCCTTAATTAAGTGACTTTTCTATGAGTTAAATACTTAATAAATGACAGATAAGGACTGTTTTCCCCTCAAACCTTAACTTTGATTGTTGGTTTGTGCCTTTTCTGTATTGTATCTGTATTTCTGTATTTTGTCCTTGTACTTTCATGTATGCAGAACTATGAAGAGTTAAGAATAAAGTTACATTACTGAGCACCAGTTTGAAAAATAATAACATTTATCTTTTCATTTATTTTAATATAAAATATGAAACACGCAACAACATAGCTGACAATTTAACCTCAAATGAAGAATAGTCTTATAGAAAAAGTCTTTCAAATTTAGGAAAAATATAGACATTTTTCAATATACCAACTGAACAATATTTGAGGAGACAGTTATGAAAACACAACATTTATTCTGTTGTGGTTAAGAGTGCTGTATGCTATGAAAGTGCAGTGTCAGCACCACTTTATTATGATTTAGTTCAGTTGCACTTCTTTAAACAAATAAATCTAAATTTAACAAAGCATTTATAATTTTTGTAAATTTAATATATCATTGCTGTCTTGTTAAAAAGGCTTTACATTTGGTGAAATGCACATGACAACTTGTTTAGGACTCGAAACTCAAAGTTTAAGACTTAAGACTTGCAAAACAATGACTTGGTCCAACCTCTGACTTATAATATGAAAAATAATAGTATACTTAATGCAGGATATTGCCTCTACAGGTGGATGATGTTCTGTATGTAAAGTCAATCAGACTTTTATTTTGACAAATTAAGGACATTTCCACTATAAACTGATGCAGAAAAAGGCACAAATTGGAGCATAAAAAGTCACCAGCATGCAGGAAATTAAATGTTTGACGTTTAAAATTTGGGGGGTCCTTCACCAAAAAAATCTGAGCATCAAACTTAATTTTCTTGAGTTCTGGTGAATTTTTATGCTTCAATTTGTGGCTGTTCTGGAGCCATTTATGGTGCAAATGACTTCTTATGATGATCCTCTTATTGGGGAGGACAAATGCACATGTTCTTAATATTGAGGGGGGACGTGTCCCCTGCGTCCCCCCCTCTGAAACCTCCACCTGTGAGACTCTGTTTAATAGAAAACACCCTGCTTGTTTGAGTTTGATACATTTTGCCATGTGAGTTGGTTTGGCTGCGCGTCAAGCAGGATGTGACTCCCCTGGAGGTGGGAGCACTTGGCTCACTTCAGTTACTATATGCAGAGACGCACCTCCCAGCTGATCCCGTTAATTTATCTTCCTCCCCTCTCCCTCCCTCCTCCTCCTCTTCCTCTTCCTCCAGTACCCGGTGTGTTGCCCTCTCTCGGTAGGTTTGTCTTCTTGCTCTGCTCCTCTGCAGCAGACGCGCCGGAGCTGGATGTGTGGACACTTGCTGCTGCTGCTGCTGCTGCGCTTCTCTTAATGATCCGGAGGAGCAGGAGAAGTGAGGAGAAGGAGAATCACTGGGAGGCACATGGTGAGTTGATTTATTTCTTCCTCTTTCTGAGAGTTTATTGGCTCTGCGTGGACTCTGTGGGGTGTTTGGGAGGTTTCATCTGGCGCTGAAGTCGCGCGTAAAGAGAAGAAATGAACGGCAGGACAGGGCGAGCTTGTGTTTTTGGCACTGAGGGCAAAGAAACGGCAGAAAATCATCGAAATTTATTTGCAAAATGTGCCATAAAAGACACGCATTCATCACTACTTTGTAATTGGTCTAATAATTGAGCGGATTAAGTAGCCTGGTATTTTTTTATGGCATCGCTGCTCAACTTATCCTTAGAAATCCAGCCGATGTGCGTCTATCAGACATTATTTTGTATTTTTGCAATATATAAATATTTAGTAATTTAAGTTTATTCTACTTTATTTGACTGATTTTAGTGCAGAAATTTATTTAGACAGTAGGCTAAATGGATACGTGTGCCTTAATCTTATTTGTGATATATAATTATTTTCCCTACAGCTCATAAATCCAAAGTTGACGCTTTTATTTTAAAATCTAAAACCGAATTTCCTTAAAATTAATTAACTATAAGAAGTGTTATAAACATGAAATTACTGCTTGGACAATCCCACCGTTATTATGATTTAATTACAAGTAATTTTACGCATATATGTTTGATTTTTGTCATTTTGTTGCGAGCTAAATAAAAAAAAATAAAACGTGAAAACATGCGTGTTTTAACCTTCCATGGTACGCGTTATGATGGCAGTTGTTTTAAAAAAAAATGTTTGTAATTTTTTCTCCATAAAATATACCAAGCAAATATAATTGAAAGATTTTTTTAGGATTTATTTATTTATTTATATTTTTAAAAATATTTTTTTTCACTTCAGGCTGCATTACTTTAATTAGTTTGACTGGATTTAAATTTGGAAAAAATGAAAGTTCGTATAGCCAAACATACATGACTAATAATCAAGATTTTTTCAAACCCTCTGAGTGAAGTTTTCAGATCAAACTGTGATAACCCACCTCTGTAAATATTATTTTTCCTCTCCTGCGAGATAAAGCCAATTGACTGCAGCCAATTTGTGCCTAACAAGTGCAATTAGCTCTGCAGAGTGGAGGCAATTAGGCTCCGGGCTCCGCTGTTTAACTCTCGCCAAAGTAATCACACTAAATATGATAAACATTTATGTTTAATGAACCGTGGGTGAGTGCATCATTATTCCCGGGTTCATTAAATGCAACGCCCGCAGAGTTGAAGTGCGTGTGACTGCGGGCTGTTTTCCTTTTAAGGTCTGTGGTTGATTAGTTTGTGTGAAAATCCCTCTGCAGAGAGAAACTTTACCGTATTTACTTTAATAGACATTTAAGGTGGGTTTTATTTATTTTACTTTACTTTACAGGGGCGTAGCTACACCTCTCAGTCATGCATCTAGCCTTTGGGTGGTGCGAATTATTCAAAACAGACTGTTTATTTCCTTCTTCTTATCATTTTAATAATAAATCAGCCAACAGAAAAATTATGGGTGCATTTTATTTGTTGTTGTGCTCATAAAGGCTGCAGCCCCGGAGTATTCCTGTGTTTTCCTGTTTATTAACCCCCCCCCCCCCCCTCCTCTGTAAGACATTTTTCTCTGGATTTAATTGACAAGCAATTACAGCCTACAGGCTCTACTTTTATTTCCACCGTGCCCGAGGTTGTCCTTGGCGTGACTGCAACATGAAATCACAATGATTTCATTTCCATCTGTTTTTCAATATCAACATGTGAAGCCGGAGCTGCTGGAGAGCGGCTTGCCAACTTGTGTGAGGCTGTGAAGGGGTGGAGGAGGTGGTGGTGGAGGTGGCGGTTGGGGGGGGATTGACAGGAAACTTTTAAATATCAAGTGGGTAACATGTGTTTTTTTATTTAAAAAATGAAGTTAGCAGGCTGTACGGGTCAGCGCAGAGGCACAGAGAGGTGCAGTTGGCCCCTGGAGGCCCCCCGTGCACATGCACCGGATTGGGCGTTTTGTTGGAGGTGCAAACGTGAAGGACAGAGGCCTTTAGCTAAAGATACAAGCAGTGATAATCCATTTTGTGCTGTCTGTTGCTCTCGCCTCCCGGGCTGCCCCCACTAAAATTAGATTATTACACCTAAAACAGAACGGGTGGAATCTGCTCCGTGTGGAATAACACACAGATGGGCTTCGACTGTGCCGGCAGGAATGCAGTTTGAGAATACAGACGTACCCGAAAGCCCAGTGTTGTATTTCTGAGCGGCTGAGGACAATTGCAAATTAACAAAGGTGTCAGTGTGGTAACATGCGCCAACAGGTGCTTTGGTCCGGCTTCAAACATGTAGGCTACGACGCAGAGAGCTTATATAATTGATCAGATTTATTTAAAGGCTCCGTGCAGAGCTGCTGCAGTGAACCCTGGGAAATCTTCCCAGCGACTACTGACCTGTGTTTATTTACCCAAACCTTGTTGTTTAGTCTTTGGAAGCTCGTCGCAGAGCAGCAAAACAGTTTGAATTCGAACGTATCTGCCTCCGTCTCGCCGGCCAGCGCTGCTCGGCCATGACGAGGAATGTTAAAACGTGTGAGACGGGCCAAATCCAGCTCATCTGCTCACCAGAAACAGCTCCGATAAAGCCAGACAGGCCCACAGCTCCGAAGTGTGAACAGGCCAAAGAGAGTTAACAGGTAGCGAGAGAGAATACCACACACACCCCGCGCTGCCACGCTTTATTGTCAGAGCTTAAAGCTGCTTTTGGGAAAAGAACTCGTCATATTTGCTGCAACTGTCACGACGTGCTGACAGGATATCTGTGGAAAAACTCACGTCCTTCCTCCTCTTCCTTCTGCCTCTGATAGCGTTTATTAAAATCAGCTGCGATGCACCAAAAGCAACCAATCAGAGCCGAGGATTCTCTAACACAGCTGTCAATCACGGCTCATGAAGGTAGCACTGATCAAATATGAATCAAGATTCTGTCACTGCATTGCCTGTTTCTCACCTTAGTGTACTGTTTAGCTGTAATATGAGAACACTTGCTCACCGCCTGTTTTGTTTCAGCTCGGTTGTTTCCAACATGCCGACTGGGTCACAAACTTTCTTACTGGTAAGGCCATTAGACGCACTACAATGCAGCAGAGTAGGCGCAGGGATGCGACTCATTTTACACACTATCTGGGCCTTTCCAAAACCGAACCGAACCCAGCCTTCAAAGGACGCAGCCTTCGCAGTCAACGTCGGCCGCGTCCTTTGAAGACTGCATCAGCCAAACCGAACGGTCTCTGTCTCTGAGAATTTCCTGGTTGCGTCACCAGTTGTTCTCGCCCCAGTGTTCCCGTTACCTAGCAACCAGCTGCGCCTGACGAAAAAAGGAGTAAGCTAGTAAGTTAGTTCGCCCTAAATCATGGACCCAGAAATTCTTACTATATAATTTTTATTTAATACTTGAGGAGACGATTCACCGCCGCCATTTGATATATTTCAGGCTGTTGGACCGTTTTTTTTAAGCTGTGTGCTTTTAGCTAATAGTAGCCAAATGTTAACAACAGTTAACCGTTAGCTAGTTAACATCTTGGGATAGGCTGGTCCACGAAGGCTTCATCCATTGCATCGTCCAAATTTTGGGAAAGAATGTTGAGTTTCTCGGCCGCATTTGAAGGAGCCTTTGAAATGGGACAGCCTTGGTCGCGCTGATGTGACGTAATCAAATTCAAATGTAGCCTTCGAAGAATTGAGACACAGCTCATTTGTAGTCACCTTCACAGCCAAATGAAGCTCCCTGTATGAAGGTGTAGGGCAAGCCAAAATCTCGAGGCACAACTGTATTTAAATCTGTGCACATTAGCTTCTAGAACACGATGTAAGACAATAAAAACATGACAAGTAGTTTTCGCTTTTGGTGTGTCACACAGTAATAATTCCCATGCACGAATGACGACAAATAGCTTCTCTGTGAAAGGGTTTTTAATTGAATTAAATAACAATTTTTAGCCAGAGTTTGCCTCTTTATTGGGACATGAGCGCGCACAACACACTGATACAGTCAGTTAAAAACTAATTCATAACGTTTTGTTTAGGTCCAGTTGAATTAGTGGTTAGCGCACCATTCGAGAACCACTGGTTGTCGTGACGAGCCCATACTTAAGTCGCTACTGGTTGCTAATAGGCTGAATTGTTTGGACGTGTACCCAGAAAATTACTCCCACTCTTGTCCGTAATGTCTGTGTAACTTCCGGTAAATACAGCTATATACGTTTAAATTTAAACACCAGCCAGTGACGTAAGCCACCTAGCGGCGTGGCGGGATACCAGTGATCAAACATATGGCTCCAGCGTTGGTGTACGGTACAAATACGGCAGCAAGCTTTGGCACAAACTTCCCTCTCTGTGGCGGATAAAGAAACTGTCGTAATGTTTCGTAACCATGTAAAATAAAGCTTCAGAGGTGAACTTATCCGGCCATATCAACTGGAAATCAACAAAGCCTCATTTATGCAATGGATCAGAGATGATGAGCACTCTTTAAAATATTCTCAGACAAAGTTTTATACAACCAAGATACGCTGTCCTTTGCTTGAGTTAAACATTAATATCATAATATACTGGTGCCCCTTTAACGACTATAATTATAGCAACAAGACATTCAAGACGAGAATTTACAATCTGACCACTCACGTCTTTTTCTTTTTTGTATTAACATATATAGTCAATTGAAGACAGTACTTTTGTCTAGTCTTTGCTGTAGTTTAATGTGCATGTATATGTCGACCTTGGAAGGGAGAGGAGGGAGGGCTCAGAGTGGGAGACATCAGCTGAAACTCTGCACCAAACTCAAATTTAAGTCTATTAAAAAAAACGAAAAAAAAAACTTTAATTCAATTCTATGTATTTGTCAAACTTAAATTTGATCTGTAGGCTACGTGCTGCCATTTACCAAAAAATTTTTTGTCTGTAAAAGAAATAAATAACTCAATAACTTAAAAGAAATAGTAATAATAAATAAATAATAAATAAAAATGAATAAATTGAAATTAAAATTACCCCTAAGCTTCCTTTCTCCTGCTCTTCTTTGGTGACATTTCTTTTTTTTTCCCTGCAAACATCTGCTCACTTTTAATGCTTATAAGCTGCTTGTTTTTTTGCAACAGTTCCTGTAAATATATAAATTTACAATCAAATGTACACGACCACTGTTTTCTAGACACTACAGAAGAGTATGTTTGATCCTAAATACAAAGGCAGGGGTGTCAAACTCATTTTAGTCCAGCTAATTTGATCTCTAAACCACTGAAACCACTGCATAATAACCTATAAATAAAAAGTGTTTCTTCCAGTCTGCAAACGTTCATCCATTTACCAAACAAAGAAGAAACAAAAATCATGTGCAGATTCAGTAGTATGTAATTTCCCACTAAAGCTGAAGCTGTTGAAGACGCAGGTGATGTCGTCCCCTGCCTTACAAACCATCTACAGTCTGATGTCCTACAGTCCTCTGATTGGACTCTTTGGTGCCGGTTCTTGGAGGATAGATAGATGAATAGATACAGGTTATTAATGAGCCAGAGGGACATTTAGGCACCCAGGAGCTTATTACACAAGGCATACAAAAACACAGGCACACATAGGGAAACAGAAAATAGGTAAAAAGAATATAAAAATATAAAAACACACAGCAGTGAAGTGAGAGAGCTGTTACAGAGCAGTCACACTGAACTTTATATGTGCAGAGCTTCTTCCGTGATGAACACAGTATGCCGTCGCACATGGTCAGTAAATCGGCAGGGTTTTATGAGCCACTTCCACTCCCCACTAGTTGGTCGGGGACGGCAGGACCCTCCGTGTGACCGCAGGAACAGAGTGGAAGCAGGGAAGATGAGGGTGCAGGGGGTGGTTTGAGAAAGGCCCTCGGTCTCAGCTTCAACGTTTCCTGTTTAAGTCACAGCAGTTTAGTTTGTTGCAGCAGAATAAAGCTGTGAACATGTAAATTTGTGGCGTAAAAGACTGATAAATGATCATGTTGCTACGTCTTGGTGATCTTATTTTACTGTCACTTCTTAAAAAAGGCAACAGAAGACATGCTGTACAAGAAATATAGACAGAAAACAAAAGCAATAATTAAAAACAAATAGACATGTGTGCAACACTGCTGCAAACATGCAAATAAAAATCTCCTTTGCATAGGTGTAGGTTTTGTTTCAATACTGGGGGGACAAATATGATATACATGTGCACTCTGGTTAACTTTTCTGCATCAGTTTATGGTGTAAATGTGTTTAATTTTGTCAAAATAAAAGTCCGCTGCTACTCCCGTGTTTTATAGAGGGGGACAAATGCATTTGTTCTAAATACTGAGGGGGACGTGTCCCGTGCGTCCACCCTGAAATCTACACCTACGCTCCTTCATGCTCCATCTCGCGTCGTCTCTGATCTCAGAACATTTTCTCTGTTTTATTAGTCTTGTTTAACACCACCGTACTCGTAAAAATACACTGCAAGTCAGAGTCATTGTTTTGCAAGTCACAAGTAAGTCTTTGTACTTAAGTCCCAAGTCCTGAACTTTGAATTTCAAGTTCTATACGAGTCAGAATGCACTCTCCACCAAATGTATTGTCATTTTAATCACAGAGAAGTAATACATTACATTTACAAAAGTCATGAATGCTTTTTAAAATTTGTATTTATTTGTTAAATCAAGTTTTGCAAAACAAGTGCAGCTAAACTTTATTATAAAAAGTAGTGGTGACATTGCATCTCATACTGGAGAACTGTTTTTATAGCTTTCTCTTCTTAAATTTGTAAGACATTTCCTGTAAGATTATTCCCCCTATAAAGACATACTGTACACTGTTGAGTGTTTTCCTCCCATTATTCAAATATACTCAAAATGACCACTCCAATATATTGATTAAAAAAATATAAATAAAAACTATTCTCCAACAGGCAAACACACACCGCTGTCAAAAATAATCATGTAACTATAATCAACAAATTGCCATTACTGCAGTAGTGTGATGTGGTGTGCCGAAGCTCTGTGTGTGGTTTGTCCCAGTGGTGTTGCCGTACCCCAGCAGAGCACAGCTCATAGGTGCATTCAACTTAAGTTAATGTCATTTTTTGTGTTATATTCAGTGGAGGAGGAAGTACTCAGTCACTTTACTTCAGTGAAAGTATGAATACCACACTTAAAAGTTAAAAAGTGAAAAGTGCTGCAGGGAAAACGTCACTTAATGCTACTTTTTAAATTTGTTTTGTTGTTTTGTACCGTTAAAGTCACTACTGTTTTAATTTTGAACCAATAAAAAATAAAAATATACTTTAGTAAATGTACGTAATTATAATCCAGAAAATGTACTTAAAGTATGAAGAGTAAAAGTACCCAATGCAGAAAAAAAACACCAGAAAAAACAACCTCAAAATTAGAAAAAAAATTGACAATTACTTAAATGTGTATCAAAATAGTTGCCAATTAATTTTCTGTCAATCAGCTAATTGATTATTGTCTCAGCGTTACTTTTGTAAACTGTTGAGCAGATTAATAAGTTACAAAACATCATACTTTATAAACTCAGATTTTTCTGCAAAAGTTTTAATTGTAAAGTAACTAGTAACTAAAGCCGTCAGATAAATGAAGTGAAGTAAAAAGTGCAACATTTCCAGCTGAAATGTAATGGAGTAAAAGTATGAAGTGGCATAAAAAGAAAATACTCAAGTATCTCATGTTTGTACTTGAGTAAATGTACTTTGTTACATTCCACCACTGGTTTAATTGCTAAAATAGCCCACGTGAAGTCTGAGTTAAGTGTCAGTGATTTATTTTGTGCTGCATGTGTAATTTACATAGACAGTAGGAGCTTTTATTCATTGCATATTCACACAGTATACTGTATAGCCGCACTTGCTTATGATAAATGATATAATATATAATAGATTTTTTTTTAGAAGGTGGGGTGGACGCTAGTTAACCATTTGTTATTTTCTCCTGTGACTTGATTTGATGCCGCCAGATTGGTTCAAGCAAACAAATTAAGTGTCGACTTGCTGGGAATTAATAGCGTCAGTTAATCAATTCAGGGAATAAATTGGGGAGACGTGAAGTCCAAGTGAAGTCACAAGTCATTGGTGTTAAAGTCCAAGTTCAGTTGTAAGTCTTTTATTTAAATTTCATTTATCAAGTTGAGTCTAAAGTCATTGAATTTGTGCCTTGAGTCCGACTCGAGTCACACCTCTGTTACAAGTGAGTATAATACTGACTCTGAGAGGGTGAAAACTAATTAATTTAAGCCACTAACTCAACTTTGACATATTAAGTCCCACTAAATCTACTTTAATTCAATGTTCTAAGACAATAGAGTAAACTTCCAACAGGGGGGTGAGTAGTTTATCTAGGCGATGTATATGCTCAACAAATGACTTCAGCCTGCACATATAACAGTGCCTTCGTTTCTGTTCACCCAGCAGACACATTTCAGCATAATGAAATATAGAATGGCATTATGAAACAAACGGGGACTGCAGAGCACGAACATGAGCGTCGCTCTCCCCGCTCTCCTCTGTTCGACTATGCTGTAAACATGCCCCCAGGTTGTCAGCAAGTATTTTTCCAGCCCCTTGCCAGCCAAGCATAGCTGCTTCTAAAGATCACCCGCCGGAGATGTTGATCTCATCTTACCACTATTTGGCTGTATAAGCTTTTTGAACACACACACAGATTGCTGCCAAGTCGCTTCAAAACTTTTCAAAATGGAAGTTTGTATTCTTTGAGGGTTAGACCTCAGAAAAAGGGTTGACGGCGTCTTTTAAACATTAAGAGACTTGGTGAGTCGCTCATTTTCCTGTTATCAGACGTCACTTTAGCAGGAATGCCGCTCGTCTTCAACATGTTCTCCCGACACCCGGCTGTGTGAATTTATGGAAAGCAGCAGAGAAAAACCGTTGAAACCATATCCGGTGGGTTACGGTGGCGGTGCCAGACAGATGATCTGGTTTCGGGAGAGTCTGGATTTGGCCTAGAGGGGCGCATTAAAAAACCTCAGGGGCCTCGCTCCGCTGAGCATCCATTTATCAAAGTGGTTGTAATGGGCCGATGTTTAATTAGTCATGTAATGTGACAAAGACAAGAGCAAGTGCATGTCATGGGAATGTTAAACAAGCGCCGCCTTCCTCTTGTAGCCTCGTCCCAACCCTGAACCCCCCCCCCCCCGTCCGCCTACGCTCGCTCCTCATCCAGAGTGAATTCCTCCACCGCTTCCCTGAATCCTCTGCTAACCTTTACCCTGCACATAATCCCTTTGACACTGGCTTCCCTTCGTATGCAGCCGGAGCACTGACACCGAATGAAACCAGAGATCTAATTAATCATCCGATCAACTTATAAGTGCTGCTTTCTATCAGTGCGTTCAGGTTCCCGTGGGGCATGTCTCGACACGTCAGGAATGACCAGCCGAGGCATTCTGGACCTCAGGAATGTGGCCAAGCGGCACCGGGGTCACAGACAGGCGCTCATCGCCGCGCTCTGTGCTTGTTTCCTGTAGCAACACCACAAACAGGCCTGATCTTGGCTTGTGTCCTAACCCAGGTCTGGCCGATCCACAGCGGTGTCAGGAGCAGAGCAGCGTGTCCGAGGTAGTGCCACGGCCTCCTCGCAGGCCCCTCGGAGCTGTGTGGTCCCCGAGGGGAGCCTCATATTTCGGTGGTTGGCTAATTGAGCGGGATGACGAGGCCGGAGAGGCTCTCAGCCCCGTCCTCTCCTACGGGTTTGGTTTATGCAGCCCTGCTGACTTTGCTGTCAGTGTCAAACGCTTGTTAGGGCATCATCAATCTCGCAGCAGTTAAGAATATTCCCAGAACAGAATGAAGGGGGCAGGTGATAGATGAGGAAGGGAAAGTTGTTTGAAAATGTGGAGGGAATATTGATGAGAAGGAAAGATACAAGGAAAGTAAAAGTGGCAGGTGTTCTGAGGAAGGAACAAATAAAAGAAGTGCTTGTTGGGAATGTGCTCCGGGCGGTGAAAACAATAAATCACTGCTTCCAGAGAATGCATTGTTCGTTTTGTCCGCATGCCAAAATTAACGCTCTCGGGTATCGAACCTTGACAAGAGAAATAAATTACACTCATCACCAGTTGCAAGAGACGGGAAGGGATTTGTTCACGCAGCGGACGTACACAAGTCCGTGTTTGTCTTTACCACGGAAGTTTCCATGTAGGGGCTCAAGCCGAACACACATTTCGATCTATAAATCATCTCCTACCATCCTCAAGACTAATCTCCAGCTCCTCTCCTTCCCCTCATTTCTTTTTCTCATTCTGCCCGATAACACTTCACACCGCTCATGCTCAGGCCCCTCGCTCGCCTGCAGCACTGACCGACGGTAAAGTGATTTGAAAAGGAGGGCCATAAACGTGATGGATGTGGTCCAGCTCAGGGTTTAGCCCCAGCTGTCGGGCATGTTTTTTGTCATTTCAGACAGACCCGCTGGGTGCGCGCCCTTCTTCATCCACTCTTCTCGGGGTCGAGGGGAGTTTTAAGACAGATATGTTCTTAAAGGCTGTCAAGGTCACAGGTTCAAACCGGTGGCTGACACTACTGTGAAGATCAGGGATTACATTTTTACGGGATGAGATCTTTACTGGCATCTACTGCAAGCCAATAAGGTGCAGTTGAAGTGATGCAGTGAGCTGGTATGGTGTGTTTTCAATAAAGGCACAGGTGGTCTATCATAGATTTCCTGCTCTGGCTTCAGATGTGAGTCATATAAATCAATCAGTTTGTGGTTTTTTTTTTCCGTTTATGATCTCGCTCCCATGGTTTTCTTTTAAACATCATCTTATTTTTCTTCCACAGGCTCGATGACATGATGTTCCTACCCTTCTCCCCTCCCCCCTCCACCTCTCTCTTCCCCATTTTCCTTCTACTCCTCCTTTTCCTCCCTCCATCCCTCGTCTCCTCTTCTCTCTCCCACACCCCATTGAGCTGGACTTCGCCTCACGACCCCTGCTACTACCTAGACGGCCGCCCGCGGCACTGCCTGTCGGAGTTCATCAACGCCGCCTATGGCGTCCCGGCCAATGCCAGCCACTCGCTACAAGGCTCCGATTATGACAGCAACATCACCACCCTGACGGACCTCCACAACCCCCACAACCTCACCTGCTGGATGGCTCGTGGAGGTGCAGACGCTGGAGACTGGATCATCACGCTACCTCTGGGCCGCCGCTTTGAGATCACATACATCAGTTTGCAGTTTTGCCAACAGGGGGAGCCGTCGGACCCCATTTCAATCTCCATCCTCAAGTCGATGGACTATGGGCGCACCTGGAGGCCGATGCAGCACTACTCCAGCGATTGCTTGGGAAACTTTGGGATGCCCTCGCAGACGGTGGCTCAGACAAGACACCAAGAGACAGAGCCGCTCTGCTCAGACCCTCGACCCCTGCAGAAGCAGAGAGGCGGCATGGTGTTGGCCTTCTCCACCCTGGACGGACGGCCATCCTCGCCTGATTTTGACTACAGCCACACCCTACAGGACTGGGTGACAGCCACGGATATCCGTGTGGTCTTCCACCATGTGTCCAAAGATGCTAAAGTGGGTACACCAGATAAGAAAGAGGAAGTGCGATGGCGTGACAGTGCAGAGGAAGACAGAGGGACTGGGCTTCTGAGGTGGAGATCGGGCTCCAAGGGTCGCACTGGAGGTCAGGACAAGTTAAACACAGAAAACACACTGGCATTTTTTGAGAGGGAGATTAAAAACTCAGACATAAGGGGGAGGCACAAAGTGGACAAACATGGACGGAAGGGACATTATAAAGGGTCAGATCAAGACGAAGATGGACACAATGTGACCAGCAAGGAAGGAGGGGACAGTTTTAGCATGCTCACTTCCTCAAAGAAAGGTGGGAGAGCCAGAGGGCGTGGCCGCAAGAAGGAAAACAACCACTGGCTGCCTTGCCCCGTTGGAGGTTGTAATTGGACAGTTGAGGGGCGGAGCAGGAACAACAAGGGGCGGGAACTGAGGAAGAGGAGGAACAATAATCTCAATGCAAAACAAAGCTCCAGGAATCTGCAGGCAGCCCCGCCCTCTGCCCTCCGAGCTGCCCTGGCTCTCTCAGACATACAAGTTGGCGGCAGGTGTAAATGTAACGGACACGCTTCCAAGTGTCGCCGTGACGACACAGGCCAGGCTGTGTGTGTGTGCGAGCATCACACAGCAGGGCCAGACTGTGATGTGTGCGAGGATTTCTTCTGTGATAGGCCGTGGCATCGAGCTACACCCACGCACCCTAACCCTTGTGTTGGTGAGTCCTGCATCCTGTCGCTGAATTAAATCATGAAAAGAAAATGTTTTTGAGACTGTCCTCCAAAATGCGACTACACAGGGTGTTTTTACAGGCAGAAATTACACCATTTATTTACACTTTTTATTGCGTGGCGACCTCTAATGGCCATAGTGAAGGAGGAAATCAAGCGACATAGTATAAGGAGTAACAAAGTCCGCTTACATTACTTACTTGAAATTTTAAGATGATGAATAAACATATGGGGGAAGTGACATGTGACATATTTGATTTATTTAGATATTTATTCATTATAGGTATATTTTTTTCTTTCCCCAAACACTACCACACAAACAAAATCAATCAAATATTCAATCCCAAACAATAGAAAAAAATATCTACACATATTACACAGTATTAAGCACTTCTAATCAATTTACGTGGTGCTCCAGCAATTTATTATAGCACTCCCGTCAAGCTGGGGAACACAGAGACACATAACCCAACACATTTTCACTCCGACCTTGCCACATATTGACATTTGGTCGTGGACTTTCCAGGTCCACATATGACGTGCAAGGTAACCTGGGTGTGTTGGTTGTTGACGTTCTGGGACACTGTGTCAACTTCTGCCTGTTACATGCATTGTCTTCTTTCAAAATACACTTCTGTTTTCACAGGAACTTTACAGTTTACATACAGTCTCTTTCAAAATAAAAGCACTACGTCAGTAGGACAACGCCATCTTAAGGGACGTGAACACCAGCCTCCTGGGTGAAAGTCGATGTTTGTTTGACCCATCCACCACCCCTCTTGCCTGCCCTACTTGGATTTTCGCAGTCTTTTTGTTCTTGTCGGTCCACGTTTCCCCCTGACGCTGCCAAGCGCTGTTAAAACTATAAAAAGGACAGGCTGCATATCATGCTAGCGTTAAAGGACAGCTTTTCTTAAAGGTGTCTGTCGCCGGCGACTTCAGAGTGAGACAAGGTTGCATAAATTGGTCAAACTTATTCCAATAAAAGATATTATACGGAGGAATATTAGGACCAGGCATGGGAGGGGAAATGAGAAGAAGATTTTTTTTATTTAGCATTTCAAAAATTAAGTTGAAATGCTGAGAATAAAGTCAGACTTTAAGTGTTTGTACCAGGCATAAGAAAAAAATAAATCAGGAGGAAGATTTTCTAATTTGCATTTCAGTGAAGTCAAAACGTCAAGAATAAAGTCAGCTCCTCTGCTCCATGAAATTGTGTCTTATCATACAACATACCCTCTCTGTATTGCACAAAGGTGTAACTATTAATTCCCTTGCATCTGTCTATGGAAAGCTATTGCAGACTGCACGAATGAGGTCACCTCTTACAAGTTTGTGAGTTTCTTCCCTCTGATCAGACGCATTTTTTGGCACAATCTCTTCAAAATCCCAATACTTTTACCACGCTGTGTCTCTTTGCAAAAAGATAAATAACTTCCTTGTTACTTAAACCAATTCTGAAGTGAGGTGACCATATGAGGTAACACTAGTAGTTTTATTTTCTCTCAAAAGTTCGACTTTAATCTCAAAATGTCAAGTTTAAGTCTAAGTTTTTTAACAACATTTCAAATCTTGTTATGCAAATTATTATTATTTTTTTTTTAAATCTTATGCCTGGCACTAATACTCCTCCTTAATATCCTGAATGTTCGGAGTATGAGAAACAGATCCTACATTTCCCATAATGCAACTGGATAGTGTCTTTTGTTCAACACTCTTTCTTTAAATCTCTACTCTGACATTTTGTTATGCAAACTTTAGCCTTATTCATTTACCAGCAGACCTCAAGTGATTTAAAACTCACCCCCCACGTCTGTGTTCTGTGTGACATGCTGCACAGGATGAGCAAAGTCTGTATTTCATTCCAATTTCCTGACATTATCCTTTACATATGATGCTCACAGTCATTTCTACCTCCACACTACACAACACAGAAACACCACAAAGCACTTATAGAGGTGATGTACGGTGTTCACCTCCATTTTTCTTTTAAACGTGGGCTTCAAACAAACAGCATCAGTTCTGTTTCATATTGTCACACATCATCCATCTCATCATCTTCTGAGATTTCGCTCTTCTGATGGATTTGAGCTTGCTTTTTCCAAGAACGTGTCTCCATGCTGCGTAGAGAGATGATCCTCCTCCTGCATCCAAAATGCTGTCAGAACTTTCTTTTATAACTGCCAACGCAGTCTCCATAACTCTGAACTGGGAGAGAGGCCGAAAAATACAACCGTAAATCACAGAGATGCTGAGTTGCAGGGGACTAATGTTATCACATGACCTGTGTTTGGCAAAATATGGCGGGTAATTTGCAGAGGAATTTTTACTTGACAAATTACGGACATGGCAGACTCGCAGGGGATTAGGATCACAGACAACCTCGGCAATTACGACAAATTAGTAGAAGTCCCCAGGTAATATTAGTCCTGTACGAGGAGGGCTTATGTTGATGTTGAGATGACATCAGGGTTATTTTCTCCCCCGGAGTCAGAGTAGAAATGATATCTGCTTTCACAGGCTGAGTAGTACTCCTCATGACAAGTAAACTGAACTTTGCGTATGCCTGTATGTGTAAAATTAATGTCTGTAAATCAATATACTGAGGTACTGAACCAGCACAAGCCAAGCTAACGCTGTTTTCAGCTTTGACAAACACTTTCCAATATAAGCACCATGTCACGAATTTTAATTTTGGCTGGCATTTAGTTACTTTACAATTAATTTGACTTTGTGGCGATAATATGGACAGGCTTTTTAATGTATCTGTGTGTAACTGGGGGTGTCTGTGCCGTGTCGTCAATTGACCTATGGCTAAGCCACGCCCCCCTCTACTCACTTGGACAAACTATCAACATTCAGTTGCGCTATGGCAGGTGTCACAGTACACGGCATTTCACAGGAGGCAATTGATGATTTTTGGGGACATAACGATCAGATGTCATTGAGAAGTAACCAAAAGGGCCTAAACTACGCATTGGAGGGATATATTCATCATTTTATTGTTGAGAAGGTCGATGAAAAGCTTAAATTACAAGCCAAAATTTACAGGTCACAGTGTACGCTTGTGAACCGCATCTGGTTGCCGTCACCATCAAAGACAACAAGTTAAAGTGCCACTGAAGTTAAGGTTTTTGGCTCAGAATATGAGAAAAGGATAACGGCCTTTTTACCATCTTTACCAAGAGTGTCTCTCCGTTAGTTTGGTGCTACAGTATTTACACTGAATCATTCAGCATAACGTTTGCCAACCTTTGTTATCTCTGCCATTACAGATAAGTTAATGAAGCTAAGCTCCAGAAGTTAACGTTAGCTTAACTAGAGCCCTTTGGACAACAGCTAACAATGATGTACGATCACCAAAGTACAAAACTAGAACAAAATAGGCTAATGAACTCCCAGCAAACAAGGTGACATGATGAACAACGCAGCTAGGAGCTAACGTTAGGCTAACTTTAGCTAACGTTAGCTAGAGATGTTAAAG
This sequence comes from Epinephelus moara, assembly GCF_006386435.1. Classification (NCBI taxonomy): domain Eukaryota; kingdom Metazoa; phylum Chordata; class Actinopteri; order Perciformes; family Serranidae; genus Epinephelus; species Epinephelus moara. The sequence goes on along the minus strand of NC_065522.1, from coordinate 26,918,598 downwards.
ATAACTTTATATTTACCTTGGTTGACCATATTTTGATTTCCAAAAAAGAGGACACTTGCTCCAGCCACGAGATAGCCTACTTAAGATAAGATGCCTTATAATTTTAATATATTTAAAGTTTATATGTATGGATAGAAAATTCAGTTATATTACAAAATAATATCTCTCAAAGACAGAAATTTAGATAGACTTCTCAGAGGTTACTCAACTTGCTGTTATTATGCCTAAAATAATAATCTTTTTACAAGTTTCAATTGTACAAAAATAAATATAAATGTAAAATCTCTGGAATGAAATAATGATAGAAATAATGTCTCTTCTGTATTAGAAAAATCAACTTGTAAAATAATAGCTATCTTTTCAAGTCTTACTGGACTAATAAATAAATAAATAATATGACATAATGTTCTAAATAATACCTCTTCTGTATTAGAAAATCCAACTTTGAGGTCCGCGGCACCTTTATTAGACACAGAATCATATGTGCCAGCTTTGCACACAGTGCACTCAGCCTCCCATATATCCCGACCAGGTTGGGACGGTAAGTTAGGAATTTTTTCTGCAGTTCATCTATGAAGCTGTACTTGCGCTTCGGCATCTTGGAAGCTTAGAATAATGCTGCGCCGCGGGTGTCTGCTGCTTCCTCATTGTGAGTGTTGGAGATCCGCCGATAAGGCAGCCTCTTGGGGATTACGCACACGCACACACACACACACACACACACACACGGAAAACCGGACGTTATCATCAATTTATAAACACCCCCAGACGCCCCGGGCAGGACGTGAAAAGTGGACATGTCCGGGCAAAAGAGGACGTTTGGTCAGCCTATATTTACCATGATTTACCATATAACGTTACCACACAACTTTATCCAAAGGAGACACTTTTCTCGGTTGAGATGTGGTTTAAAATGTAAAAAATACACCTCGTCGCCCAGCCTCTCAGGATACCTTGTGTCAGAGTTGCATGTACCCCATGCACACCGTTTGACCATTTTTAAACTTCAAATCTCTGAAAAAGCTCATAAAACCGAACAAAACTGACTTTCTGTAATGCATTTCAATGAACATCCAGGCAGAGAATGTCCGAGTGTATGGGAATGGCTGTGATTGGCTCATTGCGTTTGAGGGCGGGACTTTAATAAGGTCAATTATAAAGATGCCGTAACACCAGGCCCCACCTTTGTATCGTTACCCTGTGGCAGAGGAGTTGGTTTGGGCCATTTTACTTACATGGAGCTTCTGCATTTTTATCTGTCAAAGTCAGGATAAACAGAAATCAGGGAGCCCTGGTTGCCTCAGGGTTTGGGGCCCCGACCAAGAACTGCCTAGTCGTGGCCATGTGGTTCATGGTTGGAGTCTGGCACAAGGCTTCTTCTATTGCATGTCAAATTCCCCCTGTTGTCTTTCTGCTGTCAGCTCTTGATTGAGAATGTAAATGTTCCAAGTATACAAGAAAATAAACAGACGGCAGCTCCAAAGATGTCACAGCGTCGTGGCGTCTTCATAACACAACAATTATGCAACAACTTCCCCTTTACCAAGTTTCAGAGATTCAGATGCTTCCATCAGGGCAGAGGTTTTGCCCCCCTACATGGATCGTCCTTTGTTCCATCTGCTATCGCTTATCTTAACCACTAATTGTCCATGATTCCCCCCTGACAGTGTGTAACTCTGGATTCTGTGTGTCTGTATTGTACTGTCTGTTTTGTTTTACCCATGACTACTGTATGTACCCAAATTGCCCCTCTGGGACAAAGTTTTTCCCTTACCTTACCCCTGACCCTAAAGTTGCCTAAATGGAGCCAATCCAACACATTGGTTGTGATGTCTTATGATGAGCATTTCCATCGCTAATATTTATTATTTCTCTCCCTTGTCCAGCCTGTGAGTGTAACGGCCACTCCAACAAGTGTCGCTTCAGCATGGAGGTGTTTCAGCAGTCGGGCCGGCGCAGCGGAGGTGTGTGTCAGAAGTGTCGCCACCACACGGCCGGACGCCACTGCCAGTACTGCCAGAACGGGTACACCCGCGACCACAGCAAGCCGATGAACCACCGCAAGGCCTGCCAACGTTAGTCACTATATGTGTGTGTATGTTTAAAAGGGTTAAAGGAATGCTCCAAATGATCATTTCTATACTCACCCTGTGTAAAGCTGAATTTGGGGTCCATGTTCAACAACAGCGAAACTGTATCAAAACATCAGTTTACAAACTTGTGCAGCATGATTCAAGTCTCATTTATCCAGTCGTATGCTCAGTACCTCCCAAACACGCAGGCCTTTCCAACAAGGAGCTGAACGTAAAGTAAAACGGTAATTTTACTGTACCTTGCTGAACACAGGAGCTGCAGGTCTACTGCTGCCTTGATCTATCAGTTATCCCCGCCAGGTGTAATTATGTGTTTAGTTGTGTGTGAGAATGTGTGTATCTGTCTATCTGCAGCCAAGCTCACAAACTACTGGACCAGTCAGCCGAATATTTCGTGTGCACATGTATGACTATGCTGAAGGACTTCTCGTGGTTGCTGTGATTCACAGTTATTGAAAAACCTGTTCTATTGACTGTTTTATACCATCACTGAGTGCTTACTCTTCGCTCTGCTTAACCAGTTGGTAGGGCTGCAAGTTGTCAGGGAATCAGAGACTAAAAACGCCAAGCCTTTCCATCTGTTGCACGCCACATTTTGGCCTTCGTCACGGCTCAAAAACTGACATCCATAGAAAAGTTTGTACCGTAGCATCTGCAGATTAATCCCATAACTAATGTGTTATGATCCACTAAAGTTAGGCACGATATGAGATAATTAAATCCTCATTTTTTGTTATTTTTGCCACCATTTTGACCGTAAGGGAGCCAGGAGGGACAATTCCCTAAATTCTTTGCGGTCCAGCTACAAACCAGTTTTGTGTCAGACTTGCAGATTTTGTTGATTTGCACATTCTTCTTTGATATTTGTGCTTCTAACATGACTAAATTAGCAGAGTATGTAGTTGAATGGTTTCTTGTGTTTGTTTTAATTGTGTTTATTGTTGTAATTTCCTACTCTGCTGTGTCGTAGCCCTCAGACAAAGTTAATACTGTTCAGAGTTATTAATTAATTACATGTATTAAAGATTTGTGGTTGTTTTTTTAGCCATTAAAAATACATTCATCCTTCATTAGGCTACATTGTAGGCAATCTACATTTCACATACAGTGCCTATTAGCAATAAAAAAAAAAATTCAATCTGCTCTGTGCAACGTGCGGCAGCTCCATCAAAAATGAAGGAGACATGTTTTTTAATTCGCCTCTGGGATGCTTCCAAAATTCTCACTCCAATCTCGTCACATATCGACGTTTGGTCATGGACTTTCCATGTCAAGATATGACGTGCAAGGTACCCTGGATGCGTTCGTTGTTGACGTTCTGGGACGCTGTGTCATCTTCAACGTGTTTGATGCATTGTCTGTTTTCGAAATACATTGGTACAACGACTTGATGTTTTTTCCCTCCAATAACAAACGCACACGTGGTTGGGTTTTGCTTTACATTCATACGTGAGGCGAACACAAGCCTGTTGGACCCATCCACCACCCCGCCCTACTCGGACTTTCGTTGTTACAGAATAACAGCATCTGGCCATGCTAATGTGAAAGGTCTTTTTTTGCTGGTGTCTGACGCCAGAAGTCACTGACCAAGCACCAGTATTCGATGACTTCGGAGTGAGACTGGCTTGGCCTGGCAGAGATCTGTACTACACTGAGTAAAGCTTTCTAGTTTCTTTGTGTAGATGTGTGACTTTGGCGTTTTAGTGTTTGATTCGGCAAGGTCACACAGTAAAACAAACAGACTACCAATTGAGGCAGTGGTGCAACAGCAGCTCTCGTGTCCTCCTGGATTCTTCCGTCACCGTGGAGGCACGCAAGAAACCCAAGTTGTCTTCGCGAATTCAGTGTAGCACAGGGTGAGAAACTGATATACAATGGTCATCTGGGGGGTGAAGGATTCCTTTAAGGGGACGAAGGAAGTGTATATCTTGTTTGTGTATTTGCGCATAAGCATGGCCGAGTAACTCAAATAACCAACTGTGCATTCCTGGAAGATGAAAAGCAAAACACAGTTTGAGAGACGGTGTTTATGTCTCACTGTCTCTCTGTGTGTTTACATGCCCACTCTGTCTCCGTACACAAGTGTTTATGGGGTGGTTACATTGTGAGAGCGGGCAGCTATTCCTGTTAGCGATTCGCACACAAAAACACCCACTGAGCTGCCACCTGTATCCCCATCGTTACCACCGGCTGGCATCTGCTGTGACCCCTGACCTTTGACTGGTCACATGTCCTAAGTGACTGTGACACTCAGGCATGTGGAGGCTTGACCACAGGCCTAATATATCCAAAGATAATGGGCTCTCTTTGAGTCTGACACGCGCGCAGGGATGAAAAAATATCATCTGTGATTAAACGTCCCCGTATTTTATCACTTTTTATGAAACCATAGCAAACTGCAGATTCATATCCTCCACCGCACAGTCTCACGTCCCGGCTTTAATTTACTGATGCTTTATTTCATAGAGTTACTCTTCAGAGGCCGATTATTTATTCTCTCGAGTCAGGTTGTTTGGACTCACTGTAAGGATTTGTGTAAATATTACCGGAGTGTGAGCAGAGCCGCTGAAGTGCGGCTTCCTCTCCCTATCTGTCTTCTCTCATCGGGGCTTACGCTGTGATAGTGGTGATAAATAAAAAGCTTTGCAGTATAAACCGTGGCAAATCCAGGCAGTAATCATTATACAGCATCACAACAGCGACATTACCAGAACAAAAACAGAGGAAATGAATTAAAATAGACAAAGGATTGGTCTACGTCTTGGTGGGCTGAAAGCACCAGGGATAACAACGGGACCTTATTTCCTATTCCTGAGAAATCATGACAAATAACCAATTCAGATCATCACCGCCATCATGTGACATTCAGCCGATAGCTCTACAGGGGAATTTGTCTTTGTTTGCACAACAAGACAGCTACAGACCAGCTTTTATGGGGTAGAGTAGAGGTCTTTGCTCAAGGACATTCCCTCAGGACGGATGCTGTCAAACAGGATTAAACCTGGGTCCCGTCACTGATGGATGGTCTCTTTAATCCTGTTTACTGTCCTCTGTGCAGCCGTCACAAAAGTTTGGCTTCATATATCTTCAACTTGCTTTCGTGTTCTCTACACTCGATGTGGTCGTCTCCACAAATCCAGGACAACTCAGCCTAATATAACTTGTTTCCATGCCTATTGCTCTGTTCATACAACACATTGTCACTCTGACCTCATCACATATCGGCGTTTGGTCATGGCTTTTCTACGACGTACAAGGTACCCAGGGTGTGTTGGTTGTTGACGTTCTTGGACACCGTGTCAAGTTCTGCCTGTTACATGCATTGTCTTCTTTCAAGATACACTTCTGTTTTTACAGGAAATTTACAGTTTGCATACAGTCTCTTTCAAAATACAAGCACTACATCGGTACAACACCAGGAATTTATGTTTTTTTTCCTTCAACAACAAACGCAAGTGGTTGGGTTTAGGAAAACAGAACAGGGTTTGGCTTTAGAATCTTATGGGACGCGAACACTGCTCTCCTGGGTGAAAGTTGGTGGTCATTTGACCCATCCATCACTCCTCCGACCCACTGTTCCTGGACTTTTGCCAGCCTAACCTTCAATTCACTGCCCAAGTGCCACATTTCGACGACTCTGGAGTGAGACTGGGTTGTACAAGCACAACCACAGTCGTCTAGGACATGATAGCCGAAGCTTCACTGGGAGTCTCAACCAATCATAAGTCTACTTCTTTAAAACTGCACTGTGGACTTTTTTGTATGTCAAAAAATGTGTCAAATGATCAAGTGCAATGTGAAAGGCATCACTGGTAGTGACAATCCCGTAGAGCATGATCACCCATCTCTGCAGTTTCTGTAACAACTGATGAACCAGGTGAGATTGGAGTCAAACGCATGACTCTGAGGACAGTTTGAATCAGTGGAGGCATGATGCAGAGGTTGAGTCAATCAACAGGCTGAATCCAAAAACACAAGAAAAGGACACAGGGAAACAAAAGGCTGGAACACTGGACACACAAGCCAGCAAAACAAGACCTCACTAAATACTCTGATGAGGGGAAGGATAACGAGGCACAGGTGAGGCTAATCAGGGCGGAGCAGACAATCAGACACAGGCGAAGTCATCACAAGGGAGGGAAAAGACACAGGGGCAGGAAGTGAAGTGATCTGAAACAAGAGATGTGTGAATGAATGAAATAAGGAACATAACCCAAGAAACTTGAGCTGTGACAGTTTCCCTCATTTCTACGGAGCATTTTAGCATCTTTCAGCTCCATGTTTTGGTTTTACAGCGTGCAGCTTTTCTGTTTTGTTTCACTCTCACCACTCTCATCAGAAACGATATTAACATGCACAGTAAGGCCTGATCACATAGGAAGAATTTCAGCTGCTGGAGGCGGCTTTTTGTAATTTTTTTTATTGAGAATAAAGCTTTTTGCTCGCTGTTTTTGCGTCGCTACAGGCCTCGTGTTTCTGTGCTCTAGGCATCTGGCATTTTTGCCAGAGCGCTCTGAACTCCTCAAGCTGAAGGAAAGCAACCCCATCACCTCCACTTTTTTTCCCATTGTCCAACTGGATGATTTGAGAGGCGGGCCTTCTGTGGTGGTCAAGACAAGTTTACAGTTGGTAAACAGTGGAGGAGAAACTGGTGGTAGTGGTTGCTGGATACCCAGAGCTATACGGCCCGATGATAGACAGCAGGGTGTCAAACTGCCCCCGAGTCATCCTAAAATATGCCTGGAAAAAGCCATCATGGAGGAGGAGCTCCTGGACCAACTGGTGGTACTCCCCATGACCCACCCTCTTTTTTAGGCTCTCATGTACCCACACAGATCTCCATTTCCCTGTGACCAACAAACTATTTACTGACAGCCTCTCACCATCTGCCTCAACATTTTAGGAACTAGCTATGGTCAGTGCCGTTTCCAGCAGGCTGCTGTTTTGGGTTCAAAGTTTCGATAAACCAGTGTACACTTCTTGCCCTGCACCAAACAGCGGGCAAATTTAACAATTAGCTATGAACACATTGGAGCATCTAGCAGCCAGAGCCAGATGTTTCGTTCATGAGCGGGTGGAGACCAAAACAGAGATAAAAGAGGGCTGAAAATGTTAGATGGAAAGAGACACAGCATTACGCATGTTTGCTAACACGCCACACTGTTAACTTCATACGGTGAATGGTATGTCTGTAGTATTTTCAGCTTGTTTTACGGCCCCCAAGGAGCCTAAAAAACAACAACAAACATCAATTCTGGCTGCTTTAACCTCTAGGCTAAAAACATAAGACATCAGCATCACTTTAATCTTCTCGTTCTCCTTTTCAGCGTGTCAGTGCCATCCCTTGGGAGCAGTGGGTCGCTGGTGTAACCAGACATCAGGTCAGTGTCTGTGTCGTGAAGGGGTGACCGGCCTCAGGTGTAACCGCTGTGCCCCGGGATACAAACAGGGCAAGTCCCCTCTGCGGCCCTGCATACGTAAGTCAACTACCAACACTACAGCCTAGCCACTTGAAGAAAATGTTGTATTTTTACGATTTGTTAACCACAGATACGTTACATTTGTACGTTACACATGTCATGTCAGCATTTCTAAAGTGATGTGGTACAGTATATGAGCTGACCTATTCATCAGGAGGTGGAGGGGATGGTGGATGGAGTCAGTACTATATTTCCAACAGAGATAGTGCCATGAGAAAGATTTGTTTTTTTGTTTTTTTTTACAGAGGCATCACTGCATTTCTAGCCAAGGTAGTACCATAAAAACTGTTGTTTTTTACCAAGACATTGCTGTGTTTCTAGCCGGGATAGTGCCACAAGAAGCTGTTGTTTTTACAGATACATTGCTGCGTTTCCTCCAGTGATACTGCCACGAAAAGCCATTATTTTTTTACCAAGATGTCACTGTATTCAAGCTGGGTTAGTGCCACAAAAACCATCATTTTTTATCTTGACATTGTTGCCTTTCCCACAGTGATAGTGCCTTGAAAAGCTGTTGTTTTTTACAGAGACATTGCCATGTCTTCCAGCATGTTAGTGCCATAAAACACTGTTTTGTGTCACTGTTTACCAAGACATTTAGCCTTTCCTGCAGGGATAGTGCCTTGAAAAGTGACTATTTTTTTTACAAAGACACAGCTGCATTTCCAGCCAGGATCGTGCCACAAAAATGGTTGTTTATTTACCAAGATATCCCTGCATTTCCTGCTGGGATAACACCACTAAAATGGTAATTTTTTACTGAGACATTGCTGCATTTCCAGCACCAAAAGTGAGTATTTTAAGCCAAAACATGAGCTTTTCCTAACCATAACCAAGTGGGTTTTGTGCCTAAACTTGACTCCACGTTAACCACAGCATTATTAAAATGGAAAGAAACATAAAGTTTCAACAAATCTGCTTTTAATAACATACAAATTTAACATATCAGTGGTTTGTATAAATGTACAATGCCAATATGTATTCTGGCAATTGGGCTGAGTATTAATGTTTAATCAGAATCAGAAAAACTAGTGGAAGTTGTCTTTGAGGAGCAAAAGAAAAAGGTAGAACAATATTTTAGAGCCGAAAAAACATTAAAAGAGAAGCTCCCCTCGACACTGGCTTGTCATAACAGTTACCACGGCCTTTCCCTAACCTTGCGCAAGTAGTTTGAGTCTCCTAAACCTTTATCATGAAGAGGGCAGCTCAGAAAACAATCATATGAAGCTCAGATCAGATGCTCAAGGACTTGTTTTAATATGGATTATGGGTCTTAACTTCTCTCAGCATTCACTGCATGCCACCCCACTTAAATAAATCAAACTTTTAATAGTTTGTAGTCAATCATAACAAAGTGACCGCTTTAATTTCTCCTTCAACCTCATTTGCTTGCGGCCTAAATGGATTAAACCTCCTATCAAGCTCTCTAAGCCTTTATCAAGTAGTAGCTCAATATAAAAGGGGCCGCTGCCGTCCAGACTAATTTGGCCCGATCTCCCAGCGTGTCCCCTTCTCATCATCCCTAGAGACGGTTTCCATAGCAGCGTTAACATGAGCTGACCGCTACAGGGAAACCTCATCTCCAGCTGATGTGGGATCAGCGTCAGTTCAAGTGGATTGTTGCTACTCGTATCTGTGCGCCTGGCCAGCACCGAACCTCAGCCCCGAGCGCTAATCCACGTGCGCTTCCCCGGCTCATTGCGCGAGTGCCGACAACCACACAGGCACTGACGCTGGGTAAGCCCCAATCAGGTGACATAGGGAGCCAGCGGCGGCGAGCTTCACACCTGTTGTGCAGCTCAAAACGGCCCCCATCACAGGGCCCAGACCCATAACTCTCCCAGTGAAAGGAGTGAGTGAAAGAAAACCTTGTTTGTTTTTACTGCCAGACCATCTCAGGCTATGTATAGCATCTCTTACCCCCTACCACCACCTCTAACACCTCGCCTCTCATCAGACAGACCAAAAGGCACGCAGCAGCCAGGCTAAACTTAAAGTTAGCTCCCACTGTAGCTTTTTATCCACACTTTGAACGGCACAGGAAGTTTGGAGAATCAAGTATATGTCTCAGGAGCGTAGCTACAGTATGTTCCCCAGCTCAATATCCTCTTAACATGACACATAAAGGAGACTTTTCAAAAGGTTCCTAAGGAATGGTTTTGCCCATGGTCAAATGTTCAGTGTTTCTCTGGGTCAGTGTCTTAAAATCAAACATCTACTGCTCATCGATGTTCGTCTTTCAAACGTGCAACCTCAAATTTGCAGCAACACAGTGGGTTTTTTTACTTGCATTGTTGTCTGACCATGTTTCCCCCTGACACAATTGGGCGCCATTTCACACTGATGGCGCCTATCATACCAACATCAAAGGGCAGCTTCTTGCGTCGGTGTCTGACCCGGAAGTCACTGCCCAAGCGCCGGTATTTGATGACTTCGGAATGAGACCAGAGGCCTGTACTACAAAGCCAGTTCAACGTAAACAGGATATCTTCTCGTTATCTGGTTTGACTAAACTGCGATGAAGGATGTATTCACACTGGCACTATTTGGTCCGCTTTAAATGAACCCTGGTCCGCTTCCACGGATAGTTCGGTTTGCTTGGAGTGGTGTGAACGCTCATTCGAACTCTGGTGCGGACCAAACGAGCGAACCCTGGTCCGCTTGAAAACTGGGGGTCTCGGTTCACTTGCAAGTGAACCCTGGTGCTGTTCGCTTACCGTGGGAAATGTAAATGGACCAAAGAGAGGAAGTGAACCAAACACAGGAAGTGACGTAGAGCGCATCGCTCGCAGTATTTTTGTGGTGACCAAGCCCGCTGAAGGGGATGGATTTCTGTTTTTGGTCCTGGCCAGGTTTTCTTCTTCCCCGTGCTTTTTTCTTCCTGGTCAGTGGTCGTTTCGGGCAATACCGCCCCCAAACGAGCAGCTGTTGTAACTGCGTGACGTTGTCCAGGTCCGCTTTAAAAAGTGCAGTGTGAAAGTGAACCGAACCAAATGAAGGTGTGAAATTTTTCGGCATTCCCCGCCCAATCGAACCGAGTCCCCCGGAGTCAAAGTCTGATTTTTCATATTATTTTTTTAAAGGCAAAGTCTGTGTACGACTGCTTGTATTTAGATACAGAAAAATCTGTTTTATATTCTTCACAGCCAGATAGAGAGACATATTGTCTTAGTATCGGTAACAAAACTATTCTACAGTATCTAAAAATACAGATGCATTTACCCAATTTTGACCTGTCACATATACTGTATGTACGTATACATACAAACACACAGCACCCTCCTGTCTTTTTAAAGTGGGGGGTGTAGGGTGTCATTGGCCCAGTTGTGTCAGAGAGGACAGCACACGGACGGGGGGACGGAGTGTGAACTTGGTGAAATATGGCAGCACTGTCACACACTTTTACAAGAGGCCTGGATAATGTATGACCACACCGGTTCACGGACACACGGGCAACTTTAATATACTGTGTTTAATGTTTGAGACAAAACCATACAAGAAGTGATGGTTCAACCTTATTAAAAGTCAAGTTTGTATCCGTGTGTGTGTGTGTGTTAGAGTGAGCAGTTTTCTGGCCCATAAAAGGACCACACACACGTTTCTGACACTTGCTTATCTTCTGTGCAGACATGCCCCACGCACCGAGAGGCGTTCAGGCATAACACACACACACACACACACACACACACACACACACACAACCTGACAGCTCATGTGGGTACGCTGAAGCTTCTCTGTGTTCATGCTCCTGCCTGAAACTGTGCTTATGTTTGCAGGAATTCAAGAGGTTGCTCCGACCCCAGTTTACCAACCTCAGTACAGCATAGGTGAGTAGATCTGCGGGCAGAAACCAGTGACACATATTTTAACTATCAATAAATACTTACATCTGTTACATCTGTACTTAAAATCACATAACTGGCACCACATAAACAATACTAATGGAACATCGCATAGGATCTTTTGTCGTCATGGACCCATGAATTCAATGCCACACAACGGGCACTGGTTAGTGTTACGACCCCTCTTTATACCACACATGGCGTAGGTAGTGTGAAGAGCAAGAAAGCTGATGTATGAAGGAGGTTGGGGTGGTTCATGGGTCAAACAAACACGGGACTTTCGACCAGGAGAACTACCGCTCATGTCCCATGTGAAACAAAAAGTCAATGTCAGTTCTTTTAACTTTAAGTTGTTATGTTGTGTTCACACCAGGCATGAATAAAACAATTTGAGCAAGTGTATTACATGTAAAGTCAATGTAAAGACACGATAAGACGCGATGGGTGAGCGCGAATGATGTGAAATACGCAAATTAAGCGGCATGAATGAAGCAAGTAGCACGATTTTACGTCATATGCTTATTCATGAGAGTTGAAAAATCTGAACTTTAGCGACCAATCCGCGCCGCCATAGCCAACCAGCAATGAGATCCTCTGGGGACGTTTGACACAGAGGACGTACCGGTGGAAGTTCACTCATCGATTCAGTGATTTCATGCGCTTACGATGCAAGTTATTCGCAAATATGAAGTGAGTCAACACAAAATATTCCAACGTTCAAACTCGAATTGCATTTGGTGTGAACACATTATCCTTTAGGTAATTACGTTACATTACATGACATACTTTTGTTTCGTACAGAGCAAACGCAGTAATTTTGACTGAAAAGTATAAAGGGTTACCTAACCATGGAGGGATTACTGAATGGGCCCACCAGGCGTGTAAGGGGGCCCCCTGCCCCTCATCTATAACATGTCACTCAAATGAACACTCACAGACCAGGAAGAGATTCAAAGTGACCACAGAAAGATGCAAAGGAGGGGCGTCGGTGGCTTAGTGGCAGAGCAGGCGCCCCATGTACAAGGCTGTTGCCGCAGCGGCCCGGGTTCGACTCCAGCCTGTGGCCCTTTGCTGCATGTCACTCCCTCTCTCTCTCCCCCTTTCACACTTGTCTGTTCTATCAATTAAAGGCTAAAAATGCCCCAAGAAATATCTAAAAAAAAAGAAAGATGCAAAGGAACTGCAGAGAGACACAAAACAACAAAATGGGGCAAAACAACCACACATGAATTCAATGCCACACAATGGGCGCTGATTAGTGTTACGACCCCTCTCTGAACTAGCTATGGCATAGGTCGTATAAAGCAGTGAGAAAGTCGATGTATGTAGGAGGTTGGGGTGGTGGATCGGTCAAACAAACACCGGACTTTCGACCAGGAGACCACAGTTCATGTCCCATGTGAAACAATAAGTCAACATTTACTTTACTTTTTTATGTTGTGTTAACACCGGGCGCAATTAAAACAATTCGCGGGCATGAATCACATGTAAAGTCAATGTAGAACTGTATAAAGAACTCTGTAATTTACTCCACGTAAACACCTTCTCATTTACTGCCATTCTGATCAGACGGTTCCACAATCAAATCATTTCACATTTTCGTTGCACCGCTCCTGGTACCCAGCCCATGTCTACCTGAATCGCCGGGAAAGGAGTCTCTCTAAATCTATGAAGCCCCAGAAAACATTGTGTGGCTCTATTCTGTATCCTGTCGGCAATTTTAGATTGTTTTAAGCCCCATATCCCTGCAGCATATTTCAATATAGGGGACACACATGCATCATTGTTGGATTACAAATGCAAAGTCACTTACTCATCACTGTTTTCTTTATGATTTGGTGGGTTGGACGTCATTGAGGTTTTAACAGATCTGGAGAAAACTCCATTTTCCTTCTCTGCACCTTGGACATGGACCAATCTTCAAAAAGATCTAAAATTAGAAACACTTATTTCCATTGATGAATTTAAAGGCATCATAAAGAGACATGTGCTCGTTTCCCAGAGAGGCCACTATGAATGATTAGTTGTTGTTTTATTGTGGATTTTTGTATCATATGTTGTATTTGTTGCATTTTAAATGTGTTTTGATTGGCTGCTACCTTGACCAGGTCTCTGTTGTAAAAGATTTTCAATCTCAATGGGACTTCCTGGTTAAAAAAAGGTTAAATAAATCATAGAGTTGAGTATATGTAGAAAAACCAGGATTCTCACATACTTACAGCTCACTGATAATTGAACCTAAGGGTCTCCCACGCCGTCTAGTTTTCTTTTAGTCCCACTTGGGTTCATCTGCTCCTGTTTGGTCTTTTTTAATATCTATTTACATTATTGTGATAATTTTATAAAACACCTTGTAGCTACTAGTGTGATGAATAAAATGTACATTGCAATTAAATCAGACTAGAAATGTTTGTGAGACTCAAAAATCAAAATGTCTACAGTAACTTTCAGTGAAAGGAAATTACGCCTTTGCCATAATGACAGAGTAATTCACTCTAAACTTCCCTTGTTGATACAACATACATATTTATCATATGTAAAACATACATGAATCTCTGTCTCTTCATGCAGCAGCTAACCACTCCCTCCTAGTGGCGGCTTGAGGAATGTCCCACCTGCTGCAGACGGGGTCATCTGTTAGTCACAGGATACTGTGATGACAAATAGAAGCAGCCATATTGTAATTAGGGGAAAAGACATGTGCTGATATGCCCGCTATGAAATGATACCCTCTCATCTAATGCATTCTCCCCCTCCCCCTTTCTGTGTCTGTGTCTGTTGTAGCGGAGGAGTGTGTTTCATACTGCCAGCCCTCTCAGGTTAAAGTCAGGATGAACTTGGAGACCTATTGTCTCAAGGACTTCGGTTGGTGTCATGTTTTTTTATTTATTATCTTGTCAAAAAAGGAAAATAAAGTCCACAAACTGTTTGGTTTTCTTCACTTATTTTTGCCTCTGAAATAAAATCGAAGCTACTGTAAATCTGAAGAATGAAGCCAAACTTAAACTATATTTATATTGTGTGTCTGTGTTTCTCAGTGCTGAAGGTGCAGGTGAGAGGGATGGAGCGTTCAGGTCCCTGGTGGCAGTTCTCCATCTCCGTCCAGACCGTCTTCCGCACAGCGTCCACCTCCCGCGTCCGCAGGGGCCCCCAGTCCCTCTGGGTCCCCGACCGGGACCTCAGCTGCGGCTGCCCCGCCCTCCACGTGGGCCGGACCTTCCTCCTGATCGGTGCGGAGGAGGGGGAGCGGGGCTGGGGCCCTGAGGAGAGTCGGCTGGTGGCGGACCGCTCCACTCTGGCCCTCCAGTGGCGGGAACACTGGAGCCCCAAACTGAGGGGCTTCCGGGGGCAGGACAAGAGGGGCCGCTGCCCGGCGAAATCCCCCAACAGCCACCAGCACCACCATCACAGGGAGCACACAAAGCCCCAGTCTGGGTACATCCCCCCTCACCTGCGGACTGAGACACACACCGAGCCTCACAGTGAGGACACAGTGGAGGACACTCAAACGTCAGTGATGCCGCACACACACTCTCACACAGACAGTGAGGTCACACCCACAGAGGCGACCCCCTCGCCTGCTACACCCGCTCTGGTGTGCTCCACTCCAGGTCCTGGATGAACGACAGAACCCACATGCCTCTGCAGAGGTGCAAGAACTGCAAGCAGAGGAAAAAGCTCTTTCTTTTCAGACTCTTCATTTACAGTTTTTCCTGAACGTTACAGGAGAATCAGACGTGACTTTGCTTCCCCAGAAACACACAAACACATAAATATGGAAGCCCATTTCTGCCAATGTGATTATTAAAGTAAGATCCCACAATTCATGATGAGAAACTTTCCCAAAGTCACGAGATAGTGTGAGATAGTGAGAATATTTTTCAGACACTTACTCACTTACAGGGAAACTGTTAAAACACAACGGTGCAACAGTGATGACTTGAGTCTGTCTCAACACTTTCACAGTCTGCAGTTCATCTCATGTCCACTGGGTGTCCTCACCTTGCAGGCTCACAAAAGGTGTGTCTGTGACAACCAATCACACCTGTTAATAGAATGCATCATACCTAGCATCGGGGTCAACCACACCAAGGTAAAAGTTTCTGTCTCTTCCTTGCTCAGAGTTGCTCTGAGAACGTTCCTAATCACTCCTAAGCTAAGGACTCCTTAGTGAATGTTTTTAGGCTATGTTCAGAGCTCAGGAGTCATTATTTTGAAGAAAGTTTTTCCAAGATCTGCTGTGAGGGTCCGGAGACAGAGGGATGTTGTATGCTGTAAATCCCTCTGAGACAAAAAGTGATTGTGATATTGGGTTTTATAAATCAAATTTAACTGATTTAAATCACGCTGGCAGAAATTAGCTTCCATACATACACACCTGTTATGTGATGTTCAGATGCTTTTCTAAAAGTTTCCTCATGTACAGCTGCTGTTTTTTTTGTTTGTTTTTTTTTAAAGGTGAAGGTCACCTTCCTGCAGCAAATAATTGAAAAATATATATTAAAAAAAAAAATCCACCAACAAAATTGGTGCTATGTGAAATATTAACTGTAAGAATTTAAATATTTTCTACGAAAAGAATCTCTGACAATTAAAGTCTGACTAAACTCTGACTGAAATGCCACGCAGTATTTTTGTCAAAGTTTTTTGTAAAGATTGTTTGAATCATATTTATTCTTGGTTCACGTTGTGTAGCCACATACAAACAAGAAAAACTGAATAAATAAATAAATAAATAAATAAATAACATAAGGTACAGAATGTGCATTGAAGCTTATTGAGAAATGTTTCCTTTTATAAATAAAGAAAATAAAAGAGTGGCCATGTTCTATAAATGTTTTTTTTAAATGTGTTGATAAGTGTCACTACAAATGAGGGCCAATAAAAAAAATAAATAGAATAATAATTAAAAATAAATAAATAAAATAATAATAATATTTTTAAAAAATAAAACAATAATTTAAAAAATAAATAAATAATTGAATATAAAATAAAATAATTAAACAAAAATAAATAATTAAAAATAAAATAAAATGAATTTAAAAAAAATAATTAAAATATATAATTAAATTTATTTGTGTTAAATAAAATAGCTTAAAACTGGAAATAAATAAGTTTAAAACAAAAATAAACAGCTTGAATTATTTGGCTTACATTTAAGTTGCAGTGTCACAATGCAGTCGGGTGTTGTGGCAATTTGTCAACTATAATGTCAGTTAAATGTATTTTGTTTTTAATTATAGGGACAATTTTGAATCTGTATTATGTCCACAATTCATGTTTTTCCAATACAGGTTTGCCTTTTTCTGCTTTTGCCCTCTTCACATGTGTTTTCAGTTGGGATATTACAAGCTCAGTCAAACATGCACACACACACACACACACACACACACACACACACACACACACAGGTCACCTTGTGTTTACATTATTTGGGTAAACTGACACTATCTACAATCTGCTCCCTCATTGAACAGCTGACGCAGAGACCAAACTAACCTCAGCCTGATTTTCTAACCGTAAAGGAATCCTCAGATAGATCATTAGGAGCCCAGATATGGATCTAAAAAGCATCGGCCCGACCTGTAGTCATGACTTCTGTTTCCATTTGGGAGCTATGGCGTCATAGCCCAGGGGAAATGGCGGCAGTGGTAGCAGCGGTGGGGTGGAGGGTATATTAAGACAGATGTAAGAGCTCCTATTTGTTGAGCAGCCATGTTGTTTTGGTTGCGGCTGCGTCAGCGATTGGCTGCGCCACCGTGTTGGAGCCTGTGATTGAAAATAAAGAGAGAAAAATAGACTCGCTGACTGATGAACGCTCAGTGGGACTGATCATACGGCACACTGAGGGAGGGTCTGCGGGGTTTTTTATACTCATGTGGTCCAAATGTCTTAATGAGCTTCCTCAGCAGCTTAGGCCAGCACAATCCAGAGGGGTCCCTGCAGAAACTACACTGAAAATACCTGCAGTTCCCCTCAGGTCTACAGGGTTCTTTAGTGTCTTTCACCTCATTGTTTTGGTTCACTCTAATCACAGGCATTTATTGTGGCAGCTGATTTAAACAACAGAGTTAGTGACTAGCTGGTGAACATAAGCCCTGTTTCCACCAAGCAATTCGGAAACGTACAGTTTGGTACGCTTTTTGTCTGTTCCCACTGTGAAAAGTTGTGGCTGGTACCAATGGGACGTTCCGTACTGTCCCCATGTTTGGTCCCCTCTCTGTTTGGGTACCTAGCACACAGATCTGGTACTAAAAGGTGGAGCTGTGAACACTGCAGTCTGATTGGTCAGTAGACGACAGTCACTCTGCTCAGGGCTGAGCTGTGTCTGGTTCTGAGGCTCATGTAACCACTGTTCATACTGTGGAGAGTTTTATTAGTAAACTGTAACTATAAAATGAAAGGATGTTTTGCTGCCTCTCACAGCAGCTGGAGTCTGAGAAAAATATCTTAATTCAACTTTGACCATCACTTTAGTTTTTATATGACATACACTTTTAGTAATGAGTGGATCTTCAAGTGTTTAAATATATATATTAATTGCGACTGGGTTATGTGAACTGCATATATTCTAATCCTCTCTTGGAGAAAAGAAAGCATCATGGAGTGTTGTTCCTGTGGGCTACAGCAACACTAAACCCCTGAGCTTGCCTGAGAAGGACAAAATGCACAAACCTGCTATTTTTAAATATCCCATGGAGAGAGACTCGGCGTGCAGCCTGTTTTATTTTGTTCTGAAAATGTCGGCGTGCAGCCTCGTTCTGTGGACGATAAACGAGGTGCAGACTGATAAAGGAGGAAATACAGTGAGTGCTGGACGGAGCAGTGAGTGACAACAACCCCGCCCACATTTAAGGGTACCGTTTGCCATGGAAACACTAAGGTCTAGGTACCATGTCTGAAGGGTTACTGTTGGTTCCAAAGGTACCATTCCCAAAGTGTTTGGTGGAAACGGGGCTTTAGACGAGAATTTAGCAGCTATATATTTTTCTCAGGAGCTGGTGGAGACCAAAATTAGAGCTAAAAGAGAGTGACGATTGGACTGTGTTTGATATTGCATACTAACGTACTATTCATACTACATATGACGTCAAATTGAGGATATAGTGCATTCCAACTGCATTGTGTGTGGATTTTGTATACACTGCAGCGTAAGCGTCCTGCACATACTCAAGTGCCCCACAATGCATTGCTTCTCCTCAGACTAGCAAGGAGATTTTGAGTCAGGCTAAAAGCTGTTAGTATGTCACTTTATTAAGTTGTTTGTTTGTTTTTTCTGGTGAGAAAATAACCATTCAGATTCCCAATATTTTGTCAGTTTATCCAAATATCACCTGTTTGGAAATTTCCTGCAACATTTTTGATAGTGACAAAAACTGGTGAGAGTGCAACAAATCAAGTCTAGAAAGCACAGCAGCTATACCGCTAACATGTACAGTGTGGTGCAGGGTTACAGCTCACATCAGCACATGTTTAATAATACAAACTTTGTGTTGGAGGGAACGAGAGGGGGGAGGGACGGACAAAGTATGTGTGTCAGTACATGCAAAATCATGTCTTGGAGGCCTTTGTGTGTGTGTGTGAGCGCAAAGCACCTGCTGCGTTGCTGCAGGAAGCACCTGTCAGCGGTCGTCTCCTCGGTGCAGCCTCTGTCGACATGAGGGTTTGATCCTGAACCTCCCCAAACACACACACTTACACAGACACTAACAGACAACTTAAGCCCGCAGCTCGTTCTGCTGCAGGGGGCGAACGCGTCACGTTTAAACCGACAACACACTTTTCTGAGGCCAACTGTTTTGGAAAATGGAGCTCAGCTTCTTCTCCTCTGCAGCAGTGTGTGTGTGTGTTTGTGAGTGTGTGGCATTATGTTTACAACCTGCTGAGGGTACGTTTTACGAGAGGTGACTCCTTCCACGCTGCAGCCAGAGCCAAAGTTCAACTAGACCTCATGCAAACACACACACTTATTTTTATCCTCTCACTTCCTTTTTCTCACACACACTCGCTGTGACAGTTTGTGCATCTCCTCCTTACACACTCAACGTTTCTCACCCAAAAGCACACACACACACACACACACACACACACACACAGGGCTTCTGTTAACCTGAGAGGCAGAGGGTCAATCCCTGTGATCCGCAGCCTGCATGCCTTCCATACAGACACGCCGCCGACACAGCAACCTGACTCCCAGCTAGATTAGGACTAATCAAGCATGGCACAGCTCCGGGCAGCAACACCATGACACACACATGTTTGTACTGCACCACAAACATGTGCACACCAGCAGCACTGGGTGTTTTACATTTTCTACACATCATTGCTGAAAGTAATGGAGAGTGAAATGTTGTTTTCACGAGCAAAACAGAAAGTGACACCCACTGTTATCACCCATGTTTCTGTCTCTCTGCGTTCACACAAACCTCCACCCTGCAGAGATAAATCATGCATGTCAAATTCACAATCTTCAACCCTTCAAGTGTGACAACAGTTGACCAAATGTCTCTTTTAAAAAGCCCTCAAACTCTGATGCATCATGAAATTGTTTTAGTAAAAACTATTTGTGGTAATCTTGCTAAAAATTCAGCTATTTGTTCATATTGATCTTTCATAGTCTGTGTTCGGATGTTTGCATTCACAAAAAGTCTGCTAAATTGTAGATTCAATTGTAGACTGTAAGTATACAGTCAACTCCACCTGACGGGGGCCTGTAAGATTAATGGTTGTTTGCACGTGCTTGATTTTAAAAATCCAGAACAATTTGGGCATTTAGACAGGAGAGTGAATATAAAATGGAAAGTGTGCAGCGGGACCTGCTTTTGTCAAAAGTACACTTCTGTCAAGCAATACTCATCAAAAGCATCGAGCACTCGACCATAAATCAGGTTTAACTCTGGTTCGGTTGAAATAAACCCTTAATTCACCCAGTTAGATGTGAAAACATGCTGCCTCTATACACACTAAAATTACTGTTTATTTAAATGGAGTCTGGTGGGTGTGGCGATAGCGATTTTGTGGCTGTTTCTGGTTAAACAAAAAGGTCTATCTCTGTAGGGATCCTTTCCATAATGTTGTCAGACACTGATAATAACAATCTGAGCCTGTCAGTGGCAAAAACAAGCACTTTTAGTCGACGATAATTGACGGTGCGAATATGCAGGGCTGTTTCTGGTTAAATAAAAAGCATCTTACTGTTTAACGAAAAGGTCTATCTCTGTAGGGATCCTTTCCATAATGTTGTCAGACACTGATAACAATCTGAGCCTGTCAGTGGCAAAAACAAACACTTATATTGAACGTTAATTGACGGTGTGAATATGCAGGGCTGTTTTTCGTTAAATAAAAAGGATTTTATTGTTTAACAAAAAGGTCTATCTCTGTAGGGATCCTTTCCATAATGTTGTCAGACACTGATAATAACAATCTGAGCCTATCAGTGGCAAAAACAAGCACTTTTAGTCAACATTAATTGACGGTGTGAATCTGCAGGGCTGTTTCTGGTTAAATAAAAAGGATCTTAATGTTTAACGAAAAGGTCTCTCTGTACAACCTGGTCTCTTTCTGAAGTCGTCGAATACCAGCACTTTGGCAGTGACTTCTGCATCAGACACTGACAAAATAAAAACATCTTTTCACATCAGCATGATACGCAGCCGGGTGCTGTAAGTATGTAACGGCGCCTGACGTGGTCAGGGGGAAATGGGGCCAGACGACAACGCAAGTTAAGGGGGTGAAAAGTCCGAGTTATGTGTATGGGGGTCCAACAATCACTAACTTTCAACCGGGAGGCCGATGTGCACTTCCCATATGAATGTAAAGCCAAACCCTGTTATTTTTTCTAAACCTAAAAGTTGCCTAAGTGTAACGGGTGTGACTGAACCCAAATGCAGCACTCTGAGGTAGGCAGACAGTTGGTAATGACCTTTTTTATACACGAGGCAATAGGAACACGAGCAGATGGGTAATTCTTTGGGCTCAGAGCCCATACACAGTCTCTGGTTCAGGGTCCAGGGAATAAGCCGACAGGCAGGTAAATAAAGGACGGTTTGGTTTAGTTTTACGCACTGATTGATGATCCAGGTGCTTCGGTTGGTTTTAAGAGTCGACTGATTTGCAGGATGTGTGGAGAGTTGCAGGATGACGCCATGAACTGACAGAAATCCCCAAACAAACATGGCTTTCAAATCAATGGGGTATTAAACGACTTCATCAAACAATAAAACACTATGATAACCCAAATAGGCAGCAGTTAAAAATCTGTAACCCTGTGGCGTCTTCCATACTCCACACTTGCTTCAGGTTCCCAATATGCCAGGTCAGGTGGTGCATTAAAGTGACTAAAAAAAGTGACTTTTTCAATATTGGAGACTCAAGAATGCACGTGGTCATCTAAAACAACCGGATTTTTAGTTTCTAACCTTAAAAATTTGGAGTTCCATGTTGGTCTGTTACTTTCAAACAGGTCGATACTCTGCCACCATATGTAGAGAATAATTTCCACATAAACGCCATGACTGTATAATCTTTGTAGCCTGGACAGTTGGTACGAACTCAGAGTGGAACAAGCGCTGTCACATGTCCAGAAACTGACTTCTCCTGTAAAAATGTTCCCACCAGCCCCAGGTGTCGACCAGTCGTCTGGTCCTGTCTTTGGTCACCAGCGTCTGGGACGTCTCAGGCCAACCCTCGGCTTTGTAGTCTGTAGCCTGAACCTCTTTCTGTCTTTGTAGTCGCCAAGCGGAACTTTATTTTGGCAGCCACCGTGTTAGAGGGGACAGGTGATTTATGGCGCCGGGGGCAGCGGGGTGAGCCACCATTTTGTGTTTCAGTTTGTTTCTGGATGTTGTTATGGCGTCCACGCAGAGTCTATTAGTGCTGGGGAGCTGAAGTCGGGGTCCGGGATTAGCGATCAAAAGAGTGAGGTTGAGGGGGGGTAACACTAGCCCGGCCTGCCCAGGTGGCGTGGTTGAAAAGAGACTCCCCATCTGTGGTGTGGACGGGTCGAACATGGGCCGTGTGTGTGTGTGAATGACTTTTATGGGGCGTGCACTTCGTGGTGAACTCCGTCTAGTTGGATTTGAACCGTAACCGATTGGTTTTCAGGCTCGGGGAGGTGACCCCCGACCTTTTTTACAACATCTGCACCCCTGAATTTTCCTCAGCCACAATTTAACTTCACATTACTGCCTGTACAAATACAGAGAACACAACTGCACCGCGAAAGACATATAGTGATGTTCTCACCACTTTGATCCAACTTAAAATTCATGCAATCTATTTTTTTTCTTTACTAGTTTTTGCCTATTCGACAGCCTGTGGGGACCAAGAGTAGTAAATGCCTCCAGTAAAGGTGAGAAAAGGGACTGTTTTTAATTACATTTGCTTTATTCTTCCAGGTTAATCCAATTTCTTTGCAGTCTTGGGTACATATATTAGTCAGAACAGTCCGTTAATCAGCTGTACTGGTGTCCAGATTTCAGTTTTTATCCCTTTATATTTACTTTAATTGTAAATAATGCACTCAAGGTACAACCCTATCATCAAGAATTAGTTTTATTTATACAGCCAAATATCACAAATCACAACTTGCTTTAGCGCAGTGGTTCCCAACTGGTCCAGATTTCTCCTTGGTCAAGAGTTCAAGGTCCCACAGTTTAATACACTCAGCGTCATACTTGCGTTTGGCCATGTCATCGAGCTAGTTGGCTGTCTCTGTCAAGTAATTGTTAGTCACTCCCTCTACAGCAGGAAACAGCTGGAAATCCACTGTGCTTAAAAATAAAGTGTGTTTTTACAAACTTGACATGTTTGCGAGTCACTTGCTGTCCGTTCAGAATGGACCTGTGACTTACTTTTCGACCAGGACCCACCTATTGGGAACCACTGCAAGGAGGATAAGAAAATGAAAGTTGTTTTCTTGCGATAGATTTAGCTTGTCGGGAAAATCTGACGTCATTTTTTTTGAGAATCAACATAAATTAACCCCTTATCTCGAGATAATGAAATTTTTAACGTGTGATCTTGAGATTCCAGCTTGAAAAAATAAAATAAAAAATGCAAACACGGCTTTTTCCGGCTTCCGTATCAGTGGACTTTGAAACTCAATTTTTAAACTGATGTGGAAAAGTCCAAACAAAAAAAAGCTGCTATTATAACACACGTGTAATTACGTTTTAAACATTTAAACAGCTATTAAAAGGCCGACATAGCAGGTCTTTGAGAATGAATGTAATGTTTTAATGTAATGTTTTTAACACTTGTCTTTTAGTATTTGTTCTTTTAAATGTTATTAACTTTAAATATTTGAGCATTTATTATTGTTATTGTTTAATCTTGCTCTGAAGCACTGTAGGCTGCATGATTGTGTGAAAGGCGCTATATAAATAAAGTTTGACTGCATTTTGATTTAGTATATGGAAGAAGTGTGGAATAAGTTTGTCGGCAATCATTTTAAAATATCTTTATTTAGTGCAGTCGCATTTTGTCAGTCTAAAATTCTCTTTTTTGATTAGGTGGTGTTGCTGATTATGTATGAAGAGGATGAACATAATAATTTTAATGCAGGGATGGACACTGGAGCAGGACTAAACAAGCTTGTTGCTCCATTTTGGACATGAAATGTTAATTTAAGTTGCTTATTGAGAGTCTCTTTACTGTTAATTAGTGATTTGTGTGTGTGTTTGTTTTTTATATTTATATTTTATTTTTAAAAACCTTTGAAATAAAGTACATTGAATTCAATATGCTGCAACAGATTTAATTAAACAAAATGTTACAACTGAGATTTTAGAAGTTGCAAAAAGTGACAAAAAGTCCATATTTCTTCTGAATAAATACTTTTATTGTCTCACCTTTCAAACGCAGATACATATATATTTACATAGTTTGAGTTTCCTGCCAGCCGTCGAGACACTGATGGTGGTCTCACATGTGGGTGGTCTCATCCTCAGAGTCTGTGTCATATGGCAGAGAGGTCTGGGCTTCAGGGAGGTTGTTGCACTGCAGGTAGCAGAAAAGCACTTGGACCTGAAACACACGCAGAAAAGTTTGTGAAGTGTCATTTAACCTGTTCGCTGCGGCTCGGTTTCTCATGAAAGTAGAGACCTTTTAATATTCGTCTTTGCCTAAATAACATTCAAAAGACAAACTTATTTTACAGTAAAGTGATTTTTTTTCTACACGTTGTCTTTATCTTATTGTACATGAGTTTCTACCATGATACACCTTTTTTAAAAGGGGAGGCCAATTTTTATATACTAATGGCATCAAACATACATTATACATAATGTCTCAGCTTTATCATATTAAGACATTTACATTTAACTTTTAACAATATGTATCAAAAGGGTTTTGTTTCAAAAAAGTTATTTGTAAATAATTTATCTATGTCCCGGGCTGTGGCTACTTTTGAAGACACTATATTTAAGTCCTCTTTATTTTTTGTTAATTTTATTTTATTTAATTTTATTTTTTATGTATTTATTTATAAATACTTTAGCAACCTGGAGCAATTTACACTTAAAAACTAATTTGTGGACAATTAAATTAATTTGTGGACATTTAAATTCATGGACTAATTTAATTTAATTTCATTTAATTTTTAATTTAATTTAATATTTTTTTAAATTCTATTTTATTTTATTTATTCATTTTTTTAATGGAACTTTGGGGACTTCAGCAACCTGGAGCGATTTACAATTAAAAACGAACTGGTAAACGTATAAACAGACTCTATTAGTTTTTAAATTTTACTTTACATTTAATTTTGACTTCTTTTTGGTCAACAAAAATTTACTCTATATTTCCTTACAATTATTTCTATTCTTGTCAGTGTGGAGAAGGCTTTATAAAAACAGCTTTTAAATTTTTAAATGTTGCAAAATAATCACAACTAACTGAATAAATATAAAACATCTACAAATAATTTTAAAAATGAGACAATATTTTTGGAGTAATTACCTCAGTTTTTTTTTCTAAAACTCTACTTTTAAAATAAATTAAAATAATAAAATAAAACAAAAAATAAACTTCACCCTCACAAATACTGTTTTTCCAAAAGCAAAGACAAAACAAATCATCATTTTCTCCAAGCAGTACTTTTCGCTGCTTCATGCCCACCTGCACCACCACCTCCTGAGAGATATCCATGGTGGGGCCGTCATGTCCCAGTCCAACCACAGGAGGGCGTATGAGGCTGGGCCCGAACACTGTGGCCAGGTTCATCAGAGTCATCTTGTTGACGTCCTGCTTCTCAGAGACCCTGGGGAAAATGATTAAAAAAAGAAATATTTAGTGCGGTGAACTGGCAGCAGCAAAACATCTACAGTCTCTCTTATTATTTCCTGACAGATAATTCAGTCAGGAGATGTTATGCTGTGTGTCTGATTGTTGTCAGACCGTTGGAGGTGGTGCAGGAGGAAGAGGAAGGTGTGGCGGTTGGGTTCAGGACAGGAGTGCAGCAGGGACAACATGGAGACAAGCCGAGAGTTTATGTCCTGGATGTCTGCAAGGGACAGAAACACATACAGAGCACGTTTAAATTCATTCGGAGATCGGGCCGATTTAATTTCCTTTGGGATTTTACTCCCCTCCTGTGCAGACAAATGTGCTTCTCCCTACTTTACTTTTTAGATTAGATTGTTTCAGGTTAGACACACTGGCCCAAGGTCTTACCACATAACTGCTATTTTATCTTGTCTTCACTGGCTCCCAATAAAAAAGAACTGACCTCAACCTTTTTCTTAAGGGATCCATATTTTTACCATTGTAGACTTTAGTTTAGCTTGCAGGGTTTTAAACTTTCATTTGCCAGTTTCTCACCACAAAAGATGCATTTGGCTCTAATTTTGTCAAATGCCTCTATAAAGTCAAACACAAGATGACTCTCTTGGTACCCCCCATTTTTCGCTGCCGCTCTGACGCTTCGCCATCTCACCATCAAGTGAGACCCAAGTGCGGTTTTATTATCATATGGTGGAGGCGCGTGGAAGGGCAGAGGGGTTTGCGCTCTCTGCCGCAGGCTTTCCTCATATGCGTGTGGAAGGGCAGACAGGTGTGATCTCTCTACCTTAGGCTTTCTGCGTAGGCCCTAGGAAAGGCAGAGGGGCCCCAGTACGGAGCCATGCCACCAAATATAATTCTGCAAATGGAAATAAAGTTTTCTTTGACTAAAGTGGTCCTGACTGAAATCTGCCGCTTTGTGTGTGACATTGGTGTAAGACACCGACACACAGAGGCACCCTTCATAGCGGCATGATATGCACTGGGCGGCAGCAATTTGTAACTCCGCAGGCAACTCATGCAATATATAGCCATATAATAATAATTAATCATTTTCTATACTAATTTATTTATTCTTTTTTTTTTTTTAATAAATGAATAAGCTTTTAATATAACCCTTAATTTTTACACATTAAAATTATTACATCCTTTAAAATCAAGAGGGTTTCATGACCCCCCGTGGCTCTTTGGTGCTCCCCTGAACATATGAAAACACACTTAAAAACCAGATCTAAAGAGTTTAAAACAGCCTAATAAAAGAACAAACAGCAGTTGAATCCCTCCAAGTCACAGTGAAGAACATCTTTTGTCTTACCCAGCGTCCTGGCCAGACCCTGAAACAGCTCAGTGGGCATAAGAGACTCCGGCAGCTCTCTGAGGTACAGTTTGAGAACACCAGAGACGGCGTTGACCTCAGCACTTCTCAGTCTGGTTACTGCTTCACGCAGATCTGAGGGGGGCAGACACATGGTGGCTGTGATCAGTATTACACCATCTTGTTTTGGTGTACACGTCCTTCTTTAGAGGCATGAGAAAAAAACACCTTGTCATAGTGCTGAGAATGTAGGCCAGCATCTTACTGTATGAGTCAATGCACGTGTTTTTACAGTGGTGATGTGGCTTTATTTGCAGGCATGACAAACATAAAAAAAATCCAACATGATTGTCATTTTTCAACTGTTGAATGGACTGGGAATTTTGTTTCAGTAGCTAACTAACCAGCTAGCTATCAATATATTGTTACTGGTGATTTGTGTGTGACAGTCCTGCATTTTGACATATTTCTAAGTTGCATTCCTGCCTTTGATGGCACATGACGCCCAAAATTTACCTGAACTACAGTGGCAAAGTTGCTGCCCTTGTTACTGCAGTGCAGACCAGGCCCCCAGGAAGTGTCCCGGGCTTTGAAGACAATTTTTTGTTGTGGCCAAACAGTGCAATTACACTGTGACATGATGCCTCACGGCCTAAAGACTTTTCCCAGTTGACTAGCATGGCGAAAATGAAGTCGGTAAATCAGTGAATATAGTTTTTTAGCGTCACAACGCCCGCAAAATGACTCGTTTCACTCTGAGGCTTTGATCCATTTCGTCCCATGGCATTTGGAAAGTCTAGAAGTGCTTCAAAATTAAATAATTTTATCCGCATTCAAGTTAGCGGAGCACTAAGCCAGAAGATGGAACCACCTGACTGCCGTTGAGTCCCTAGCTTGCTCTGTGGGCCGATCATGAATGAACTAGGAATGAACGGGGCCCCGCCTTCAACGCTGTATCCAGTTCTCTTCAAGCCCAGATCACACAGAAAGCATTTTGAAGGTTGCAAAACGCGAGGCTGTTTTTTAAATCAAATGGCACAAGTAAAAGACTGTTGCTGCGCCTTTTTATCGTTGCCAGACAACCACCCCATCACCTCCTCACCCTCATCTTGCTGCTTATTTATTTGACAGTAATCAGTATCTAGTTCCTGAAATGTTGAGGCAGAGGGTGCTTGCTGTAGCTCTGGTTGAGGGTAAGAGGCTGTCAGCAGATAAACAGAGATCTGTGTGGGTACATGAGACCCTAAAAAAGAGGCTGGATCTTGGGGAGTACCACCAGTTGGTCCAGGAGCTTCTCCTCCATGATGGATGTTTCCAGGCATATTCTAGGATGACTCGGGGGCAGTTTGACAACCTGCTGTCTATCGTTGGGCCGTATAGCTCTGAGTAATCCAGCAACCACTACCACCAGTTTCTCCTCCACTGTTTACCAACTGTAAACTTGTTGTCGTGACCACCACAGAAGGCCCGCCTCTCAAATCATCTGATTGGACAACGGGGAAAAAAGCGGAGATGACGTGGGGCACTTTTCCGTGATGGTAGGGGCATGGTTTGCTAACCTTAGCCTACAGAGCATTGCTGGCTAACGCACCAGCTAGTTGGCTGGTAGTGAAGAGTGTTTTTATTTGGTGACTTTTTTTGAATGATTGATAGCGTAAAACTTCAAGTTGTGAACAAATGAAGAGTGTCCATGCTCTTCTATCCCCATCAGATAAATGGTAAAAGTCATTGTGATAATACCGTTATTGTCAGAGTCGCACCTGTTTCCGTAAACATCAGCAACTACCCATAACATATCTTGGTCCTGAAGGGTCGTCCCATTTTATAGGGGAAGATTTCAACCACTACCCCAAAGCTCCAGAGGGCAAAGAGGCACTCGGAAACAAAGGGTAGAGGTAACCCAACATAGCGCTTGATTTACCACCAACTCTCTGACGACCCTTATAATTCTATTTTAACTACATGTGGCTATAAGCGCTGATCTTTGTGAGTCGCACTGTTGTTGCAGTGAGGCTCATTTGCATAGAAAGGGGCCAAATTTTCAACACATTTACTGATATGACCTGATTTAGATACATGCAAATTGTACAGGGACACTGAGGCGCTGTTTGCTAAGCGTTGCCGTTAGCGGTGCATTTCACACTTCGCAGACGCACTGACAATTACATTTTATTTTTGTCTTATTTTTGCAAGTTTCGCTGCTGCTAAACCCGCAGAGTCTTTTTGTGAATTCCCCCCTGAGTCTTGTTTTAGTCCCCAGGAAGCTGAAGTGCTTCGGTATAGTGACCCAGTACCAAGTTTACAAACAACTAGTCAGAACTTTGGAAAAAAAAACAAGTACACTCTTGCAACATATAACCCGCATGTCAACAGAAAACTTGCAGTGTGCTTTCTTACTGCTGTTGAACGCAGTCTTGAGTGCGTTGATGTCACTGGTGGTTCCTGAGACTCTGTAGATGCCCACCTCGTCCATGCCTCTCCTCTCCACCTCCTCCACGCAGCAGCGCACCACATGTGGGACGAGCACTCCCTCCTGCCTGACGGAGAATTGAAATTGTTGAGAAAGAAGGAAAAGCACCTCAGATGTTTGATACGATGCGCTTGTTTCATTTCATGTCAGATTCCACTATTGCCACACTTCTGCTTCTCTTCACCCGACTCTGCCACACAACACACCGCCTCACTTCTTAAAACCAGCTGCAGAAAAACAGCACATGAGGGAAATAAAACTGCAGACTGAGCTGCTGCTCTCAGTTTCAAGCCTTTAAGACGCTCCCGTGAGCCCTGGCAGGGTCAGCGACAGTTCTGGAGGGACTTACTGAGCCACAGTTTGAATGGGGACACAGAAGACAGGTTGTTGTTGTTGAGGCGTGGAGCTCGGGGGTTCGAGCGGGTGGGGACAGTACTTCAGGGAAAGAGTCACCTCCACCTGGCCGAGGTGTAGAGTCTGTCTCCTCCATCTCTTAGTCAGGGTTTTAGAGTCCAACTGACAAACAAAATATGAAAAAAGACAGCAGAGAAATAAATATTCATATTATGAATCTAAGCATTAATTGATTTCTGGCCAGCTGGGGGCAGCAGCACAAGCTGAAAAGACAACATTGCCATATGATGAGTTTCACTCTCTTTACCAACTGGCTCTAAAATGCTCCAGTATGTGGTTATATGCATATAACTGTGTCTGTTAGCAGTTTGGTGCTGGGCTGGTAACATACAGTCAGTTTATCTGAGCATTTCTTGTCGATAACAGCTGGAAACACTGATAGGAGCTGTGGGAGTGAACCCAAAAGATGACCAAAACAATGAGCTGAAAGACGCTAAAAAGCCCTGCAGAGCCAAGGTAAACTACCGCCGCATTCTCACTTGCAACTTGTCAAATATGGCAGCTTGTAAAATCTATTTATACAGCGCTTTTCACAGCCATAGCTCACAAGGTGTTTTGCAAGGGCAGTATGCATCATACAAGAAAGAAAACACAGACGATTAAGTGACTACTTTTGAACAGTACATACCGCTTGTCTAAACAGGTGTGTCTTTAGCTGGCTTTAAAAAGAAATAGTGTCCTCAAAATAAACTGGCGTGCATACAGGAAACTTGGGTTTCCTCACCAAAAACAACACATTCTCACTCTGATCTCGTCACATATCGACGTTTGGTCATGGACTTTCCACGTCCACATACAACAAGGTACCCTGGGTGTGTTGGTGGTTGACGTTCATGGACACCGTGTCAACTTCTGTCTGTTACATACATTGTCTTCTTTCAAAATACACTTCTGTTTTCACAGGAAATTTACCGTTTACATACAGTATCTGTCAAAATAAAAACACTACATCGGTACAACACTGCAAATTGACGTTTTTTTTCCCTTCATCAACTAACGCAAGTGGTTAGGTTTAGGAAACCAGAACAGGGTTTGGCTTTATAATCTTGCAGGACGCGTGCACCAGCCTCCCGGTATCATGCCGACATTAAAGGACGACTTTTTTCATTGATTTCTGATGCCCAAGCGCCGGTTTTCAATGACTTCGGCCAAGTACAAAATTACTTATAGTTTAATAACTAAATATAACTTATAACTTATAGTTTAGTGTTTGGCTCTACAATCTTACAGGAAGTGAACACCGGCCTTCCGGGTGGCAGTCGGTGTTTGTTGGACCCACCCATTACCGCTCCCACTTGCTTCACTTAAAATTTGCGCCACTTTAACTTTTGTTCTTGTCCCACTGCAGTTCCCCGTGATGTCACTGGGTGCCGTTTAACTAACAGTGAACATCCGCGTATCATGCCAACGTTAATGGATGGCTTTTTTGTCGGTGTCTGACACTGGATTTCGACGACTTCAGAGTGAGACCAAGTTGCCAAAACTTCTTTAGCTTTAGGCTACAAAACTACTTGTTTATATTGAGAGAAAAGATCATGATTTGGGTTAAAATAACTACGTTTTTACATAACTTACAGCAACGAGTATGTTACAAATATGCCATAGTTATGCACAGTAACTACGTTACAGAGTACTTTTGCTTTCACATGGGACATGAACAGCAGTCTTCTGGTTGAAAGTCCTGTGTTTGTTTGACTCATCTACCACCCCTTCATCCCATGCTACGCAGACTTTTTTACTCTCCATTCTACATCATTGTCGTGGATGAGTTTACACTGGAGTTAGTCGAAATGCTGATGCGTCTTTTACACACACTAAAAGTTGCCTTGTGTGTTGGAGTCAGACACCAACAACCACCCACCAAGCTTCCAAATCTGACACCTGAGCAAGAGCGTAGGTTTCGTTTTAACATTGGCCAGGATACATATGAAAAGGGGGGTGGAGGTTGGGGGTCCGCCACCAGAAACTTGAGCATCAAACACTTACTTTCCTGCATTCTGGTAATTTTTTATGACACCTGGCTTAAAACCTGGCCCTCAGTCCATCTTCATACCTTCACAGAAGCTTTCCCCAGGACGCTACCATCCTGTCCATCAGACTGACTCACGCAGAGCACCCTCAGCTCCTGCGCTCCGTCCACCTGGAACGACAGCTCCTGTTTTCACAGAGAGAAAGAAGGTGGTGTTAAAAACCGGCAACGACAGCGGTGTCCTGACGCTACAACAGGAGCATTCATGTCAGATTTAAGCCTTTTGATCCTGGCTACCAGTTGGGTTTAGTGTAGGTTTTACTGCCACTGATCATGTTTAAAGCGAGGCACGGTCTGGCCGCAGCGCCGACTTTTAAATCCTGCTGAAGCCTGACATCATGTCGGATACTGTCTAGACATGAAGAAGTCATTTACCACCCTGCACTGGCTGACAGATCATCTGCCTTTCAGATTAGTTTTATGTCACTTTTATTTTGTAAAAAGAAGAACTGCACTCTGACCTGGTCCCAGTGTGGGTTGAGGCTGTGGATTGACGAGTGTGTCTGGGCCTGTTTATCGTAAAACTCGTAACCATCCACTTCCACACACACATACGCACCTGAAAAAGAAGAACCAAAAACTAAGTGACCTCCAGCTCATCATCCAGATACAGGATGTGCTCACCAGCCTTTCTATCTCTGTGGTGATTAAAAAAGAAATATCATAAACATACAGGCTGGCTGCTGCAGGCCGCAGGCGGAGTGGATCGCCACACTCAGAGTCCCACACAGAGACGCCTCGTCCTCTACTGGTGAGAGACAAAGACATTAATATCCTGAAGCTGAGCAAGAAGACAGAGACATACTGTAAAGTGTTAGAGGTTTGAGGCCAGCATTAACAGATCAAAAGCCTGTTGTATGTCTGTGTCTGTGTATCTTATTTCAGATACAGGATGTGATTCTGCGAGTGAGGAAAATAGGACAGAGGTCAGAGAGGCAGCAGTTGTACCAGCGTTTGTGCTGTGGAGCGGAGGCTGCTGGGTCATTCTCAGTTTCACACATGCACTGGTGAGGGTGAGCAGGTCTGGAGGGACAGTTTCTATGTCTGATGAACAACACACAGCAAATATAGACACAGATCAGCTCACCGTAACACAGAAACACCACATTAGACCGAGTTATGATGCTCGTGCTCCAACTGGTATTGTACAACTTATAGAGTAAAATCGAGGAGAGTTGCTGAAGGCCTCAGACCTTAAAAAAAAAAAAAAAACTTTCATTGTTACCATCTTTAGTGCAACTTCATGAAATCAGTGTGTTCTTAAACAGTTTATAGTTTTTTACATAAAAAAAATACTTTTTTCCTTAATTGTGCTTGATTTATTTATCTTTTACTCATTTTATTCTGTAGTTCAATTTCACATTTTTTTTTTAGTTTTTTTTAAATTTAATTCATTATTTTATTATTTATTCATTATTTAATTTTTATTCATTTTATTCTGTATTTAAATTTCATATTATTTTTTAAATTTAATTCATTATGTTATTTATTTATTTATTTATTTATCAGTTATTTACTTTTTATTAATTCTACTCTGTATTTTAATTTCATATTATTTTTTAAATTGTATGCATTTTCTTATT
Organism: Epinephelus moara; assembly: GCF_006386435.1. Lineage (NCBI taxonomy): Eukaryota > Metazoa > Chordata > Actinopteri > Perciformes > Serranidae > Epinephelus > Epinephelus moara. The sequence continues at coordinate 26,885,089 of NC_065522.1, read as the reverse complement.
TATTTATCTATCAAGTTTTTTTATTCATTTTACACTGTATTTTCATTTCATATTATTTTGTATTGTTTTTTAAATTTAATTCATTTTATTATTTATTCATTATTTATTTTTTATTCATTTAATTCTGTATCTTAATTTCATATCATTTTTAATTTTTTTTTTACATTTTATGCATTTTTTATTATTTATTTATTTATTCAATGATTATTTTTTATTAATTTTAGTCTGTATTTTAATTTAATATTTTTTTATAGTTTTTTTATTTTATTCATTTTTTATTATTTATTATTTATTCATCTTTTATTCATTTTATTCTGTATTTTAATTTCATATTATTATTTATTGTTTTTAAAATTTTATTCATTCATTATTTAATTTTCATTCATTTTATTCTGTATTTTAATTTCATATTATTTTTTAATTGTTTTTTATTCATTTTATTATTTATTTTATGCTCTATTTCATTCATTTAAGTTATTATTTTATTCTTTATTTTATTCTATTCTTTGATTTGTTTATTTTTTTTGATTTCTTTTGTTTTTTGTTTGTTTTTCTTCTTTAAATAACTTCATTTATTGTATTCTATTTCTATTTATTTTAATTATAATTGTTTTGCACTATTTTTCTAGTTTCATTTATTTATCCATTTATATATTCCTTAAATTGTCTAAGTAGTTAACCCGTTGAATGTTGTCATGGGTGATGGTAGGTGGGGATATGTTAAGTCCACACATGTTTATACAGTGAAGTGTCACAGTTGTATTAACAAAATTTCAGAATAAACTTTGTTAAAAACAAATTCAGGCTGAAGACGAATGAACGAATGGCCATCACCAAAGTTTGCTAAAGCACAAAGTAATACCATCAAATTACGTGTTGTGGTCAGACTATCAGAGCAAAACCCAAAATATTTAGTTTATATTAACATTTGACACTGGAATGACACATGTGACCTCAGAGGAAGGTGTTTTAGGGTCCACAAGACATTTCAAGTTTGTTTCACACCTATGCAGATTGATTCACACCTACATCCCACCCAACACCATCACTTACTACTTCTCAAAAACCAGCATGGTATGGACACCTCTGTGTATGTACTGCCCTACAGATGTCTTGAATTCAAACTCAACTCAAGTATAGTAATGAGATTGGCCAAAGCTGTGAACTTACTGTCTGTGGTGAGTTTGTGAATGGCTTCCCTCCATTCTTCCAGCTCGTACAGGGACAAGAAGAGGAGAGTGTGACTCTGCAGAGACAAAGCAGGTTGGCCCTATTGTGCTTTTGGGGTTTTCCCTCTTCTTTAGTGTGTTATATAGCATGTTTCTGCCTCTAGAAGGTCTGCTACTGTCAGTAAAAGAAAATAAAGGCCTTAGCTGTAGGCCTCGTCTAAGTGCCTAACCAAAGCTTTTGTTTAAAATGCTTTTGCTACTCAGCTTACAGTCATTGTATTAGTCAAAACTATGACTTTACTGACACTATGATGATGTGTGTGTATCTGTGTGTGTATGTGTGTGTGTACCTTGCCACTTGGGCTGTGCAGCTCCAGTGTGTAAACAGGTGAGTGTGTGAGCAGCATCAGCTCCATCTGCTCCAGTTTCTTCCGGCTGCGAGCTGCAAAGCCCCTGGACCCCCTCTGTACACACACATTTACATTTCACTGGCTGTTAAACACTGGTCACTCTCGTCTCTGTATCTGACACATGAATATATAAGAGCCTGTTTCCACTGGTGTGGTGAGGAAAACATGCTGTGGTCACCATGAGAAACTCTCCATACAATGAGTTACAGTGTTGAGCTAGAGCGTAAGAAAGGTCATCCATCCATCTTCATCCATCCACCCATCTCTATCCATCCATCTTCATCCATCCACCCATCTCTATCCATCCATCTTCATCCATCCACCCATTTCTATCCACCCATCCATCCACCCCCCTTATCCACCCACCCTATCCATCCATCCACCCACCCACCCTATCCATCCACCCATCTCCATCTGTCCATCTGCATCCATCCACCCACATCTATGCACCCATCCATCCACCCACATCTATGCACCCATCCATCCACCCACATCTATGCACCCATCCATCCACCCACATCTATGCACCCATCCATCCACCCACATCTATGCACCCATCCATCCACCCAC
>NC_065522.1:26865432-26882888 GCF_006386435.1 Epinephelus moara | reverse complement strand
TCCATCCATCCATCCCTATCAGTCCATCCATCCATCCATCCATCCCTATCAGTCCATCCATCCCTCCATCCATCCATATCCATCCCTCCATCCTCATCCATCCCTCCATCCTCCCATCCATCCATCCATCCATCTCAGTCCATCCATCCATCCATCCTAATCCATCCATTCATCCTAATCCATCCATCCTAATCCATCCATCCATCCATCCATCCATCCATCCATCCATCCCTATCAGTCCATCCATCCATCCATCCATCCCTATCAGTCCATCCATCCATCCATCCATCCATCTATCCTAATGCATCCATTCATCCTAATCCATCCTAATCCATCCAGTCCATCCATCCATCCATCCATCCATCCATCCCTATCAGTCCATCCATCCATCCATCCATCTATCCTAATGCATCCATTCATCCTAATCCATCCTAATCCATCCATCCTAATCCATCCATCCATCCTAATCCATTCATCCATCCAGACTCTCATCCCGGCCGCTTCACTCTCGGCTGCACACCGCCCCAGTGCATGCTGGAGGTCACAGTGTGATGAAGCCAACAGAACCACATCACATGAGAATGTTTCTCATCATAATTACCTACAGGATCTTTTTTTCCCATGACACTGGTGGAAACGGGCTGCCAAACAAACATACCATTTGTTGCCGTAGAAGGTGCATCTTGGTTCTTATGGTGTGTAAACGATGGTGTGCGTCTGGTGAACGTGCCTGGTCTGCAACCCAGCGAAGTTTGAGACCAGCGAGGGGCAGATACCAGCAGAACCTGTACTGGTCCTGCTTCCTGGAAGAATACATGCAGCGTTTTAAACTAATGGTCTCTGAAAAAATGAGGACCACATTTCCCTCAAGCCCCTTTGCATTCTCTTGCTGCTCTCACCCTCTGGTTGCATGTTTGAATCTGGTGCACAACAGGAGGTCGGTGTAAAGGAAGAGGTGACGCAGGCTGCGGTCCCCCTCGCTCGCATCCACCACAAAGCCGTCACGCATCAGCTGACGCCTCTAGAAGTGACGCACAAACACATACATGGTCACAAGTGCAGGTGTCAAAGAGGACAGGTGCACATCTTGGCCAGATTTTGTACAGTGTTAAGCCTCACCAGGCCGTGACTGAGTGTGACCTCTCGTTTGCACTGTGAACTCTCGTTGACACCAGACAGGAAGCTGCGAGACAATCTCAGGGCTTCCTGTAAGGGCGTGTAATCTCCGTGCTCCACTGGTGTCGTCTTCAGGAGGTCCTACAAGATCACAGAGAGGTTGCCAAGTCAGGAAATGACACGTGGGGGAAAAGTAGGTGATGGTGGATTTTAATTATCCAGGGTTTTCTCACACGCAGCACAAGTGTGGTCTTGGTTACTCGGTCCAAAGGCTTGTATAGTAGAGCTGTAGAAACAAAGACAGCAATCAGACACTGTCAGCCTACTAGTTTTTTAAAAAACAACAAATTTAGGAGTATGTACCTTCAAATGTGTACTTGGTTTTGTCGGAGCCGTTATGAGACATCATGCTCTGCAGAGATAAAGTGAGACTGGTGAGGATAACTTTGTACACAGCTTGTTACCGAAGGTGCTCCTCTGGTGGGGCAGAGTGTGTGGTACCTGGGCCAGAGTTCGAAAGCGAGGGTCTGAGTGTGTGCACTTGCGAACAACTTCCACAGCTTCCTCATAGTTTCCGATGAAACCGCCGTACACACCGATCTGGTTCACCTACAAAGGCAGGATAACGGATGGATGAATGGGTGGAGGAAGGGTGAATCACTGCACCATACAAGTTTGGTGATTACCAATGTGACCTTTTCGATTCCTTTCCAAAATGTGTGCCATGCTTTAATGTTCAAAAACACACATTTATCTGTGCCTGTCTCTTTGAGCTTGTCCCAAAACACCCTGGTCTGCTCCGACCAAGCCCCCAGGAAGAGCACCAGGCTTTGAAGCCAAATCTACATAGTGGTCAAAAGTGGAACTACACCATCTGGGTCCGTCACGTGATGCCATGGGGGCAAAAAGACTCTCCCGTAGACTTAGATTGTGAGAGATGTCTAATCAGTGGATACATTTTTTGTGTCACAACCAACATATTCTTTCTCCAGCCTCGTCACATAAATGTTTGGTCATGTCCAGATATGACGTGCAAGGTGCCCTGGGTGTGTTGGTTGTCAACTTCAGTCTGTAACATGCATTGTCTTCTTTCAAAATACACAGGAAATTTTATGTTTGCATGCAGTCTCTTTCAAAATAAACACACTACATCCGTACAGCACAAATGCACATGGTTAATTTTAGCCAACACATGCACGTAGTAGGGTTTCGGAAAAAACAGGGTTAGGCATTACAATCAATGACAGACAGTGGCTGTGACATTTGGTTTGATAACATTGGGTAAGTCTAGAAGCACGCTAAAATTATTTTATCTCCATTCAAGTTAGCGGAGCGCTAAACCAGAGGTTAGCTATTTGGTCAGTGGAAGCTGGCTAACAACAAGCCAAGTGCACGGTTCCCTTACGTTAGCATGTAGCTACATGTAGCAGTGTACTTGCAGCAAGGGAATGACGGTAACAGAGTCAGACCAATCAGACCAGGCGTCAAATTAGGACAGGCCTTTGTCGAAATGTGTAGCCACACCGGGCTAGTAAAGGGGCCTGGGGGTTTAATTGACCTATGGCTAAGTCCCGCCCTCAAACGCGATGAGCCAATCACAAGCTATGTTTCCATCCAAAAGTGATTCGAATCGGGAACTGCCCATTGGTTCGACAGCCCATTGGTTCGACATCCCATTGTTCCGACCATATTAAACTCATTGTTCCAAAGTCCGTTCCGAAATCATCATGATGCCCTGTGGTTAAGGTCTGGTTAGGTTTAGGCACAAAAACCACTTGGTTAGGGTCAGGAAAAGATCATGGTGTGGGTTAAAATGAAAAAGAAAGAGACAAACTCATAAGCCGTGAGCCTGCTCCGCCTCAAGCCGGTCGCGGCGCACCATACGCCCGCCGCAAGCCATTCAGCACCGCGGACAGTCGGACTAATGGGATGTCGAACCAATGGGCTGTCGAACCAATGACATGGACCCATTCGAATCATTGGGAAATGCGCATTAAAACAAATACGAATCCTGTATGTTTCCATTAAATGTACGGACTTTGGTGAAAACTACGAACTCGCACGAGTTTTCCGCAGAACCGGAAACAAAACAAGTCTCGCATTCTTCTTCTTCGACGTTTTCTGCCGGTTGGCAATCAGCTTGTAAATGCATTACCGCCTTCCCGACCCGGAGTGTGGATATCACTATGGAGAGAGGTGTGCTACATCAGACTTAATTCGAACATAACTGTTTCCGTCCCCCGTTTGGCGAATCAACATTTTTTTCGAATCAAGCAAAACGCGGCTAAAGCGAGCGTATTTTAGTTTGTGCAAATCAGGGGATTCTAATTTGAATTTTGGTGTTTCCATCATAATTTTCTGATGCGATTCTTCTAGATGCGCATCTAAACAGGCTGATGGAAACATGGCTACAGTGCGTATAGCCATTCCCATACACTCGGACATTCTCTGCCTGGACGTCCATTGAGTTTAAAAATGGTCAAACTGTGTGCATGGGGTACATGCAACTCCGACACAAGGTATCCTGAGAGGCTGGGCGACGAGGTGTATTTTTTACACTTTAAACCACATCTCAACCGAGAAAAGTGTCTCCTTTGGATAAAGTTGTGTGGTAACGTTAGACCACAACATCAACTCAACGTGAATTAACTATGATTAACAATGATGTCTACATCTGTTCTAAGGTAAGACAACATTGTGTTTGAGATAACATATTGTCACTTTGCTGGAAAGAAAGTTATCTTTAACATCTCTAGCTAAAGTTAGCCTAACGTTAGCTCCTAGCTGCATTGTTCATCATGTCACCTTGTTTGCTGGGAGGTCATTAGCCTATTTTGTTCTAGTTTTGTACTTTGGTGATCGTACATCATTGTTAGCTGTTGTTAGCTGTTGTCCAAAGGGCTCTAGTTAAGCTAACGTTAACTTCTGGAGCTTAGCTTCATTAACTTATCTGTAATGGCAGAGATAACAAAGGTTGGCAAACGTTATGCTGAATGATTCAGTGTAAATACTGTAGCACCAAACTAACGGAGAGACACTCTTGGTAAAGATGGTAAAAAGGCCGTTATCCTTTTCTCATATTCTGAGCCAAAAACCTTAACTTCAGTGGCACTTTAACTTGTTGTCTTTGATGGTGACGGCAACCAGATGCGGTTCACAAGCGTACACTGTGACCTGTAAATTTAGGCTTGTAATTTAAGCTTTTCATCGACCTTCTCAACAATAAAATGATGAATATATCCCTCCAATGTGTAGTTTAGGCCCTTTTGGTTACTTCTCAATGACATCTGATCATTATGTCCCCAAAAATCATCAATTGCCTCCGGCAAAATGTGAAATTTTAGGGCATATCATAAAATAGAGAATAGCATAACATGTCCCCTTTAATATTAGGAAATCTGGGTTTGGGTTTGGGTTTGCAGATCTCCACCATAAGGGTCTACAATTTGCATTTTGTTGTGCAGCCCTGTGTTGTAGAATGACAATAAATAAACCCTGAACCTGTTTATTTAAGTCTCAAAACTTTACATAGGCACTTGTGACCAGTGAGGAGAAAGTGTGAAATTAAACTAAAAGCAGTTTGTCTTGCAGTTTTTTTTATTTCATGTTCTAGATAAAGTGGTTTTAGTAAAGCTCTACCTGGCTCCCCAGTATTTTAATTGAGAAATGACAAATGTTTTCTGGCTTCCAAAGGGCAGCGCAATAGAAAAACTCACAGGTGTTTTCACTCACGCTTCCTGATTGAACCTCATCTCAGGGCTCTGTGGAACAAACTGTGCTTGACTGACATCTCCTTTATTCTCCTGGAAGTTTTGTTGCAGCTTTACAGGCAGGAAAACTTTCTCCTTTGTCATTCTTATTAGTGCGTGTCACTTGGTGAGCTTACTTAATCAAAGTCCACCCAGCTTTGACCTGAGTTTCAATCAGCAAAAAGTGGAAACACCTGTGCAGGTGTGTGGGGCCGTGACAAATTACATTGAGAAACAAATTACAAAGAATCCCATGGTGAAAACACGTGTGTATTGTGGGGGAAGACGTGGGGGGTGGCTTCTGGGCGCTCCAGCTCTAAATGTTTTCCCTAAATCCCTGAAACTATGAGGTTTTTAAAATGCCTTAAATTTTGTGTCACTTGACTGGATCGGCATATCAATGGAGCAAAATATCTATACACCAAATTCCTACGCTATGTTTAAAATTAGTCAGATCTTTTTATGTGGTAGGAGTGAAATTAGTCATCCTCGACATCTGTTATATTGTGGTTTCAGAATGATGAAGACAGCTGGAGAAAAATTAGACACAATATAAGATGAAGGCTGCACAGAAGCTGGGCAACCATCTTTTATTCTCCCAGATCATGTACAGATTTTTAGGCATTTTATTATCTCACATGGCTGGAAAATAAAATTGCGTATAGCTGCCGTGAATGGGGAAAAGTCTCCTTGGAGAGCCCCCACCTCCCCAATAAAGGTTTGTTCATTCATTCCTTGTCTGTGCGTCCTGTATCATCTGCCCGAGGGTTAAATCTTGTACTAATGCTGTAGGCCTACATGTTTGTGTATTGGCACCATTTTTCTCGCAAAACAACTTCAGATTATAAAAACGTGATTAAATTTCATGAGCCTGTAAACAAGTGCGTATAAATACATCTGTAGTTTTCACTCGGGACCAGTGTAATTCAGGTTTGCTATCATTGCAGACACCTGAGATCATGTCCTATTTTTTCTGGGAATGTGGGGGATTTTAATTTTCTGAGGAGGCTGCACGCTCCGTCATTATTAGCTTAATGAAATCCCTCAGCCAGTTATTTCCGTATTTTCTCATTCATAAGAATGATTCTTGGTACAGAAAGGAATGCCAGTGTTAACAGACGTTGTATTCCTCTGGATTTTCCCGATTTCAGGGGTTTAATAGAGATGGTTTAGATGGACCATGGAAACTCAAAGAACATATAAACGAGAAGCATATAAATGTAGTTTAAGAACTGTTATGAGTGCTAAAGATAAGCCAGTACAAGGAACAGGATCCTGAACCCTTTTACTGTATGTTCACACCAACAGTAGCTATGTTTCCATCCAAAAGTGATTTGAATCACTGGGAAATGCTCATTAAAAGAAATATGAATCCTCTGTGTTTCCATTAAATGTACGGACTTTGGTGAAAACTACAAACTCGCGCGAGTTTTCTGCAGAACCGGAAACAAAACAAGTCTCGCCTTCTTCTTCTACGTTTTCTGGCGGTTGGCAACCAGCTTGTAAATGCATTACCGCCTTCCCAACCCGGAGTGTGGATATCACCATGGAGAGAGGTGGGCTACGTCAGACTTAATTCGAACATACTGTTTCCATCCCCCGTTTTGCGAATCAACATTTTTTCGAATCATCCAAAACCCGGCTAAAGCGAGCGTATTTCAGTTTGTGCGAATTAGAGGATTTTAATGATTTTAGTGACCAGAGCTTCCAAAACGGCGGAAGTCATTCATTTTCAATGAGAGCCCGGTGACTTGGGCGACTTGGTCGTCAGCCGTGCGTCTTGGGCGATCAAAGTGACCGGAGCGGCTCCGAAGGGGAGTTAAAACAAGTTTAACTTTATGGTAATGAGCTCTGATGCGTTGCGGTGGCAACCAATAGGAATGCTGACGTGCTCCGATGAAGCAGGTCCCAGAAAACAAGCCATGTAACTTTGGTTCCTACAGCACACTTGCTCCGACAGTGGATATCGAGAAGTTGATTACTTGCGTTCACGCCCACTCAGTCCTTTATAATGTGTCGCTGTTCGGTTACAGAGACCAAAATAAAAAGGATGAGGCTTGGGACGGCGTCACGGAGGTAGTTGGTTGGTCTGGTGAGTTTTAAAGTGTGTAATGTTCGTAACAGAGGAGAGAATTGCAGGCTAATGTTGTGACGTAGCATGCAAGTCTTCCTTGCTTGGTTTGAATGGGATGACATACGTTTCCTGTTTTCATTGACCAAACATAACTTTCTGTTGGCCAACTATGAGCTTTCTGACTGGACAACAGCAAGCAGCAACTACGCTGCTTTCAAGTCAGTAGTCCGCTTTGAGGCTCCTTTAAATTGACAAGCACGATCGAACGTTCAATGATTCACGTGATGAGCGACTAGAGCGACCAAAGCTGCCACAAATATTTTTGACAGTTGTGCTTCTTGGGCGTCCTCGAGAGACTCTGCCTCTTTGGAAGCTTCTGATTTGAATGTTGGTCAAATGCAGAAACCTTCTCAAGACGGAGTGGTGAGTGGTTTTCTAGCCTGTAATCTCCGGCACACTGTCTTTGTGTTGTGTTTGTACTTGGTCTTTGTAGTGTCATTAAAATGTAAATTCAAAAATGTACCGAGGAGTTTCCACATGCTACTTTTACAGGCAAGTGGTGGGTTTTTGTTTTAGGTTGATGCTGATTTTTCAGAGTAAATAACCTCAAATGTGACAGTTTGTAGGCAAAGCAATGACATCCCTCACATGAGAATTATTCGAGAGATTTTTATATTGATAAGGCAGTTGATAAATGCAACTTAATGCAGAGATGTGAATGGTTAAATGAATATTATGTGAACTATAAATCAGAGTTTCGGTGCCAAGATCTTAGTGGGGAGTTTGATAGAGCTGTGGGACTTGTTAGGACTTTTGTATTGTTTTCTTTTTAATCCTGGCAAAGACAGTGTTCAGACTATAAACTGAAGATTCAGATTGGAAAGACTGGGTGCTTCTGTGTCCACAATGTGGTTTCTCTTTATTTGTATTTATTCATCCCCTTCATGTGGGCTGGCGTGCAGCTACAGCCACTTGGGTGTTCAGCAACATGAACATGGCAGCCCTGTGACCCAAATTTCACTGTCTGCCTGAACGTCATCTCCTCATACCCACAACACACGCAAGTTTAGCACAGCTGCATGACTGACGCATTATTGTCTGTTTTAACCCTCTTCTCACACACACATTGTTACACACACTCCCTCACACAACCATCAAGAGTCCTCTGCATGCACAGGTGTTTTATAGGCTCTCATCAGGGCGGGGCCAAGCAAGCAGGCAGGTGTGTCCATTTCCCCGAGCATGGAGGAAACCCACAGGTGGAGTTAATAACATTAACGATGGCTGCACATTCACCAGCACAGCTTCACTGTGGAGCCGTCGTCAGTGTCATTAATTACACCTGTTGCTTTGCCAGCTGTGAAGAGCCAAAATGTAGAGTTTGAAATTTTGGTTTGGTTTTATTCATATAAAAATATTATACTAAACATATTGTGCATGCAGACATATAAAAACAATTAAGTAGAGTATGAGGTATGGATGTGTGAGGACTAAAAACTGAATAAAAATAAGATTAAATGATAAAACAAAGTATAAATAACCTAAAAAACACGTTATGCATTAAAATTCAGAGCAAAGACAAAATGAGGGGAGCTGTGTAAGGTGTAAGGCACAGAAAGCAAGAAATTGTTATTAATTTGTGCACAAAAGTAGACATTTAAACCACACTGACCTGCCTGTGGGTCAAACTAAACTTTTTTTAAATAATATAATATAATAACATGACTGTGTGAAGATGCTCTGGTGAATGTGAATGTTAATTTGAGTTGTGTTTTTGGGAATTGTCGACTAAAATGTGCAATATTCAGTCTCCATTTTACTCTGTTTTGGTCCCAATTCCTGAGAAATAAATATCTGGATCTTCAGTTGCTAAATGCTCGACATATTTCACAGACAAGTCGCTAACTGTGTCTGCCTGCTGAGCATCTAGTGTAAAATGAGTTTCATCAGACACTTTTTGCTTAAAAACAGTGATAATTAGGTTGATGCGAGCCCTGTGAATGAAACAAAACCAACCAAATCACCAGAATAAATGTTGACATTGATTCTGCAAATCCCAGATATGTTATATTTGTATGTTTCATATGTTAAATTTGAATGTGTCATATGTAGCAGATATGCTGAAATGTAATGTTTCTGTACCTTTAAATTTTCAATTTTCAATTTTATGTTGTGACAACACTGTGGTTACTGTGTGGTTAGGCACTGAAACCACTCGATTAGGGGAAGGAAAAGATCATGTTTTGGCTTACAATACCTGGATTGGTCACCATAACCATGACTGCAAATATATTAATGTGTCATTTAAAAATACCTGGTTTTGTTGCCATAAACACGACTGGAAATGTCCCAACGTGCCGTTAAAAAAATACCCTATTTTGTCCCAACTAACACTGCTGGAAATGTCGAGATGTGTTGTTAAAAAATTAGCAATTTTGTTGCTGCAAACACAGCCAGAAATGTCCCAACGTGTTGTTGAAAATACATGCTGTTGTTTGTTGGTAAGCTTGGCAGCCATCTTGCCAAGGTGTCACACCATGTGCTATCCCCTCCTCCTCCTAATGGAAAACTGAGCTCATGTATGTAATCTGAGCTATGCCGCTTTAGAGATGGTGATAAGACACATATGAGACATAAAAATCTAACATATGCATGGTTTGCAGGAATGTACAAGGCAAACATTTTATTTTGACATCTTGGCTGACCAAAACAGTGAAGCTGCAGACCATAAAACCAAAACAACAGGCTGAAAGATGCTAAAACGCTCTGTAGAACACATGGTCATGATCATTTGATCCACTGTTTCAGAGCTACTTTACAAAAAGGGAAATTAGATTTTTCTTTCTTTGTGTCACTGACCCGTGTGGGACCCCTTCTTTTCCACTGTTTCTTTGTGGATTCCTAATCAAAGTGTGACGCAGGACACGAGCACTAATAGTTAAGAGAACGTACCATTTTCAGAAACAGGTCTCCCACCATCAGCTCAAAGCCTGTGTAGCTCATCTTTGCTTCTTCACCAGTGCTGGGGTCAGTGGGGCAGTGTGAGCTCAGCCGGTCCTTCAGGCCAGAGTAGAAGCTTTGGTGCATGTCTCTGAGCTCAGGCACCTGGTAGAAAACAGTCTGGACCTGTTGACTGGACAGGACGGGCTGAGAGGTCCCGGCCGAGGCACGCAGAGCCTTCATGGGCTACAGGAAGGAAAAGATTATATTTAACTGAGCTGTATAAGCAGAGAGGCTAAAGGCCAGCTAACGTAGGCGATGAGAACAAGCTGGTGTGTAGAGGATAAAATAAAAAAGAGAAATGGGCAGTGGTGCGGCAAGAAAAGGAAGAATGTTTTAACACACTGAGTCGAGTGCACAGTTCACATTTCCTACAAAACCTCAAAGCTTCACTCACCAGCAGCCTGTCAACTTTGACACATACACTCAAACCACTGCTGACAAACGGCAAGCAAATACACACACACACACGCACACACTCTGCTGAGCAGCAACAGCGCAGACAAAACATCAACTTTCTGAGTCATTTCACACATTCACACTTTATTTCTTGTTGGGGTTAAATGAGTCACATCTTGTAAGAATGAGGAAACACCGGGTGTGCTGTTGCTGTTAATAGCAGACAGAAAAAAAAGAAGAAATTGACAAAGAAAGCGTTCAGTCACACGTTATTGCACCAACTTCCTGCTTTGAATCTAATTCTGCTCTTATCAGGAGCAGGCACGTGCACAGATAGCCCCCAGGTTATCAATATTTAAAGCTTCTTTAGAAGATAATTATGATAAGAGGAGAGGAGAGGAGAGTAACATGTAACAAGCGTAAACTGTATGTTTACAGTGGACATGGAAGTTTATTAATGAGGGGAAACAGTACGAAAATTATTCTGAAAAGACGCTGTATGCATATAACAAGCGTAAACTGTATGTTTACAGTGGACATGGGAGTTTATTTTGAAAAGACGCAGAATGCCCGTAACAAGCAGAAACTGATGTATCGAGTGAAAACGGTAGTTTATTCTGAAAAGACATTGCATGTAGTACCGAGCAGAAATGGAACGCTTCCTGTAAACACTCAAGTTTATTTTGAAAGACACTGTATGTATATAGCAGGTGAAAACTGCATGTTTACTGTGAACTTGAAGTTTATTTTGAAAAAACACTGCATATAGTAACAAGCAGAAACTTTGTGTTTCCTGTGAACACGTGAGTTTGTTGTGAAAAGACACCGAATGCCTGCAACCGATGTTTCAAGGGAACATGGAAGTTTATTTTGAAACATTATATGCATTAATTTTTGAAAAAATACTGAATGCATGTAACAAGGAGAGGATAGGAGAGGAGAGGAGAGGAGAGGAGAGGAGAGGAGAGGAGAGGAGAATGCACTTAGCCTGATTGCTGCAACTGAACACAGGCCGACTCCACTTTTCTAGATACCAGTATCATGATTAGCCGCTGTTTTGTTAGCATTCAGTTAGCATGACATTAGCTAGCTTATCCTTGTCCGGATAACAGAGTGCCCCGGCTAACTGGCTGCTAGCTTTAGCTTCATATTAACTGTACAGACGTGAGTGGCATCAAACTTTTGATTAAAAAAAAGGGGAACCTCGTCTGATGGAGAACAATCCATTTGTGGTTTAGCATGGAAGCTGATTAATGAAGACAAAATCTTGTATGACACAATCTCCCATGCATGTGACTGCTGCTCACATACAGTTAACACATACAAAACAAAGGAAAGACCTCTTCTGTGTGTTCATGCAAAGTTAATTTAAACACTTCCTGATTCTCCTTCAGGCCACACGATAAAGAAACTTCATATTTTTATATGGTGGCAGCAGAAAAGCAAAGAGGAAGTTTAACGGTAATAATTATGTCAACAGTGTTTTTCCCCTTTTTGCATTGTGGAATAGCCCGGAGAGTAACACGAGTTTCGATGCTAAAATAAGAGAACTTGTTTCCATGTATATGTGTGTGTGTGTTACCATCAGCAGGGCCTCCAGCTCCCTCAGATAAACCTCCTCACTCTCCAGGATGCCTTTCAGGACCACAAGCCTCCTCTCCAGCATCTCCTCCGGGCTGCATAACGTCTGAAATCACACAGACATTCAACACATACGCCACAGGCAGTCTCAAAATCATGACAATACATTCAGTCAGAGACACTGCAAATGGAGCAACTTATAGCTGACCTTTGACATGGCTACAGTTATCATCACAACAACGGAAGTAAACCTAAGTGAAGTCATCATTTTCAAGGGAGTGAATTGAATTGAATTTGTTTTTGTGACTTCTTAGCAAACAAAGTAAATTTGCTCACGCCATGAAGCTCATAAAACGTTATATATTTCCCTATTTGACATAATAAAACTCACTTCTGTATTTTACCACCTACTTTAAATGAGGTCCTTCAATACCTTTCTAATTATTAGTCAGAAGACAGCGAGGAAGTGAAGCCACTGTCAACAAAACAGTGAAATATACTGATTTTTGTTCTTCATTTTCATTCCCTGTCCCTTCTGACAAACATTTTCTGACAGACTAAAGGTCTGATGTCGGCTGGACATTGAGGCAGATATGGCTTCGTGTATTGTTTTCTGTATAATGTGGTATTCTTCAAAATTGATAGGTGGATGAATAGCCAACAGACCTTTCCACAAATATAAGGTGTAACCTGAAGACCTGTTAGTAGCTTTTTTTATAGTATTGAAACAATTTGGTTGCATCTCAGTCCCAAGTCGCCAAATACTTTAAACATCATAATATAGCTGCTTTGTCACACCCCTCGGCCATCTGTCTGTGACGCACCAAGCTTTCAACAAACTCCAATGTGAACCCGTCCATGGCAATACTAGACACTCAGAGCAGCTGGTGCAGAATGAAGACGTTTCCTCTGAACACAGCACCTCTACATCTCTACCTCGTAATGTTTCCTGTGTACACGCAAGTTTAGTTTGAAAGACATTGTTTGCATATAACAAACGAAAACTGCATGTTTATGGTGAACTTGGAAGTTTATTTTGAAAAGACACTGTATATAGTAACAGGCAGAAACTCTATGGTTCCTGTGAACACATGAGTTTGTTGTGAAAAGACAGAATGCCTGTAACTGATGCTTCAAGGGAACATGGAAGTTTATTTTGAAACAACATTATATGCATTCATTTTTGAAAAGATACTGAATGCATGTAACAAGCAGAAACTATATGTTTCCTGTGAACATGGAAGTTTATTTTGAAAAGATACTGTATGTAGTAATCAGCAGAAACTGAATGTGTCCTTTGTACGCACAAGTTTATTTTGAAAAGACATTGTCTGCATTTAATGAGCAGAAACTCTATGTTTCCTGTGAACATATGAGTTTATTTTGAAAAGATACTGAATGCATGAAACAAGCGGAAACTGATGTTTCGTGTAAACACAAGTTTATTTTGAAAAGACGCTGTACGCACGTCACATGCGGAAACTCTAATTTTTACTCTGAACAGAGAAGCTTATTTTGAAAGGTGCGGGATGCCTGTAATGAGCAGAAACTGTATGTTTGCTGTGAACACATGAGTTTATTTTGAAAAGATACTGAATGCATGTAACAAGCTGACACTGATGTTTTGAGTGAACATGGAAGTTTATTTTGAAAAGATGCTGTACGTAGTTAAGAGTAGACACTGAATGCTTCCTGTGTACACGCAAGTTTATTCTGAAAAGACACTGTGTATATATATGACAAGTGAAAAATGCATGTTTACGGTTAACATGGAAGTTTATTTTGAAAAGAAGCTGTATGCATATAACAAGCAAAAACTGCATGTTTACAGTGAATGCGGAAGATTATTCTGAAAAGACACTGTATGCATGTCACAGACAGAAAATGTATGTTTCCTGTGACAATGGAAATTTATTTTGAAAAGACACTAAATGCACGTAACAAGTGGAAATTGTGTGTTTCCTGTTTACACGCAAGTTTATTTTGAAAAAACACTGTATGCATCTAACAAGTGAAAACTGATTGCTTCCTCTGAGCACCAAAGCTTATTTTAAAATTTTAAATTTTAAAATGCCTGTAACAAGCAGAAACCGATGTTGTGAGTTAACACTGAACATTTTCTTTATAAGACACTGTTTGCATGTAAGGTGTGGAAACGGACACGTCCAAAACAGACACCACGGGGGTACCGAGAGCGCCATAGTTTGAGGTGTGAGGCCACTGTTGAGGCTGCTGTATTTGGGAGTAAGAACGTTTTGTCTGCAAACCACAGGAAACCCTGCCCTTCTCCATTTCACAACTGGTATCCTAAAAATAAAAACTTTTCACATCTGTAAAGTGAAGGATCATAAACTCACTGGTGTGTCGGGGAAGTCTAGGGTCTCAGGGTGGAGAGGAGAGAGCAAACAGGACACTGCCTCCTCCTGGAACACATCCTCCTCCAGGACATCAGCCTCTGCTACGACTAGAACTGACACAGTGCATACAGCAGCATGTAATCACATGTGGTGAGATACTAAACGAAAAGACTGGGACAGCTTTTACACTTCAAGATGAGCACATGACAGTTCACCTTCAGTTTTTTAGGATCATCTAATGCTGGATTCCAGAGAAGAGAATATAACTTATTCTTTACACACCAAAACACAAAGTCCCCTTCCCTCACCTGGAACATGCTGCGACTCCAGATAACTCACAGCCTCCTGGTAGACGTCCATCGGGGCTCGGAGGTCCTCTCCTCACGTTGCAGGCTGAGCTCTGCAGACGCAGCATGTGAACGCACTGAGTGAAAGCTTCCTCTTTCTGTTAAGGATGCACAAAAAGGGGAAAATGCGGCTTCCTGTCTGTCCGGTAAACGCTAATGAGAACTGGCACCTAACGTTTAATCCATTCCCACAGTTACACTTCACTTCCTGTAAATGTGGCCATTACAACAGTGGCTGCACGGTTCTACTACTGACATTACTTGTGTTAACTAGCTGCTGTATAGCATATTTTAATTTTGGCCTCAGCCTACATTATGTCCAGGATGTCAATGTCAAGTTTACAGCTTTTTAAAATGTACATGTATATATATATATCTAATAATAATGTAAAACATACAACATTATTATAGTTAATTTATAACCAATGGCAGTGTGGAATACTCAATCAGTCTCAGTTAATAACATTAACAAGGAGCTACTGCATATTAACACATTAACAGTAAGCAAATATAAGTTGTATTAAAGCCAGTATATGATATTAACCTGTGGCAGCAATAAAATGACAGTTGTTAGAAGTCAATAACAGCCCTATAATCATAATAATTATGTGATTTATGACTGAAACAGGATGGTTAACTTATTAAAGAAAAATAATGTTCTCTACATTAAATGTGGATGTTTATCACTGTTTAAATGGAGCTAAGAGCTTCTATCATGGTCCAACGCTGCCCCCTACAGTGATAGAGATGTTAACACAGCTTCATTCACTCTAGTGTTTGAGTCTAATCTGTACTTCACCTTCTCTCTGAGCTCTTTCTTCTGACTGACTGGACTGACGTGACAAATGCAGCATGGCCACACCACTGAGGCGATATTTCCTGTTGGGGCGCTGAAACAGAAGCGTTAGGGCTGGCTGTGGTTTGAGGTGTCACTGAGACAGTGTGTGCTCACAGTCTGCTCCAAGAGCAGTGAGAAATGTTTGCATTGTGTCACAGTTTAACTGCCCAATACTTTAATGTGTGACCACAGAAATCTGAGATCTTCAAACATTAGTTGGTTATCGAGAGTAGGTTTTTAAAAAATATGTTTGTAAATGCACCTGTACAGCACCTCTCTAGTCATCTGAACATTACACTATGAGTCACACACACACATTCACACACACAGACACACACATCCACTTGCTGGTGGCCGAGGCTACCACACATGGTGCCACCTGCTACTCAGGTTTTTTTAACACTCTCACTCACGGATACGGATACTTCGACATGCAGACTGATGGAGCCAGGGATGAACCCGCTGATCTTCTGATTGGTGGGTGACCCAGCTGCAGCCGCCCCTGCATCAGAATGCATAAGAAGAAAGAAAGAAAGAAAGAAAGAAAGAAAGAAAGAAAGAAAGAAAACTGAATAAAACACACCAACAAACAAAATAAATCAATAAATAAAAAATATACAATACAAAAAAGAGCACAAAAATAAACAAAAAATAAATAAGAACGCAAACAATACAAAAAAGACCACAAAAAAATAAACAAAATAACAAAAAATACATTAAAAAAANAACACAAAACAAATAAAAACAAAAAAATAGAAAAAGAAGAAAAAAATACAAAAAATAAATAAATAAAAGCAAACAATACAAAAAACACAAAAACAAACAAAATAACAAAAAATAAACAAAATAACAAAAATAAACAAAAAGTAAATGATACAAAACAAAAAATAAACAAATAGAAAACAAAGAAAACAAACACAAAAGAAAAAAGTAACAAACAAATAATTAAAAAAGGAAATGTTTCAAAAAAGAATACAGAACAAACCAAAGAGATAAAACAATAAAAGGAAATCTTAAAGAAAATAAATGAATGTGATTTTATTTATTTATTTTTTCTTTTTGGTACTGTGAATACGTTCATTCTTATTTAAATCTGTCCCCAACATCCCCTTAACTAATTAAATTTGAGATTTATTTACATACTTGATGCTGAGTTTAAGATTTGGTCCACATTTGGACGATGGACGATGCTTTAAACCTTCAGTAAGTAATTTTGTGGGCAGTAGATACAAACACAACATTGACATATGGTTACCTTTTAAGTTGATATGAGCTCACAGACGTGTGGTTGAGCTTTTTAGCCAACACTTGCTTCACTCATAAAGCAATTACAGTATGGAGCAAAACTAGCATTTGTGTCGGGCAAGCATTTGCTCAAAATTTACTCACAGAGGAACCCCAAATCTCCCATTTCATGTGCTTCCCCCTTACGCCCTGGATTTGGAGTCATGTTTGTGTCCAAGTGATGAATATAAGTTTGTCAAAAAACACACTAAGAACCACCAAACATGAACACAATCACAAAAAAACAAACAATATTTACACACATAAAAATAAAAGAATAAATTAAGCATTAGCAGTTGTCTCAACCCGGTCAGTTTGTGACAAAATATATATACTTATGTTATATTTGTTGCCCCCATATTTATTCGTCTTGACCATTCCTCTCTTCAAGAGTGCCTCGTAGCACATGTGACAATCTCTCCAATGGTAATATACATACAGTAAGACGTTTCCATGCCATGCTGGAATATCAGGTGGTAGTTCGTCCAGGCATTTTTGTAATATTGTGAGACGTGCAGCATACATACCTGTACCTATGATCAAAAGTAGAATCTAATCCCAGCACAAAATTCTACAGATTTAGAGATATATCTATCCCAAATAATGCTTGCAAAAATTAAAACATAACTAGTCCATACCCATTGGTAGCTTTGTCACCTTCTACCTATGCTAGTCCTCAATGCCTATGTGCAGTTTCACATAGATTGACCA
>NC_065522.1:26860869-26864931 GCF_006386435.1 Epinephelus moara | reverse complement strand
TCTCTACGACATACGGGGCATGAGATATGCCCATTCAAAGTTTGCCATTTCAGTTGGTTGCTATAGCGCCCCCCTTTGGCCAATTGATGTAATATTGCTTCATTCACATCCTCCCATGACCCTCTACCACTGTGCCAAATTTCACATGGATTGACCAAGTCAGTGAGGAGAACAACGTGGAACAGACACACAGATAGACAGAGTTTTCGTCATTATATAGTAAGATGCACAACTAAACGCTGCAATAAGAGTCACACCGGTACCTCAATATACCTGAGAGCAGTAACAGGTGACACTACATGACCAGATGATTTCTCCAGCAGGAGGCGCTGCTTCACCAACATCAGTCATGACTGTTATAAATTAGTAAACTTAAAAAAATCTGATCCACATTATGAATCAGGTTCGAATTTCATCATTGATTACTGACTACTACAGGAAGTGTGTGTGGCCTCTCCACCTACACACCTGCCTCTGCCTTCCTCCATCAAACATACACACCTCCTCCTCCTCCTCACCCAGCCCTGTGTCTTCTGACTCTCATTTTCTCCACTCTTTTCCAGGTAAAGGAAACTGAAACTTGAGGGGATACTGGAGGAGCAGAAATGAAGTGTTGGCTGAGGGCGAGGCCACTTTGCCCCCACACGTCATAACGAACTCAAAGCACCTGGATGCGCAGCTTAAGATATCAGATCCTGAATCAGTGATAAGCGCTTCTTCACAAAGAGAGGAGTGCCGAATGGGAATACCACAACTAACTGGAAACCAATAAAGTGAGATTAGCAGTGACACAAGATGGTCGTTAAAATATAAAGTACTGTACAGACGGAGAGAATAAAACACGGCCGACGTGCCAAGTCATAATATGTGGTGCAATACAGAAACGTCAATCTGTGGCAGGAAACATAACTAGTAGAAATACTGCAGCCAAGAGAAGGAATGATGTATGAACGAGATGATGTAAGTCATCGCTCGGTAGGAAGGACATTACAGTAACTTGGAAATGTTTCTCAGCTGAATGACACATGACTGAGGAACCCGAAGGTCAAAATAAAGTAACACCCACATTTTTTGGCTTCCAGTTTTACATGTGATGCCAGACCTGCAGTTTTGTTCTGCAGATTATGAAAAAACAAATAAAAGGAACAAGTATAAAAGCATTAAAGGGAGAGTTTGGATCTTTTAAAGTGGGTTATATGAGGTACGTGTCCATAGTCAACAGCCTCAGTTTGGAGAAGCAGACAGCTAAACACCTAAAAAAGTCAGTATCAGCTTACGTGTACGCTATATTTGGAGTATTTTCCCCACTTTACCTCGCTGTCAGACAGTGATTTCCAACGGGGAAATAAAGCCATTATATTGGTCTAAGAGCTGAAAACTAGAGTGTTTATTGTGTTTTAACCTTTTGAAACCTGAGTCATTTCTTTTAAAAAGAGAAGAGGCAATGAGCAATGAAAGAAGAAATTACCCAAAAGAATTAGCAAGAAAATTATAAACAAGAAAATTAGTAAAAAGAAAAATAATAAAAAAGAAAGTTAAAAAACAAACAAGAAAATGACCTTTTAAGTGCTTAAAAATTTTAATATTTTTTTAGCATAATTTTAAAATATAATAACAAATGTTAACTATAAATATAGTTTTCCCGAGATTTTTTTCTTTTTTCCCGATTTTTTTTTCTAAATATAAGTTGCTCATTGTCTTGTTTCCCATGTTGCTGAAAGAAATCACTCTGATAAGCTCATATTTGCGAACAGCATCTGAAAGCAGCACAAGACAAGTGCTGTCGCTCAAATTGGCTTGATTTCTTATAAAAACACGGGAAGAAGGCAACGAAAGAAGAAATGACCCAAAATTTTTTGAAAGAAATTAGTAAAAAGAGAAAATTAAAAACAAAAAAAAAACACTTAAAAAGAAATAAAGTTAAAAAAAAAAAAGAACAAAGAAGGAAATGACCTAATAATTCTGTAACATAATTTTAAAATGTAATAATAAACATAGTTTTTCCCTATTTTAAAAAATCTAAATCTGTTGTTGATCATTTCTTTTTTTTTTTTTAGTATATTTTATTTTATGCGGGGTCAGTCTCTGGTCCATTTCTGTTCATCATNAAAAAAAAACACTTAAAAAGAAATAAAGTTAAAAAAAAAAAAAAGAACAACAAAGAAGGAAATTACCTAATAATTCTGTAACATAATTTTAAAATGTAATAATAAACATAGTTTTCCCTATTTTAAAAAATCTAAATCTGTTGTTGATCATTTCTTTTTTTTTTTTTTAGTATATTTTATTTTATCTTTTCAAAATATACAAAGCATATAGTCACAAATTGACAGTACACAAACATCAACTTTACGTTACGAACGTTTAAAAAATAAATTAACAGGCAAAATAAATTGATACGTAGCAATGCGGGGTCAGTCTCTGGTCCATTTCTGTTCATCATCTACCTCCTCCCCCTGGGCACAATCCTCCGTCACCATGGGGTCCATTTTCACTGCTACGCCGACGACACACAGGTCTACATCTCCTCCAAACCCACCACTGCCATCCCTCCCACCTCCCTCACCACCTGTCTTGAAGACATCCGGAGCTGGATGAGCAGGAACTTCCTGAAGCTAAACGGCAACGACAACACACCCCAGCTCCACCCATCATCATTGACGGATTCCTTGTACCCTTCTCCTCCCAAGTCAAGAGCGTCGGCGTCATTCTGGACAGCGCCCTCTCATTTGCACCTCATATTCAAAACATCACCCGGACTGCATTCTGCATACTGCATACAATTGCATGGTCTAATGCTACTAGTGTTGTGAAAATAGACAGAACATGCAGACAGTCATTCAATCATATGGGATGGGAGATTCCTTTCCAAGTTGCTCGTTGCCTTTTTTCCCATGTTTTTGAAAGCAACCGCACCAATTATCTCAGGGTTCAAAAGTTTAAATACTTGCAATAGGCACCTGGAAGTTGCACAAGAAAAGTGATGTCACTCCAGGTTTCAAAGGGTTAAAGAGTTAGTTTGGATTCACACAACAACACAAACTGACTAACTAATCGATCATACAAGCATGAAATTTGGCAGGGAGTATTCTGACACAAAGGGGAAAGTACCAAAATAAGATCCTGGGGTTTGCTGACATTCTATTTCAAAATATCACACACAACATCCCTCTTCATCATTCCATCTTAATATCACTGCGTCACTTGTATAAAGAAAACTCCCAGAGTTGATGAGCTTCAATTTGAGCCCAAGCTGACCTTTATATCTTGAAAATTACACTAAATTTGTCACTATACCTCAAATCAAAGAAGATGGCCTCCACAGAGACTTTGACAGAAATGGAAACATTGGCTTTGGGGTTTGTCAGACACTAACCTTTCCAAAATTATATTGTTTATAAACTCCCCATAGATTTTGAACGAGGGTAGAAATCAGGACACTGTGAACATGAAGTTTCCAACTGGTCCAGCCACGGGGTCCAGACTTCTCCTTAGTCATTAGTTCAAGGTCCACACAGTTTAATATATTCAGTGTCATACTTGTGTTTGGCCATGTCGTCCAGCTAGTTTGCTGTCTCTGTCAAGTAGCTGTCCATTAAGTCAGTTTCCACCAAACACTTTCAGCATGGTGAATAGTGCGCTAGTATGCGATACCCAATCTGGAAATCCATCAGTAAAAAATAAATAAATAAATAAATAAAAATAAAAAATAAATAAATAAAAACTAAAAAAACCTTTTTTTTTCTTCATTTACCTCTGGAGGCACAGCCCGGAATTTTTCGACTAACGGAAGTGCAGGGGCCTCGGGGATCGCTCACGCCCTTCACTTCCAGCGGTGCCCCCAGGGAATCGCCGTGTTGTTTACAAATACTTCGGGTAGAAACCCTGCAGAGTTTAGCTATATATCACATTTTTCACGTCACTATATCACCGTGTAGACTAATCTGATGTTTGTTAAGTCTATAAACACAATGATTGAACAAACGTTACTATTTCTGTGTGCACGTTTTGTAATTAATAACATGGTTATCGTAGATTAGCTGGGCTAACTGTTAGCTATTA
>NC_065522.1:26847775-26860730 GCF_006386435.1 Epinephelus moara | reverse complement strand
GGACACCTGCACGTCTCGGCCACGCCCCCTCCATTGTGATTGGCTAAAGCGCAGCATCGTTCAAACTCAAAGCCCCGCCCTCCCCCCCTCTCTAGTCGTCTTTCACACAGGGCTGCCGACAGATTCTACAATGTAAATTGTAGAATCTGTCTTGATAGATTATGCGATACCAAACACAGTCCAATAGTCGCTCTCTTTTAGCTCTAATTTGGGTCTCCACCAGCTCCTGAGAAAAATATCTGGCTCTTTAGCTGCTAAATGCTCGACTAAAGTTCTGTTTCCACCAAACATTTTCGGTATGGTACCCTTGGAACCAAAGTAACCATTGAGACATGGTACCTAGACCCTAGTGTTTCCACCGCAAACAATTCTCTTAAATGTGGGCGGGGTTGTTGTCACTCACTGCTCCGTCCAGCACTCACTATATTTCCTCATTACCTGTGACACAGATGGAAGTCTGCAGAACGAGGCTGCACGCTGACATTTTCAGAACAAAATAGAACAGGCTGCAGTAAAAGACCGTCCGCTACGGACCAATCAACAGACTGCAGTGTTCACAGCTCCACCTTTTAGTACCAGATCTGTGTGCTAGGTACCTCAACAGAGGGGGGACCAAACATGGGGACGGGACGGAACGGTCCAATTGGTACCATCCACAACTTTTCACAGTGGAGACGGGAAAAAAAGCATACCGAACTGAACGGGGCTCTCGTCACTCACTCTACAGCAGGAAACAGCACCTCAAAATAAAAGCTCTTGTCCCCGGAAATTCACTGACCTTCAAAATAAAGTGTTTTTTACAAACTTGACATGTTCGCGAGTCACTTGTGAACCATTCAGAATGGACACACCAGTTGGGAACCACTTATCTTTTCTACTCTAAGCACCTGATGGCCACTAAAGCAGGGGTTCTCAACCTTTTTCATGGTAAGGACCCCTAAATTGAGACTTTTTTAGGTTACGGACCCCA
Organism: Epinephelus moara; assembly: GCF_006386435.1. NCBI lineage: Eukaryota > Metazoa > Chordata > Actinopteri > Perciformes > Serranidae > Epinephelus > Epinephelus moara. The sequence continues at coordinate 26,859,760 of NC_065522.1, read as the reverse complement.
TTAAATTTTGCTTCAGGGACCTCCGTCTGAAAAGATTTTGGTCTTTAGATATTATTTGTCACTTTAGGAGATAACTGTGGAGGAAGTGAAGCCTGTGATCACAATACTCAGTCTTATGACTCTTTCTCATTTCCACTTCTTTAGTGACTTAAAAAGTGGAAATAAATTATTCCTCTTTTTTCTGGGGACCCTCTGGAACTCCTTCAAGGACCACTGGTTAAGAACCGCTGACTTAGAGTAACTTATAATCATGATATAATGCATTATAGAATGATTGTAATGTATTCCAACAATGACAATTATGATACACTATTACCTGCTAATTTGTAGGATATTATACAAACTGTTCTATGAGGACACGTTGCTTTCAGACACAGGCGTCACAGAAAGCGTTACCTAAAGTCTTTTAGTGTAGATTTTTACTGCCATCTTCTGCAGTTTGCATTGGAGCCCCCCCATCTGTGCAGATTTTATCATATCAGAGCATTTGATGATTCTCCTCTGATGAGAACTCCTCTGCACAGCTGCGCAGAGGGTGACAGTTACATACGCCAGAAGACACTGTCGGTTTTTCTTGGCTTCATGGGAAAGATTTTTTTGGGGCCGAAGCCAAGTGTTCACAGTCTAATACTATAAAAATGACTACAAGGAAAATCTGGAACTCTCTTTTGTTGGTTGTGAAACAAAACTGAACTGAGAGGGAAACAAGCAAACAGGAAATGTTTCATCTAAGTGTTCCTCCTTTCCATCATGTGGTTTACCCATGACACTCAACTCCCCGTGAACTGTTTTTGTTGGAGTTGGAGGATCGTTGGACTGAATGTGTGTTTTCAGCCAAAAACTCAAGTCTGAAAGGTTTAGTTTGGAACCACAGTGAAAGAAAAATGTTCCCCTTTCCCCTTATTTCCTCCCCTCAGTTACAGCTGGAATTCTCCTCAGTGTTTCTACCATAACTAAATCAGAAATGAATATTAAAGGGTAAGTTCTGTTTATTTTAGCTTGACCTCATTTTCCCATGTGTCTAAGTGACTAATGGAGACAACAACTTCTGAATCTGGTCCAGTATTGAGAGTGAACACTGCAGTTGGGAGCAGTAAAACAGACTGTAACCTAACTGCTTGGGGCATGTTCGTACCCTTAATGTATGTCTCTTGAAGTGCTTGCTTTGTCACTGACAGGCTCAGATTATTATTCAAAGAGTCTGACACATTATGGAAAGGATCCCTACAGAGATAGACGTTTATGTTAAAGAGTAAGATCCCATTGGTTTGACCAGAAACAGCCCCGAAATCACAGTTGTCAGACCCACCAGACTCCATTCAAATAAACAGTAATTTTAGCGTGTAAAGAGCCAGCGTGTTTTCACATCTAACTGGGTGAGTTAAGGGTTTATTTCAACCAAACCAGAGTTGGTGATTGTTGGTTTGGCGATGGCAATTTTGGGGCTATTTCTGGTAAAACAAAAAAGATCTTTCTCTTTAATTAAAAGGTCTATCTCTGTAGGGATCCTTTCCAAAATGTTTCAGACACTTATAACAACAATTTGAGCCTGTCAGTGACAAAAACAAGCACATGTCGGAACATGTTCTCACCACAAACGAACTGCACGAGCCTCGTTCGTTTGTAACCGGACTAAGACCACCTCTTCAAGAAGGTCTGGGTTCGGTTGTTCTAGTGCACACCTGAGTGTGATTGCTGTGTTCACACCTGCCCAAACGAACCGCACTTAGAGGGCAAACGAACTTGAGTTTGATTGAAGTGACCCAAACAGGGCAGGTGTGAAAGCACCCTTAGACACAAAACATAGAAAACTCCTCCACTGATGGCATGAAACAATGTTAAGATATTTCGGTCTGGATTTAAGTGGTGAACCCAGCAACATTGCCATCCTTGGGGCAATTGTTGCTACCATGGCTAAAAATACCAAATATTTTAAAAGCCAATAAGCAAGATGAACAAAAATAAAGTATGGCGTTTAATACTCTAAAACTACAATGACGCTTCAGTTCCTGTAACATCGTACACGCAGCAGTATAATTGCTCCAGAATGCAAACTGTTGTAAAGATGTAAGACTATTTGAACTTGGCCTCAGCATACAGATCAAAAGGTATGAATGCACTGCACGCCCTCAGCTGTATTACTCACACACACACACTCAGATTCAGCCTTTATTAGATAACAATAGTGGAGAGATATCAAGGACCAGATTTAAATGGGGACATTCCTGTTTATGGTCGGCTTCTGGTTCCCCTGGTCCTTTGTATTTTAGTCATCCTCATCTGTGTACTTTTGTCCTCTAATAATACGTTATGATAACAATACGTAAGTAAGGAAGTAAGCTAAAAGGCTGAGGGCGTGGACTTCGTTTTGTGTGATGTATTACTTCACAAGAGACTTATTTACTTTGAGATTAATAAACCAATGTAAACACTTCACTACAAAGGTTGATCATATGAAGGAACATGACTGCTATTTGTGAAACTCTGTTTACCATACTGTGTAGTCACCACATCCCTGTGTGGTTCTTCCAACTCATGTTCCTCATTTTCAATTCTCTCTTACGCTATCATGATTATAAAGACTGTTGCCCTTAAAATATTAAATGATAATCAATCTATCTTAAATATCTTAATAACTGACATGTCAAAGCAGGGTTCCTACAGCTTAAGACAATTTAGATTTAAGATTTCGACGACCTTTTTAATACCACTCAGAATGAAACTGAAGACCAACTTCACAATAACCAAAACTGAAGAAACAAAATAACATAATCAGACAACAACTTCTTATTGTTAGGGACAATTTTGTTACCTTTTTGGTTCAGTAAAAAGTCAGATGATCTACTTCAAATGTTGAAAAAGAAATGTAACACTTTCTCTGTGTGACGGAGACAACGGTTGAACAGAACCTGGAAATACTTGGTGTTTTTTGGCAGGCTTTATTGGTGATTTTGTGTTGCTCAGCCTGCCCCGATCGCATTCACAAGAATGAGACAGATGCAAGGTCATGGTGACCTTGACCGTTGACTACCAAGATCTAAACAGTTTGTTCTTGAATCCAAATGGACGTTTGTGCCAAATTTGAAAAAATCCCATAAAGGTGTTCTTGAGATTTTGCATTCACAGGGATGAGACATACAAGGTCACAGTGACCTTGACCTTTGACCTAAGACCACCAAATTCTACTCCGTTCATCATTCAGTCCAAAAGGATACTTGTGCCAAATTTGAAGAAATTGCCTTGAGGCGTTCTTGAGAAATCAAGTTCAAGAATTGAATTTTTGACTTGTTGAATATTTTCTATATTTTTGTAACAGAAACGCTGTTTTCACATTTTTACTACTGCCACCGTCTGTTTAACTTTGAAAACCTCAATCAAAAGAGTTCTAAAAAAAAAAAATTTAACCAAGCCTCATCCGAAAAACACAAAAACACAAAACATAAAATCCTACTTCCAACATATTAGCAATTTAAGACTTTTAAAAGATTGGTTTAAGACATTTTAATACCAATTAAGGCCTTTTTTAGACTACTGAACTCAATGACTTTTAGGACTTTTTAAGGCAGTGGTTCCTAACTGGTCCAGCCACAGGGTCCAGATTTCTTCTGAGTCATTACTTCAAGGTCCACACAGTTACATACATTCTGTATGTTTGGCCATGTCATCAAGTTAGTTTGCTGTCTCTGTCAAGTAGTTATCTGTTTGTCCCTCACACTACAATTGAAAAAGGCACTTCAAAATGAAAGCTCTTCAAAATTTACTGCACTTCACAATAAAGTGTGTTTCTACAAACCTGGCACGTTCACAAGTCACTTGTGGTCCATTCAGACCCACTTTCGGACCGCAAACCACCGGTTGGGAACCACTGCTTTAAGGATCCACTGGGACTCTGTCAAAGTGTTCAGTTTCAGTTTCTCTATGTGGCAGTTTCACGTGCACAAATGTTTCTGTGTTCATGTCTACTACCTGTCTGTTTATGAGAGCTGCCCTGAGGCAAATTCCTATCAACTGTGTTGGCATGGCTATAAAGTATTGAATCTTGAATCCTGCCATTCAAATGACTCAGAGTGTCGACAGGTATTAGACACTTAAATTTAATGTTTTAAGATTTCTCAAGATTGCTTTTCACCAAATTTAATACAGATTTTATGGACGAATCCTCTTTTTTCAATTCAAGCGTTGCAGGTAAATAGATAGGTAAGGATTTTATGTGGAGTAATGTGGTTATTAATGAGGTAGGGTAATCTACATTTTTCATGATTAAAATACAGTATCCATTTAGGGCAGTCAGTGGCTTAGTGCGTAGAGCGTCCCATATATGAAGGAAATGAGGCCTACAAGTGCAAGAGCCTTAAGAGCTGACACTGAGCGACGCAGCTGGACAGCAAAGGTTTGACCAGTCGAAGCGGGCTGCAGACGCTTCGTAGGCAAGTCAACTACCAGGCTGCTCAAAGAAATGGGAATTCGAGGCAGAGCCCAACGTCAGGCCATCACAGCCCCAGGTAAATTGGTGGCTATAGATTGAGAGGGAAGACGCCACTTGGGCCCCGAAATACCACTCATGACAGCCCTCTGGAGGTGTGGTGGGCCTACCCTTGAAACACCAGTGAAGGATGGTACCCACCTGATGACCCCAATAAAGCTTTTGCCCTCCCCTAGCTTTTACCCATGGCTCCAACCCTAATCCACAATCTCAACTATGTGCAGCAACATTCAACCAGTTAATCTCCACGGGGGAGAGTTTAGTCCGCACAGACATCTCTCCTTGGCTCTGCCTTCCCTACGCTCCTTCTTACCTTTCTATCTACCTTTGTTCTTTCCTATTTTGGTATCCATCTAACCCTTTGGCTCCCACTCGGACCCCCAGATGGTATGGAGCTATATTTGTGTCTTTATTACATGCGAGAAAATAAATGATATGAGAGGGGAAAAAATGTTTGAGAGAAAAAAAAATATTTGAGAGAGAAAGTTTTCACACTGATAGCAAAAAATAATAATATTTGAGACTAAAAAAAGTTTTGAGAAAGTATTTTGTCATAGAATATAAAAAATAATAATTTGAGATTTAAAAAATTATTTCCAAGAAAAAAACTCTCTCAAAAACCTTTTTTTTTACTCTCAAATATTATTTTTTTGCTATCAGTGTGAAAACATTTTCTCTCTCTCTCTCTCAAAAAAAATTGTTTCTCTCAAAACATTTTCCTTCTCTCTCTCAAAACCTAAGTCTTTGCTCTCGTGTCAGGATTTTGCTCTCACTGTGAAAATAATGTCATGGGCGGGGCCACGTTCCTATTGGCCAGTCTCAATCGACTTGACAGCTAGGTGAGGATCGTCTTGGGAGTCCAATTCAACTGAATCATTCATCCACCATGGTGGATTCACCGGCATAGATGCGCTATGGTTTTTTTCTCGGAAATCATTTTTTAAATCTCAGATTATTTTTTTTTATATTCTATGACAAAATATTTTCTCTCAAAACTTTTTTTAGTCTCAAATATTATTATTTTTTGCTATCAGTGTGAAAACTTTTTCTCTCAAATATTTTTTTTTCTGTCAAACATTTTTTCCCCCTCTCATATCATTTATTTTCTCGCACGTAATAAAGACACAAATATAGCTCCATAGATGGCACTATTACTCCCCCTCCTAGTCTCAAGTATGTGCATCAGGGATTGTAACATCTAGTCCTAAACTGAACTGAACTCCATAGCAGGGTTTAGGAATTATGAATAAACCTTGAGAAGTCTTATTTCAAACAGGTGTTAAATTTACTTTAATAATTTGAAAGAAACTGATTCTTTTAAGGTTATTTTCTGTCAAACACTGAGTGCAAACTGAGCCTGTTGATAAAGACTTTTTGCAGACATATACCGACATGTTTCACATGTAAAAATAAAAAACGTCCTGCAGATAATTTGGATATACTATCTCAAACTGTCTGCTGTGGTGTGAATGCAGGTGTCTAACCAGGAACCAGGAAGCGAGTCAGATGGTTACAATCCAACCTGTCACCTTCTATGTATCTGCAACTTTCACATCACGAGAAAAGAGGGAAGTGAAACTGTGAAATGTCTGTAATCAAGACACCGTGATAAGACACCAGACTGTTAGCTGGTTGGTAGAGTAACTCCCTGTCTGGACTGCAAACGTCATGGCAGCATTCACGCTAAACAACTGTGTCAGACTTGTTTTGTCTTGTCTTGAGATTTCAAAGCGCCAAGCAGTAGAATAGCGGCAGTGTGCAGTAAATGTACAGTGTAGTTCACAGTTTGCTCGTGAATAAACGCTGAAGATCCTCAATACCCAAGAAGTTTTTGTGTGTTGCTTTTCAGCTGCTGGACGAAAGTAATGGGAGAGTCTGTGGATCTGCCTTGGTTGCAAAATGTAGATAATTATATTATTTCAGTGCCTTTTTATTGGACATTAACCTCACGTTTACATGGGCATTGTCGAAAAAAATGACACTAACTTTATAAGAGAGGAACTGAAAATGTGGTCACCATTAATGACCTTATACTTTAAGGAAAGGAACAGCAAGGGGGACATTTGGTCAGAGACTGAATTGGTGACTCTCATCTTGGGTGTCCATCTTCAAACTGTGCTGATTGTATAGATCTTCTGTGCTGTCGGGGGGAGAGGTGTGTGAAGCATCCATGTTTTCGCAGACGTATATATATATAAATGCTAACTGCAACTTGATGGCGGTAATTCTTGATTTTTAAATACATGTTTGATTAGGTAAGGGATACTGTCTGACAAGGTGTCCAAGACAGGGTGGCCACAGTACTGTCCGATGCGCAGCTCCTATACCATGGTTGGCCATGGTGTGACAAAAGGAGAAAAAAAGTATACCACTCATTTATATTTATTTATACGACGGAGTATTAGGGCCACACTGAAGAAATTTTTTTCTGAGATTTCGAGAATAAAGTCGTAATAATACAAGAAAAAACTCGTAATATTACGGGAATAAAGTCGTAGTTTTTAAGGAAATAACCAACAACAAACAGAATGGGTTAGAGAATGAACCTGCTTGTGGCAGCTGCTCTTTGTCTCAGGTGTGTTGCCTCGACAAACACATTTTTTTTTCTCGTAATATTATGACTTTTTCTCAGTTCCAACTTTATTCTCGTAATATTATGACTTTTTCTCAGTTACGACTTTATTCTCGTAATATTATAACTTTATTCTCGTAATATTATGACTTTTTCTCAGTTACGACTTTATTCTCATAATATTACGACTTTATTCTTGTAATATTACGACTTTATTCTTGTAATATAACAAGAATAAAATCGTAATATTACGACTTTATTCTCATAATGACTTTTTCTCAGTTACGACTTTATTCTCATAATATTACGACTTTATTCTCGTAATATAACAAGAATAAAATCGTATTACGACTTTTTCTCAGTTACGACTTTATTCTCATAATATTACGACTTTATTCTCGTAATATAACAAGAATAAAATCGTAATATTACGACTTTTTCTGTTACGACTTTATTCTCATAATATTATGACTTTATTCTCGTAATATTATGACTTTTTCTCAGTTACAACTTTATTCTCATAATATTATGACTTTTCCTCAGTTACGACTTTATTCTCGTAATATTACGAGTTTTTTCTTGTAATATTACGACTTTATTCTTGAAATCTCTTCTTCAATATGGCCCTAATACTCCATCGTACATTTATATATATATTTTTGCAATCCAAAGTTTTTCACAAGCCACAACACCTGAGGGTTTGACTAATACCTGGAACAATCATTAGGCTGATTCAGGCTGATCAGTAATTAAAGCGTGACATACAAAGACTTTATTAGAGTAGCTGAAAAAGAAAATCTTTGTAGTTTTATTGTGTTTTATCTAATCATATAACTTTCCTGATCTTATTCATTTGTTGGGTCTTTGTCAGATGGGTCAATTTGCAGATTTGTTTGTGATGTTAATTCAATTCAGTAGAACTTAATTCATCCTGAAGGAAGTTTTTGATTAAAAAGTACATAAACGCAGACAGGGAGACACTCACCCTGACTTTATTATATATTACTAATATTATTATTTAACTATTGCTATTAGTGGCATCAGGGTAAAGATGGGATTAGTTTTAATATACTTCCTTCCCCTTTATTACATGTTTATTTTCTCCCTCACCCTTCACACCCTTCACACCCACACACCCACACACACACGTTAGTGTTTTGAACTGTCTTGTAGTAAAAAAAATTGTTTTTTAAAAAGTACATCAATAAGGGGTTAGTTGAACTTTTCGCGACACAGTCACACAACTTAATTTGCTTTGCAAATGTCTCTGAAACAGAATAAATGCACCAACACATGCACAGTGTTGTCTGGTTCTAACTGTAACAACAATATTTAAATATCATTATCTCATGATCTGGGTGAAAACTGGGTGCCTGTTCATTCCTCATATGGGACACCGACCGAAGTGTGTCTAAATTAATGCACTGGCTGGTATCAGCCTGAATCAGGTCTTTCTTTTTCTTTGGCAAGCAACCATAGCAGTTCTGACCACACTGTCTTCTTAATCTTGATAATGGAAACCTTGTCTGGCATTACCCCTCGCTAATGCAACATATCTTTAAAAATCGAGAATTACCATTTCGTGGTTGTATGCCTCCGGAAACCGAGTCAAGTTGCTCACCGATTACATATACGACCATGAGAACATGCATGCTTCACACACATCTTCCCCCCAGCAGCACAGAAGATCTATATAATTAGCAGTTTTGAGATCGACACCCAGGATTATCGTCACTGATTCAGTATCTGACCAAGCTCCTGAGATGACGCTGAGTAATGGTCAGAAAAGTTTCTGCTAAACATTATGATGTCACAGTGAAGCTGATCTTTAAACATTTGGATATAAAATGTCACTTGTCATTTTATCCTGTCATACATTTGCATTTCTGTGAAATTTTGATATTATCTGCTAAAGATTTCTTGAGCTACGGCCGAAAACATGTTTTGAGAGGTCGCACTGACCGTGACCTTTGACTTTCGACCACCAAATTCTAAACCAGGGTGTCTACAGATATGACACAGTTAAATTTAAGACTGTTTAGACCTTTTTAATACCACCGTTTATGAAATGTAAGACCATACCTTCAATGGAAATACACAATATATATATATATATATATATATATATGTGTGTGTATGTGTGTGTAATTGACACACATGTAAGTACTCTTGATCTTAACATCGTGTTGACAACCTGAAAACATATCTCATCTTCATCTTCTGACATTAAATAATATTCAGAATCCAAACACATACTGTTGTTTGTTTCTCTATGAAAGTAACATTGCATGTTATGATATTTTACCTTTATAGAGGTGTGTATATAGATCATTTCCTTTTTTACACAGGTTTAACTCCACTCATGTGACGTGAATAAAATCAGATTGGGAGCGGAGCTTGTTATGTCAAATATTTTATTGGCCGGAGTGGATCAAATGTCGGGCAGGAGCCTGACCTGACAGACAGTATCATAACATCCAATGTGCTGACATGCTAACAATCAGCTGGAAACATTTGGCTTTAACAATGAAGCTGAAGCTATTTCTGAAGAACGGCTACATCTAATCATTACAAACGGCACATCACTACAAAACAATGTAAAAATGCTCAGTGCTAACTGCTAAAAGTTGGGGTGCATGTCATGCGACAAAGCTGCATGCATTAAAACATTAAGACAGCTGGTGAGATACATAACAAACACGTCATACGACCTCAGCTCACAACCAACACATAAGCGTCCTATCCACTCATGACCTGCGTGGTGACCATTGAGGTGGTGCCCGGCTGTGTGCCCCTTATCTTCAGCTCACGGCTCATCTGGCACCACACGCACGGGTAACACCAAAATAACTTGCAGCAGTCGTCACAGCAGGAGCCCTGCAGGAGAAAGAGAGGGACGACGAGAGAGAGAAGGGGTGAATCCAACAGGGGTAATTGGTGTTTTTTAGTGGAAAAATCTTTTGAGGTCTGACATACTTTATGGAAAGGATCCCTACAGAGATAGACCTTGTTGGAAAAGACGTAGATCCTTAGATCCCCAAAATCACCATCGCCAAACCCACCAGACTCCATTTAAATAAACAGTAATTTTACCATCATAAAACACACGTCATTCAAAGTCTTTAGAAACAAATACCACCAACTCTGATTTGGTTGAAATAAACCTTTAATTCACCCAGTCAGATGTGAAAATATGCTGCCTCTATACACGCTAAAATTACTGTTTATTTAAATGGAGTCTGGTGGGTTTTTGTGGGCAGCTGGGAACCTGTCAGTGTCACAAGGAGCACTTCTTGTGGACGTTAACTGACGGTGCATATTACCCTGAGTAGTCACACTACAGGCCGCATTTTCCTGACCAAACCCGACTCGAGTCAGACACAACTATACCCAGCAGACTGCAAGCCCGACGCAGTCTGCTACCTGACATATTTATTGTTATGGACAGTGTGTAAATGACCATCAAAAGGCTGCTGTGCGCACAGTTTAACACGCAGCACGCAGAGCAGCGCAGTCTGTGTTGCATTCAGGCGTTGTCACGTAAATGACAAAGTCCAGCACTTGAATGGGCCACAGCACAACACAGTGGTGGGCCAAATCCGAGCAAAATTTCTGATTTGCTATCCGAACCCGGCCTGACTCATCGGGTGCCGTCGGGCTCGGGTAAGGTATCCATACTCTGAAGCCCACTGAAAACAGTTTAATCTAGCAGGCTATTTACGGACACTAAATATGTGAATGAGCCTGGCTGTCGTTGAGTTAATTCAAAGCAGAATTATTATTATTAATTTTTTTTTTTTAATTGGCGGTGGTGGATATGGAGCTATATGGAGCTACATTTGTTTCTTTATTATTCAATCAAACAGAGTAGGTTTTGCAATCAAAAAAAGGATTTGAGAGCAAAAGTATCAATATTGCAACCAAGAAATGTTTTATTGCAAGTGAAAATGATTGATTAAAAAATGCACATCCTCAAATTTTGTTTGCAAATCCTGAAGTTTTCTTTGCAAATCCTGAAGTTTTCTTTGCAAATCCTAAAGTTTTGTTTGCAAATCCTGAAGTTTTGTTTGCAATCCTGAAGTTTTGTTTACTAATCCTGAAGTTTTGTTTGCAATCCTGAAGTTTTGTTTACTAATCCTGAAGTTTTGTTTGCGAGTCATTTTTTTTCCGTTTGCAAGTCAAAAAGTTTTGCGAGTAAAAAGTTGAACCTGGTGGGCGGGGCCTAAATTGAAATCTGTAAAACACGTCTCTATTGGCCAGTCTCAATCGGAATGACAGCTTGCAAAGCTTTTTTTTTCTTCTTCTCTCAGTTGGCGGATTGCAAACAATTTAAAGGTGCATACCGCCACCTACTGTACAAGAGTGTGCAACATCATGTCATTTAGCCTGTTTCTTAAGTTAGTGTGACATATAGGGTATTTATGTGTATCTGCCCACTCAATTGTGACATTATTTTATGCATGTGATATCGATTTTGTATCTTTACAGATACCATACAAATGCTCCCCATTCAATTTAAAGCATAACTGCTTTGAGTAAAGGCACGAGAGCAAATCTGGGTTTATTAACGGTTGGTTCTTCAGTTGGCAGTTACACCTAGAGTAAAGCTACTGAAGACCAGCAAAATCACTGTTTGTTTTCATTTATTCTTTCAGGTGGGTAAATGTCACCTCAGCACCTTCAGATTATCAGTAGTGTACCCTTCATAGATCATTTGTTTATATAGTTTGTATTGTGCTTTGTGATATTGTTTGAGGGAACTGTAACGTAAGGTAACTGCATACGAGTGGATGCAACCGTCACTAATGCTAGCGTAGTTCCTCAGGGATTTAAGCTGTTATTACTTTAATCTTGACAATCCAACCTGTGACAACACATTATCAATCAATCAATCAATCAATTTTATTTATAAAGCCCAATATCACAAATC
>NC_065522.1:26842980-26846904 GCF_006386435.1 Epinephelus moara | reverse complement strand
AGCCTAGAGGTAACAAAAGCGTGGACCAATTTTTCTGCATCTTTTCGGGTCAGGATAGGCCTAATTTTCGCAATATTACGCAGATGAAAAAATGCAGTCCGTGAGGTTTGTTTTAAATGAGAATTAAAAGACAAATCTTGATCAAATATTACTCCGAGGTTTCTTACGGTAGTGCTAGAGGCCAGAGCAATGCCATTAGCTAAGGTAAGGACTGTAACTGTTGGTAGCTGTTTTTGATTTTGTTTAAATATGTTGAATTATAATTTTATGGGTTATTGTTTGTCGGACAATTGAGCTAAGCTAACTGACGCTAACGTCCGCTGTAACTTGTTGCCATAGCAACGGTAAATATTCAAATACGGGCTGAGTGCAGAATCAAGCTTCATTGTAAATATAGTTAAGATACATTGTATTTAACACAGGATGTGGGATTTTAGTAGTTAGTAAACTTTTAGAAAAGAGCTAAATCGCATAGAATAATACACGGTTTCAGAAGTACACGGGTCCGTGTGGTCTAGGCCTAATAATTAGGGCTGTAGTCTCCTTGGTGACTAGTCGATTATTAGGTCACTATGCTCTCGTCCGACTAAATTCTCATTAGTTGAATAATCGCCGTGTTACTTCCATAAGGAGAAAAGTGCTACATCAACAACTTTCCAGGATTAATCCATTATTTCCTGCGGCGGGGGACAGGCTAAGTTACCTGTGAAAATGGGGGTGTTTTCAAAACACCCCCATTGTTGACAGAAAGTTGGACTCGCCCACCCTCACGCTCAGCGACGCGGTGACGCAGACCTCCTGTCTGTTTCTATAAGCTGACACCATTTCCCTCAGTGGAAACTGAGCTTTTATTTACTTTAATTTCACAGATAAGAAACAATAAACTGTGAAGACAATAAAGCCTCCACTAAAATAGCATTTTAAGTGGTGTGTGTGATTTATCCTTCAGGGATTTATGCTTCGGGATTTATCCTGGCTTCCTATATGCAGAGGAAATCTCTGCTTGTCGCTAGGCTAATTTATACCATGTAAAATGCCATAGGCTGGCGCTAATAAGGTTAGCATGTTGTATTTGTTTGGAAAACGTGTTTAGTATAAGACAGTTGTTTTGTCGGTGAATGCTGTGAGTGGTAATGGAGCCAAATTATGTACCGTTACCTTTGTTAAATGTTGCTGTTGTCCCTGGTTTTATATGAGAAGAGGAAAAGTCCGCTAGCTGCTAGGCTAATTTCTAAAATGTAGAACGCCATAGGCTTGTGCTAATAATGTTAGCATGTTGTATTGGTGGGGAAAATGTGTCCANCCACGACTAATCGATTAGTTGAAGATTGTGTGCGACTTTAGTCGACCAAGATTTTCTTTGGTTGACTACAGCCCTACTAATAATAGCAAGAATGTTTTATTTGAACTGGCGAATGTAAATTGCTTATGTTTAGCCAGGGCAGAACTATTCAACGGTATAACGGTCAGTACCGTTGATGCCCCAAAGCAAAACTTTTTAACTTGCAAGCAAAGAGGACTGATTTATAAGCAAAATGATCACACGTTTTTACTTACAAACTTCATTTTTGATTGCAGTTCAAGAAATATGCTCTCAAAACAGTTTTATATGATTGCAACAAAAAGACACAAAAATACCTCCATTGAGCTACATGAGCATCTTTAGGTCCAACTGGTGAATGTACGTTCAATATTTGGTCTCCTTTTAGCTGTGGTTTGAGCTCCACCACTGACAAAAACATCTGTCTCTTTAGCCGCTAAATGTTCCACCATGTTTACCAACTCGTCTCTAATTTTTCTGTCTGTGGTTTGGTGCTGGGCAGGTAGTGTGCAGAGGTCGATGAGCAGTGGTGAGTGAACCAGAACAAGAAAGCAGCATTATTTGCATTTCAAACCGAACTCCACATGAAAAGTGTGAAAACGAAAGCACAATTTTTACACACTTCCTCCTTAAAATAGAATAAATGAACATAATTCATTTCAATAATTAGAAATGTACTGAATCATATATCAAATGGAGGCCAACTGTGAGCAAACTGGGTCACAGTATGTGTCGTGACATTAATACCCCTGTTTGCGGTGACTTTGCATTCAATACACAACTTCTGCTTTGAATGATCACACACAGGCCGCTGCTGACCAAGCTCTCATTATGGGTAAGATCTCAGAGAGCTTCAGGGAAAAGCTATAAACTGTTGAGGAAAATTAAATTTGTTTGTCTAATAAGCCATGACAATCTTGTTCCAATACAATGACCTGCAAAACATAGTTCCTCATTAACAAAAGAGAGGCCCTCACAAAACCAGTGATGTGTAGGGTTGGGAACCAAAACCCAGTGACAACAGAGCACAAGTTCTTGAGTTATGCATTTCTGCCGACACATGAGAATTAATTAGCATGTCATATTTCTTAAAGGGAGTCTGACATTATGTTTGCTGCCAGGAACGGAATGGAAAATAATCTCAAAAGCAATCTCGCGGTAGTCTTGCAAACAATGACTCTGCAAGATCCCCAATCTTTGCAACATCTTAGTGTGCGACTGTAAACTCAGTCTTGAGATGTGAGAGTGTGTCAGACTTTAGTCATTTAAAAGTATTTTAAAATCTCATAGTGTATGATAGGCATCAGTTTTTGTTACCGATCACGCATTACACAGTGTGCATATTTCTAAATTAATGAGCCGACATTGTAACTCAGGGTCTCGCAGATTTGTTCCCAGCACTAAGCTTAAAATGAGGGACTGAATTTGACCCTAAACGTTGGTATAGTTTATTCTTGCTTAAAGTGCTTCATTAACACGTCTTTACCTGTTTCTCTACAATGGCATGTTCAAAACGAAACCAATTGGTGTGAGATTGCGAAAACTATTGTGTAACTGTAAACAAGTATTCTCACTGCAGCATTTCAAAACTAAAAAAATGAGGAAGGATGGTGTTGTATCTCACAGCGGCAACTCCACTGTACTAACTTGCCCAGGAGAAACCACAACTACTGCTTTTGTTACAGGACGTCCTTCACAGGAAGCTTCTTACTTGTAATTACTCAAGTTATGTTACGATGTGAATCAACTACAGCCGTTAATCTACCATACGGTGCCATGTTTCTTTGAGTAAAAACCTTTAGTCTCACCATGTACTCATACAAAGAGGCTAGACAGAAATCAAAACTATCAATGTGTGTCCACTACATTGCTTATTTTTGCCTCTGACAGGCTCAGATTGTTACTATAAGTGTCGAAAAAAACTCTAATTTCTTTGTCAGATACTTAAATACAGAAGTTTTCTTTGAAGAGTCCAGTGTTTAGGATTGAGTGGCCTCTAGCAATGGCTGATACAAAAATGCGTGAACGCAAATGTCCCCATAGAGCCAATGTTTGATTTGTCCATTCTGGGCGACTGTAGAACAACATGGCAGACTTCGTGGACAAGGACCTGCTCCGTATGTTGATATAAACAGCTCACTCTAAGGTAGCTACTACACAACGATTCTTATTTTAAAGGTGATCATACACTAATAAAAACATATTTATGAATATTATATACCATGTCTGCCAAGTGATGCCCCTAAATCGTACACACTGGACCTTTAACACCAAGCTTAAAAACAATGTATTGTGTTGCCCACATACAGTTTCACGTGGTGTGTGTTTGGGATACAGGTCATAGGAAATTGCAGATTAAATAATCAACTGAACCCATGAAGAAGAGCAATGTATTCAGACAGAGTTTTTGAATATTTGATAGTACCATTGCCATTTAGCCATTTTTAAGCATTTTTCTGTTGTTATAGCGCCACCCAGTTGCCAATTAGAGTTAAATTTCTCCAGTCACCTTGAGGCGTCCTGTTCTACATATCTACCAAGTTTAGTAAAAATCCATATGGCGGTTAGGCCTAGATAAGAAATTAGCTCTCTAGCGCCCCCAT
>NC_065522.1:26834834-26842162 GCF_006386435.1 Epinephelus moara | reverse complement strand
CCCCCCCCCCCCCACCCAACCCCCCCACCCCCCCTAAGCCAGCCTTACAGGGATGCCGTGGCGCTCTCTAATGCCGGAGCGGAGGATGCAGGACACCACACAGCAGAAGTCCAGCAGTGGCATGCAGCAGCACCAGCCATAGTCACTTGCAGCCTGACACTGCATGCAGGGGAAGCACCAAAGACCACAGCAACCTGGAGGGCAGGAGAGAGGAGTGTGTTTTTGTACTGACATTTTTCCCCGTGACAGTTCCTTTAAACACACTTACAGTAAAAGGTTGGTTTCCTGCGAACTGTTGTCTGAGGCTCTGAGGGAGCTTTATCAGGTCTCATAAAATAATCTTGAGGTCTCGGCAAGGGCGTAGGTTTGGTTTCAAAAGTTTGGGAGGCTATATGGCATTTATTCCCTTAATTTATACACATTAAATCAATCCAGCAGATCTTCTCTAATCTGGACTACGGTGGCTGGGAAGTCAGAGGATGATGGAGACTTTGATATTGTAGTTAGAAGCCTGGAGCCTGAACTATACCAGGATTAAAGTCGGGATATCTCTGCCTCTGCTGCTTCCTGTTTTTAAAGTTGCCTCTTGTGAGTCCAGCAGTACTAAATTGCTGGAGAACGTCTTTGTTTCTTAGTCTTAGGCAAAACCTCAAGTGTGGTATATTTTTTCAAAGATGTAAATCAGTATTTTGTACCAGTATTTTGTTAAAACCAACATAGGTACGGTTTTCAACATTGTATTTTTTATTTATTTGCAGGATCAAGGATGAACTTTGAGCCTCTGCTGTTACGCCAACATAACCGAGAAGTCCTTGAAATGCTGAGAAAAATGGAAATTTGGACAACTGGACAAACCCTGTGTGAAATGATCAGATGCTCATTTCCTTCGCAGATAGTTTATCCAACAGAGAGACACTCACAGAAAGTTGTTTTGACTGGACCACTGAGCGTAGTTACATAGCCGTCGTCATGTTTACATTTCACACAGATAGCAATATTACAGCTGCTACTGTTTCTACATCAATATGGGTGACATTTATGTGCATACAGTACGCTGGGAAAAAACGTCTGCTGAGATGAGTGACACAAACTGGTGAGCAACACTACTGAGGTGTGTTGGATGAACTTACAGGTGCCCATATCGCTGCAGCAATCACAGAGGCCGGTGCTCCATGTCCCAGGGCCGTGGGAAGTCGTCACCACTCTCACCACCTGGGTTGGCTGCTGTTGGACGGCCATGTCTGAAGGATACAAGACAGATATTGATAAACTTCTCGGGATGTTTTCTGGTTCACGTAAACAATAACAAAGTCAAGTTTACACACAACTAGGAATACCCCATGTGTTTATGACTACATCTTGTTGAGTAATCATATTGAAGAAAGAACTTTAAACAGAGTACTTGTAGATGTGCTAGTATTAAAGCTATCCTTTGGATGGTCTGGCAACTTGTACAGTGTGTTTCCCTGCATTTCAAGCAGTGTAGGCTCGAACAGTAATCTCCAGTAAACCCCAATTAACACCTTTCGAATGAACAGGAAAGCCAACAGGAAATTTACAGTACTCCTGCCTTAAGGTGCTGATGGGACCTGATATGTTATCAAGTATTTATGGTATTTATCTTGGTGGATTGGTCAATAACATACTGTCTGGTGTGGTTATCTTATCCATGTGCAGTTTCTCAATGGATTTATTTCTCAATATCTGCAGATAACTTGATATAAACGTGCGCAAGCCTAAATTAGTTTGTCTACAGGTATCCAACAGCTAAATATAATGTTGTTTTAAGACCTTAAATCTCAGAGTGACTTTTGGAAAAAACAGTTTTTCTTAATCAAGCACTGCAGGTAAGTATGAAGGCAAGTCGCATTATTGTTGTCCAGAGCAAAGGTATGTTTTATGTAGGAACATGGTCATTTAGAGTGACTCAGGTTAATCTACATTTTGCCGACATGTAAGTGCAAGTGTAAAGTAAAAGACGATATAAGGATAGAAGAGCAAAACATGTGTAAATGAAATTAGATCAAAGGTTTGTGGCAATTAAGACCTCACAAATTTGAATTTAAGACAGTTTTTATCTAACAAGGTAAAGTTTTCACTATGTTAATTTCATTTCCATCATTTTTATTGCAGGAAAACGTATCTCATGGGCGGAACAACCAATTTACTGTATTATTCTTGTAGGCTACCAAAAGTCTAATTTGTATTTGCAATAATAATAATAATGTTTTTCACCCCAACCCATAATTTTTGTGTCCTTGTACTTTTGGCTGTCTAGCGTATTTAAGCCTATACATTAAAATGTCTTACAGTAATGTTACCACAATGTAAGATTAGGTTAAACAAAATGGTCGCCTATACATATGCACCTGGAATACAGTTAAATAACACTGAACTTAAAACACAATATAAATGTGACTTTTTAGTACACAAATCATATTATACTAATATTTGGTTGTTACGTATTAAATTACAGCTTCAATTAATAATTAATTGTGCTTTGACAGTCCACACACAATTAGTTTAGCCAAATCTAAAACCGGGCAAGGCCAAGTGCAGTAGCTTAATTAGCAAGCTAACGGTAGCTAACTAACAGTCATCGCCGAATTAGCTAGCTAACGTTAGCTAACAGTCATCGCCGAATTAGCTAGCTAACGTTAGCTAACTAACAGTCATTGCCGCATTAGCAGGCTAACGTTAGCTAACTAACAGTCATCGCCGAATTAGCTAGCTAACGTTAGCTAACTAACCATTATCTCCGGCTAGTTCGCTCGATATTTTTAATATGTATTTGATAATATATAATTCTTATAACTCCGAATCCTAACGTCTCTTTAAGCATCGCGAAGTTTATCTTACTTTATTCCATTGAATAGAAATCACAAAATCGTCGTACGAAGAGCATCAGATAGATTTAGGCTAGCTAGCTAACGTTAGCTAACATTGGAACCAAACTCGGCTGTGCTTCTCAATTAGCTGATGGCTAATTAAACTTTAGATTCATGCTTTTACATTCTTTTGGACGCTGTTTATGTCATGTGCGTATCATTTAGCACTTTCCTGACACAGACTGCACCCAGTCATCAATTTTTATATTAGCTAGAAAACAAAAAGGCTTTGGTACATTTAAACTAGCTAATTAATGTTAGGATAAATTAACTTCAACGTTAGCTTAAATGTTCCATTCCCTCAAGTTGTAGGTCAATGGAAATTGTGAAAATGTATCATGACTTAAACTGACATGACAAAACTTTTGATAATAAAGCCAAGTGTACGTTAACTGTAATTCTATCGGACATCATATGGGAACAAGTGTAATGTGGCTATAGATGTAAAATAAATATCACTTTTTGCTTTGTTGTAATCTGTAATGTCTCCTTTTTTTTCCCATTTTTCTAAAGTAAATGGTAAAATGTGGTAATATATTGGTAACTGGAGGTTATAATGAGAGTTATAAGTTCTTTCTACTTTAATCTACAAGTGTTTTATCACTGCAATTAAGTACATTTATTAGCCAAAACAAAAATATGCCGCTGGCTAAAATAAGCAACACCTAAATTATTATTACATTATTATAAACTCATTGCAGGCTTAACATCAGCCAAAGACTGCTAAACGTCCTATTAAGGCAAATGTAAAAACGTCTCCTTACCTTGTCTCTAGTTCTTCCGTAAGCTGTGAAAGACTCAGAGGAAAGTTTGATCCAGTCAGCATGAACGCAGCAAAGTGTGTGATGAAATGTGGTCTGCTGCTTCACTAGTGGTTTCGCTTCAGAGTAAAGCCTGCCCCCATTCAGGCCCTCACACTATCACACCCCACACATAAAACTGATAAAATGTCTTGGGAGTGCCAGATGAACTTTGCATCAAACCCATTACAAGTCATTTGTGCACAAGGATGCAAACTCACAATTTGCACAAGCAACAACATGCAAGATATGTACTACAACTCAACAACAGTGATTCCAGAGTCAGGGCAGTGCCCTGGGGCAATATGTACACAAGGCACAACTGGCACAACAGGATCATGGGTGACTCATGTAACGTTTTGACAAAGTGCCATGCTTTCTACTCACTCCCTGGAGATTTAAAAAGTAGCAGATAGTAGTTAGCAGCTAATTCTAAGAAGATGACAGCGGCCAAAAATGTGAGGTCCAGGAGCTTCTTACCCTCTGATCAGGGGATGCGATAAGTCCTCCTATAACAGGGACAGGAAATGATTGTCATTGGCATGTTATGCCATTGTTATTGTCTCTAAAGTGCTGCAAACGCATATAGTATATGTCACAGTAGAGGCCGACGCTGTTGTGTTGCCAGATCACAGCTTCTGCGATGCCATCCCTCTGTCTAAAATCACACACAGGAGCAGCATGAGGCCACTGTTGTTTGGTTCTGTGTAAAAAAGCAAAGGTGGTGTAAAGAAGGGACTTCGTAGTGGCCCTATAGCGCGATCTCTTTGTAAAACGGGCCCATATTGTTTGTAGAAATATCCACCACTGGGCCAGAGTTATCACTTAATGATCAAACTTTATATGATCTAGTTCAAAGTAGATTAATTTACAGCAGACTGTCCAACAAAAGCCAGAAAATTTAAAGTTAAACAATTTAGTACAACATAAGATTAAATTGTGGTTAGTAGTTGCAATTCACTACAAACTACTCCCAGTGGAAAATGATACTGGGACATTACCTGAAGGTCATTAAATAGCACACAGTAAAATGTATTATTCCTGAATGGCTGCCATACACTATGAGTAGAATCATTATGGTCACACTGGATCAAATAATAACATAGGCCTATTGGAGAGGCCCTAGGCGTAGATTTTACGGGGGACGCAATTTATAACGTGTGCACTAAAAACAGATAATGATTACATTTTCTTTTATTATTAGATCAAATACCCATGACAAATGGAGCTCAGTACATGGAATTATCATTAAATAATCCACTGATGATTTACTATGATCAGTCAGTGGAACTGTACAAAATTATTACAGGAAGAAACACACCAGTTACAGATTTAACTCTGCCTCTGCACCATAAAAGTCCCTCTTATGGCTGTATGGTTCCTAAAGTAAATGTGTGTTGTTCATCCACGAACAGGCATTTTGCATATCTGTACAAGTAAAATGATAAATGACTTAAACAAATATGAAGCTGAGGGCTCACGAGGGCAGCGTAATGACACCACCTGCAGGTCTGTGGATTGTGGAGAGGCCTGAGACTACCTTAGCGACCCTGTGAGGCTGTGGTGATACTTACACAAGGGACTGACTGCTGTTCTTAAGTAGGACAAAAATATAGTTAAGCCATGATAAACTGTGGGTACGTTACCAATCAGGTGCAGGCAGGATGGTCCCTGAGTCACAGTCTGACTTCTGTTAAATTCACTGCACACCTGTAGAAAACCCCACACAGGTGGTTTTAATTATTTTTGCCTCATTGGGAGAGTGTAGGCATTTTTTCCCAATCAAAACTTTATTAACAGCAGATTATTGTGGTTTGTTGCGCATGTTAGATACTGCACATCATAGGGCACTGAGATTTGTTACAAATTGTAAAGCCCTCACTCATCACTGTTGCTTTATTCCAGGGCAAGTTGGCCATCTTTGACCCTTTAGTAGGCTGCGACCTTTATAAAGCCATACTGGGTACACTCCCTTCGTACATTTGTACTGTGATTGAACAGAGATCTGAATGTAGCTACAGTCACTGCAAACCAACTGAAGTCATCTGCCAGGGTTGTCCAATGTTTCTCAAGAGATGAGATGCCTTGAAACCCTTTTTATTTTCTAAATACTCATAAAATACTCAAAGAATATTTGAAGTTCAGCATAAAACAAGTGTTTGTTCCAAAGAAAGTGAAGAAATAAGACCTTTTGAAAATTATCAAGTTATCAATTCCCTTGTTGTTAGACTCTACATTCAAAAATAACACTATGCTTTTTGTATCTGGGACCAAGAGTCTCCGTGATTAAAGGGGACATTTAAGTCAAAAAGTTACTTGAATGAGTTCAGACATTAAATAGGCAAGAGAAGGACTCAACCTCCTTTGCGCTGAAGGAACATAAAGGGAAACATCAGGTGTAAATTTGTACAGGAATTCATGGCATGTGTACAATTTTTACATAAGTTTCTTTAACTTTAATGTGGACAAAATATCTATTACATTCAGTCCAAACATTCCTGTTAATATTAGACTGATGTCTCCCTCTACTGTTAGCTTTGATGAAGCTGATGGAACAGGATGAACACACCTTCATAGTTCTCAATGGTAGATGGAGTCCTGACACCTCTTGATTCCCAATGATTCCTCTTGAGGTACATGCAACCCAGAGCACCTCTGATTGGCCTGCTGTTCCTGCTCTGGGCAGAAGGTGGCAGCATATGTCCAACAGTTAGTTTAGGTGGCACACTGCACTGTTTCAGATAAAGGGAGTCCCAGCCATGAAATAAAAAATGAAGGCAGGAGACAAATCAACTTTGGTACACTCTTAGAAACAAGGGTTCCAAATGGTTCTTCCTGAAGAGCTGAAGAAAGGGATCTTCAAGGGTTCATTGTAAAACTAAAGATTCAAGAGAGTTAATCAATAATTGTTGAAAGCATGGGGTGTTAAAAGATTCTTACCTTGACATATTCAAATGCTTACCCATGTTTCTAATGGTAATTTTAAACGTAGAGTTTCAGTTCCCAACAATTCTGCACCAATGAAATAATATAGAGTGTAGTGATTTCAATAAGTCTCCATCCCCTATAACGTGACTGCAGACTAGGATTGTTGTGGGTTGGATCACATTAGCCGCGGCCCTTTAGGAACCTAATGAACCCCAAGGCTGCTGGATGTGGTTCCCTTGGTCCCTGGATAACCTGTTTGGGCATTAATCTAATGCCCAAAGTAATGAAGTGAATTACCATTTTCAGGACCTCCTGTGTGTGTCTTAGATAAAATCCTTGGCATATAAAAGGGATCTTGCTTGAACCCCCTGGGTGGGTTCTAGATGAAACATTTGGAATATAAAATGATTTTTGGTAGAACCACCAGCTGGGTTCAAGATGAAATCATTGGAATATGAGGAGGTTTTCGGCAGAACCACCTAGCTGGGTTTTAGATAAAACCTTTGGAATATAAACGGGTTCTCAGTAGAAACCCCTGGCTGGGTTCCAGATGAAAACCTTGGCATGTTGATTGGGTTCTAGATAAAATCCTTGGAAAATAAAAGGGTTTTTTGGTGGAAACTCATGGGTAGGTTCTACAGTCAGGTCCATAAATATTTGGACAATGATACAGTTGTCGTCATTTTGGCTCTGTACACCACCACAATGGGTT
>NC_065522.1:26787127-26833862 GCF_006386435.1 Epinephelus moara | reverse complement strand
CCCAGCATCTGATGATGCCTATGTGTCCAACACTTCAGGCAGTCATTGACTGTAAAGGATTTGCAACCAAGTATTAAAACTGACTGTTTAATTGATGATTATGTTAGTTTGTCCAAATACTTATGAGCCCTTAAAGTTGGGGGACTGTGTGAAGAAATGGTTGACATTCCTACACGGTTCATAATACATTTTTGAAAAAAGCCTTAAATGAAAGCTGAGAGTCTGCACTTTAAGCAGGTATTCATTGTTTCATTTAAAACCCATTGTGGTGGTGTACAGAGCCAAAATGACGACAACTGTATCATTGTCCAAATAATTATGGACCTGACTGTAGATGAAACCTTTGGAATATACAGCCGTTTTTGGTAGAACCTGCTGGCTGGGTTCTAAATGAAACCTTTGGAATGTCGGTAGAAGCTCCTGAGTGGGTTCTAGATTTAACCTTTGGAATTTAAAATGGTTTTTGGTAGAACCCCTTGGGTGGGTTCTAGATGATATCATTGGCATTCAAAAGGTATCTCTGTAGAACCCAACGGATGAGTTCTAGATTAAACCTTTGGAATATAAAAGGGTTTTTGGTAGAACCCCCTGGCTGGGTTCTAGATTAAGTCCTTGGCATACAGAAGGGTTCTCAGTAGAACCCCCAATGAAATCCTTGGAATATAAAGGGTTTTTTGGTTGAACCTCCTGGGTGGGTTCCAGATGAAACCTTTGGAATACATCAGTAGAACCTCCTGGGTGGGTTCTTCTGGGTAGCACCAGAAGAAGGTGGAAGGGGTTCTGGTTGGAAGGGTTCTCCATATAACATATCATGGAGGGTCCTGGCTGGAACCTTTTACAGATGATGCTAGGTATAACCCTTTATGCTGGGTTCAAGGTAGAAGCCTAAAAAAAGGGTTAAAATTGAACCTTTACAAAAGGTTCTACCAGGAACCAAAAAGGGTTCTCCTGTGGGGATAAGCAGCGAAAGAATACTCTTTGGTTCTAGTTAGCACCTTTATTTCTACGTGTGTACGATAACTTTGCAATTCCATTTTCAAAATCAATTGTCTTTTCAGTGTGAAGACAGAATAATGTTTTTAGTTGACTATGATTTTTTAAAAATCAAGAATAAAAAAATTACGCAAGACGTAAAGTCTCAAGGATGTGGTGAGACACACACACACACACACACACACACACACACACACAGAGGGAGGGAGGGAGGGACATGTGAGCGGTTGATCGTGTTGAGTCAGTCTTCAGACAGACGGCAGTGAGAGAGGACCATGCGGCGGACAGCATCATCATTATCTTCATCATCATCAACCAAACCCAGCTGAGGAATAATGTCAGTAAACAACGGCACGGGGTCATTAGGCCTACAGGTGACAGAGGAATACACCTGCGTGCGTTTTTACGTGTCCACCGTGTCCTTCTCGGTGCTGCTCTTCTTCAACCTCATCATCAACTGGACCATCGTGCGCGTGGAGCAGCTCCGGAGTCATGCCCGCTTCGTGCTGGTCTTCCACCTGCTGGTGTCCGCCCTGGTTTACCTGGGCATGAGCAGCATCTTCTACTACCAGATCCACCTGGACGCACGGCTGGGCCGCTCCGCCTGCCTGGCCATGATCACCATCCTGATCAGCAGCGCCTCCAACATCCTGCTGACGCTCACGGTCATGGCTTTGGACCGTTACTGCGCCGTGTGCCACCCGATGCGCTACAGCTCCACCTGCACGGCGGGGCGCTGGCCCTGGCTGATGGGTGCCGTCACCTGGCTGGTGGCTTTGGTCATTCCCATCAGCCTGCTCCTCCGCCCGGACTCCCAGG
Organism: Epinephelus moara; assembly: GCF_006386435.1. Taxonomy (NCBI): domain Eukaryota; kingdom Metazoa; phylum Chordata; class Actinopteri; order Perciformes; family Serranidae; genus Epinephelus; species Epinephelus moara. The sequence goes on along the minus strand of NC_065522.1, from coordinate 26,832,050 downwards.
CCGCCGGGGTCGCTTATAACGGAGTGTGTGACCGGGAGCAGCTGAAAAACTTCCAGCTACAGAAGGTGCTGTTCGTCGGTGTGTGCACCATACTCATACTGTACAGCTATGTGAGGATACTGGTGGAGGGGCGGCGGTTAGGGGTGCTGAACCGGCGCAACCGGGCCGGGTGCAGGACGATCGCCCTGCACGGCACCCAGCTGGCGGTGTACATCCTCCCTAACTTTGTGAACTACGTGCTGACGGTGTTGGTCAACAAGATGCTCATAACGCGGGAGACCAAAGAGCTGTCCGCCGTGGTTATCTTCGCTTTCTTCAGCTTGGCGCAGTGCGTTGCGCCCGTTGTTTACGGTTTGCGTAAAGAGGAACTTCTGGAGCAGTTGAGTCACAGGTTCCCCTGCTGTTCCCGGTACTTGAAGAGTGTCCTCGGCTGGACTGTGCGCAACAACTGGACACACACCCAACACATTACACGGTATGTCCCAACTGATGCAACCATTACAGTTTGTTTTTAAAATCATTAATCAGGGTACTGCTTTCTCACAGGGGACCCTTTGTAAACAGAGGCGGATTATGAGGCATTGGGGCCCTGGGCACAGATATGCACAGGGCCCCTAGAGACTAAAGGTCTCTTGGAAGCCATTATGTGTCTCTTTGTGGTCATTTTGTGTCTCATTGAGGTTGTTTTGTCTCTTTGAAGTTAAGCTGCCTTGTGTTTTTTGGGTCTTTTTGTCGTCATTTTGTGTCTCTAGTTGTTTTGTGTCTCTTTGTAGTTATGGGTTACCATGTGTTTTTTTTGTAGTTGTTTGGGTCTGTTTGAGGTAATTTTGTCTCTTAAAGGTATGTTTGTCTTTTTTGGTTGTGTTATGTCCTTTTAAATTGTTTTGTATCTCTTTGTGGTTGTCTTGAGTCTCTTTGTAGTTATTCTGTGTCTCTTTGTTATTGCTTTGTGTGTCTTTGTGGTTGTTTTGTGTCTCTTTGTAGTCATTTTGTCTCTCTCTTTGTGGTTGTTTTGTGTCTATTTGTGGTTGTTTTGTGTCTCCTTGTTATTGCTTTGTGTCTCTTTGTGGTTGTTTTGTGTCTCTTTGTAGGTGTTTTGTGTCTCATAGTCATTTTGTGTCTCTATGTTTTCTGCTTTGTGTCTCTTTGTAGTTGTTTTGTGTCTCTTTGTAGTTGTTTTGTGTCTCGTAGTCATTTTGCGTCTCTCTGTAGTTGTTTTGTGTCTCTCTGTAGTTGTTTTGCGTCTCTCTGTAGTTGTTTTGTGTCTCTCTGTAGTTGTTTTGTGTCTCTGTTTTCTGCTTTGTGTCTCTTTGTATTTGTTTTGTGTCTCTGTTTTTGCTTTGTGTCTCTTTGTAGTCATTTTGTGTCTCTTTGTATTTGTTTTGTGTCTCGTAGTCATTTTGTGTCTCCTTGTTATTGCTTTGTGTCTCTTTGTGGTTGTTTTGTGTCTCTTTGTAGTCATTTTGCGTCTCTCTGTAGTTGTTTTGTGTCTCTATGTTTTCTGCTTTGTGTCTCTTTGTAGTTGTTTTGTGTCTCTTTGTAGTCATTTTGCGTCTCTCTGTAGTTGTTTTGTGTCTCTTTGTAGTCATTTTGCGTCTCTCTGTAGTTGTTTTGTGTCTCTTTGTAGTAGTTTTGCCTGTTTTTGTAGTATTTTTCTTGCAGTTTGCAGTTCCTTTGCAACCCCCCAACATTTTTGTCTCCTGGGCCTGTACCCGCCAGACCTGTTCAGTAATACATCCATGTTTATAAAGAGTATAAGTGGTTACCATGGACACAGATTTCTGGGGAGACATAGAACATGTGCATTTGAGCTCAACCCCTCAAAAATACTATTCTACTATAAATTAATGCACTACAGGGACACACTGGTGCATAAAAATTCACCAGGATGCAGGAAATTAAGTTTTTGATGCTCAAATTTTCCTATGGGGAATCCTTGAGTCCCTCCTTTCGAAATGTCCCACCCTCTTCCAGTGAAACCTACCTACGCCCTTGCATGTAACTAATGACTTACTGATGTGAGCATCGTTTGCTGTCACTTTCTAATAAGTCATCCAGTCGGCAGCTGCACAGTCAGCTAAACATGACGACGATACTTTATTAGCTTAAGTGTCATCAGCTGAGAGATTACCGGCTTATAGGTAATTAAAAAAAACACTCACATTAAACGTCCACAGGTTGTCACAAAGTGGGATGAATTTAAAAACAGTCTTTTCTAAACATACATGTGGGCCTATGTGAACATCTGCGTATGGAAACAACACCAGTAGGAAAAAACATCCAGGACATTTCCACTCTCTAACTAAACACTGTCACACAAAGTCACATGAAATGACTGGACACAGTGTGTGTGGTTCCACTGGGTGGCCTACATCTCTTTTTCTAGCTGACAGTGAGCCATTAACCACACAGAGCAGACGAGTGGTTCCCAGCCTTTTTCTGTAAGGGAGCCATTTTCTATCACTGAGTAAACTGATGACCCCTGAGAAAGTGACATATTTTATATTATATTCAGTGCATGACAATACGAACTATTAATAAACTGTAAAATTAACCCAGATAGTGAACGCAATGACCGCAGGATGTTTGTGTAGAATGAGCGATTTGGATGAATTTGGAGCAGATTGTTTCCTGTGAATCATCAGAGATCAGTTTTACTTTTATTTTATATTTTTTATTTATATATCATACAATATATTTGTTTATATTTTATATATTTTTCATTTTATTTTATTTTTTACAATTCTGTGACTGTATAATGCATTTTTTTAAAAACTAAACTATCATACATACTTAAGAGGCTTTTTTGTTGTTGATAAATCAACTTTAAAAGAGCAGTTTTATTTTGTTTTCTTTACAGAAATGAGTAAAAGGATGAGATAAAGATCTGCTCTGTATTTTTTTTAAAAGTTTCATAACCCCCCTTTTAAATCAAGAAGGCCTCTTGAACGCCCGTAAAGCTTTGGCAACACCTCCCCCAGGTTGGGAACCAGTGGATAAGATAGGGGTACAGATATCCCTTTTAGTCTTGTGCCCATTATATTCAATTTACTGTCTGATCAGCCTACATGTCTGTTATCTATCCAAACACATTCATTTACAGAGAAACTGACACTTTGCTGTCCAAAATTAAAGCGCTGAGTGCTCTGCTGATCGTACTTATTATCTTTTATGAACAGATCCCGATAAAGTAAAGGAATAGTTCTACATTTTGGGAAATACATTCATTCAGTTTCTTGCTGAGAGTCAGATAAGATGATTGATACCAATCTCATATCTACAGAAAATGTGAAGCCACTACTAGCCAGTGGTTAGCTGCTTCCCCGTGTTTAGAGTCTAAACTCCGCAAACCAGCAGCTGGCTGACGCTTCATATCGTACAGATATAAGAATGTTACCCAACCCCCCCAGTAAGCTTCAAACATGCAGTAGTACAACCTTTGCTGAAGAAGCCTGGCCTAGATAGCACTGTTTTAGCAAATTTCAGGCCCATCTCCAAGTTGCCTTTTGTTTCTAAAATCCTGGAGAAAATTGTCTATGCACAACTAAAAACTTTCCTTGATGATCACAATATTATGGAGGTTTTTCAGTCTGGTTTTAAAACTTTGCATAGCACGGAAACTGCCCTTTTAAAAGTTTTTAATGACATTTTAATGGCAAATGATAGTGGCAACTATGTTGTTCTTGTCCTGCTCGACTTGACCGCTGCCTTTGACACTGTAGACCACAACATTTTGTTAAAACGTCTGCAGCAGCTAGTGGGCATTGGTGGTAGCGCCCTGGACTGGTTCAGGTCCTACTTAGCCGACAGGACTATGTGTGTTGGTCTTGGTGCCTGTGAATCCTCCTCCGCTCCGCTTTTATATGGGGTCCCACAGGGTTCAATTTTAGGACCCCTGCTTTTCTCCCTGTATATGCTTCCCCTAGGGTCTATCCTCAGAAAGCATGGTGTCACTTTTCATTGCTATGCTGATGACAGCCAGATATATGTCCCCCTGAGTAAAAGCGATGCCTTTTCCCTCAAACCCCTGCTGTCATGTCTTGAAGACATCAAAGCCTGGATGGCCCTAAACTTTTTAAATTTTAATGGAAAAAAACAGAGGTGATGGTGTTTGGCCCCAGCGACTCCTGTGTTTCTTCCCCTGTTGATCTGGGTCCTTTGGCAGTTTATGCAAAGTTTACTGTTACTAACGTGGGTTTTAAGATGGACGGTGACTTTAAATTGGACCGCCAAATTAGTGCAGTAGTAAAGTCGAGTTTCTTTCACCTCAGGCAGCTTGTGAAGGTGAAGCCTTTTGTTGCACATCAGCACTTTGAAACAGTAATCCATGCCTTCATCACGTCGCGGCTGGATTACTGCAATGCACTTTATTTTGGAGTTAGCCAGTCCTCCCTTGCACGTCTCCAGTTAGTTCAGAACGCTGCCGTTCGTCTGCTAACTGGAGTACGAATGAGAGAGCACATTACACCCATCCTGGCCTCCCTCCACTGGCTGCCTGTGCACTTTAGAGTTCATTTTAAGATCCGTTTATTTGTTTTTAAATCTTTAAATGGCCTCGCCCCACCCTACCTCTCTGAGCTTCTTCACCCCTACGCCAGACATAAGGGAACACACTTGTCCGGTTCAGACCCCAGCAAAAATCACATTATCATCATTTTTATATGTTCTTTTAGTGTAAATTAAATGCAAAAATTACAATGACCACTAAAATCACAACTCATATCGCAGTGTCTGCCAAAATAATCGCAGTATGTGCAGTCCTACTGGGTAACACATTCTCATTCTAGACTTGTCAGAAATCGACGTTTGGTCATGGACTTTTCACGTCCAGATATGACGTGCAAGGTACCCTGGGTGCGTTGGTTCTTGACGTTCTAGGATGCCATGTCAACTTCAGCCTGTTACATGCATTGTCTTCTTTCAAAATGCGTTTTTTTTGCTTCAACATGTGGTTGGGTTTAGGGAAAAAAAACAGGGCTTGGCTTTACCACCTTGCAGGAAGCGACCACCGCCTTCCTGGGTGAAAGTCAGTTGATGCTGGACCCATGAACTTATCCTTGTCCCGCCGCGTTTCCCCCTGACACTGCCAGGCACCGTTAAATCAAAACGGCAGCTGGCTATGTATTATGCCAACGTAAAAAGACAGCCTTTGCGTTAGTCTCACCGGACGTCCTTGTCCAAGCGCCAGATTTCTACGACTTCCAAATGAGACCGGGTTGCACTGGGTAGTCCGCTTACCATTTCATATGTCACAATTAAAATAAATTGACTCACACTGGGATTTTTTTTGTACTTTGAATGTCAATAAGGTGCCAGAGTGCATAAAAAAAGCATCAAAATAGAGTTTATTTATCAAAACAATGCCAGTGGAGGATCTGGGAAGGTCTGGGCTAATCCCCAATGGTCCTTAAATCCTAGAAACCTGTGTATACCTCAACAGTGCAAGGCTGCCGAGACTGGATTTGCCTCTTCGTCAAGATGTGTGAGGACAGCAAACATCAAAAGGTAGAAAATAGGCAATTGATTTATTGTATATACTGAGTGTGGCTAGACGAGGCTGACTGCTCGTGATAGCATCAGAGTCTGAGCTTGCTCGGACCTCTGGGTTCACTACTAAATGCTTAGCGTTGAGGTCGTATTTCAGACTTTAAGTCCTCCGATGGTACGAAAATTCCTGACTGCAGAAACTGCAGAGAACGGTGCTCCTATCAACAGTTCCATCTGGGTGTTTTTTAAATGTAAATGTTCCATTCACAGGGCCGAGCAGCGTCGTCTCGTCTGCCTCCATCATGTGACAAAGCCACTGTGGCCTTCAGTGACACACTAGGTCAAAGGGCATCCCGGTCATTTTGACTGATTAATTGAAATTAACAAGCTACTTTGACAGCCCTAACTAAACACATTTCAACATTAAGATTCGTCCACACAGTTAAGGTCTCTGATAGATCTTGTGTCTTCTGTCCCACTAAAACCAACTAACATTTGAGAAAGATGTAACAACTTTATGTAAAACACTGCAAAGAAGTGCTGAATGCAACAGTCAAAAATGTAAAAGTGAAGTCTTTGAAGAAGGGTGATTCATAGGAAAAAGACTTAATAAAGAGAATGTGTGAAACTTGATTTGCATATGGTTCAATATCATTATGACTCCTGCCCCCACTGTGACTAATTAAAACTGACATTTGCTGCACATTTTGAGGATAAATTTGCAGTAAAATACCTCCCTTATGTGTGTTTTGGAAATTTGAGCATGCTTCACATTTACCACAACAACAGAAAGGGGACTCATGAGTCCACCCCCAAACCTGTAGTGTTATTTAAAGTTCTTTGTACTGTCTTTTTCCCCTCAGGGAGCGGACACTGACGGCACAGACGATCATCTCCCTACAAGTCTCGCAAGCCCCAGAGGAGGAGGAAACAAGGCCAATCCCAGTCAGGAGTTTCTCACATGACTCAGACTCATGTCAAGGCGATATGGACAATGCCTGATGGGGAAAAAGCAGGTCAATATCAGGATCCTGGCCGCCACAGGGACGTTTGGATGTGGCTCAACTCAGGCCTGGAAGGAAATAAAGGAACCGCGTGGACATAAGAATACGTGAAGGTTTCTTTTGACCTCTTGCCAGGAGAGCGCATGTGGAGCTGATCATTGGTCAACAGCCGAAGACAATGTGGTTTCAGAAGTGGGCAGTTCTCTTATTCTATATCCTGGCTGGTTCAGGGAAACTCAAGACTTCAGGCCACCTCTCGGACCTCGATGCTGCAAACAGCCCTCCATCCTTTGGATCTAAAATGACTGGGATGGACTTAAACATATCTTCTGGTGAATGTGTTTCCATGTAATTGTGTGGATATTGAAACCAAGGAAAGGGAGGGCACACTTCCCTTTCTTGCTGAGACAGATGAGAAGATATACCACTGTGGGACAGGATGGACGCCCAGTGTCGTTTCGAGTATCAATATGAGCAATAATAAGATTCATACAGGAACAATTGATCTCATGTTAGATCACATTCTGGGCATGTGAACACACAATCTTGTTAATTTATTTCAATACAATAAATGTTGTACATTACTGCACTCCATGGATAAGTTACATTTGTATTTCACATGTAGCACATAGAGAACTATTTTTCTTCGTGTTGTGGTAACGCTGAGGTTAACGGGCAGTTAGGTTTTGGCACAAACAAATGTGGTTAAGGTGAAGAAAACATCATGGTATGACCTACAATAGCTTACCCACTTTTGTTGCTACATATACAGACTGTACACGGCCGACCTCTCTGGGCTGGTTATTTATCATTAAAGGCTTTTTCACATTTTCACATACATGTGATTAAAGAATAAACAGAAAAGTAAAAACAAACACGGGATGTTTGGCAAGTTATTTGGTGGTGATTAAATATATATTCAGAAGTAGGTAAATCATGACACATTTCTTAGATGTAAGGTTACCAAAATTCTAAGTCAGGACAATGTCAAATGCCAACGTTGCTTAGCTTTGAGAAGCAGGAAACAGCTAGCCCATCCAAACATGAAGAAAAAATGCTTCTAAAGTTCACAAATTTACTTTTTATATTGCAGAAATTGTAATTTGTACATTTCATAGTTTTTGTATGGAGTAAACACCAAAGATATGTGTTAATTGGTGAACTCTACAGGTGCTGGTAGGCAGATTTGTTAGCTAGCTTGGTTATGCTAACCATTTTCCAGTTTCCAGTCATTATGCTAGGCTAAGCTAATCATATCATAGCTTTATCTTCAAATCTAATAGAGTTACAATCGTATCCATCTGCTCATCTAGCTAACTCTCGACATTAAAGTGAACACATTAAAAAAATGTTCAGGCTAGCCGTTTTCTAGTTTCCAGTCTTTCTGCAAGGCTAAGCTAACTGTATCATAGATAGCTTCAAATTTAACTGAGTTATAATGTTTTGCTCATCTAGTTAAGTCTCGATATTAAAGTGAATAAACACATTAACATAGCATTTTTACTTTTATGGCAAGTTAGCTCAAGTTTTACTCAACTTCAGGCTATTTGTTACCCGATTTTATTTGCTAGCTTTATTAGGCTAGCCGTTTTCCAGTTTCCAGTATGGCTTCCAGTCTTTGTGCTAGGCTAAGCTAACCACATTTCAATGGTTATAATGTTATCCTATCTGCTCATCTTGCTAACTCTCGACATTAAAGCTAATAAACACATTTCCAAAAAATGTTTACTTTTATGGCAAGTTAGCTTAAGTGTCACTCAATGTTGAGCTAAGAATGAGAAGAATTTGTTAGCAAGCTTTGTTAGGCTAGTTGTTTTCCAGTTACCAGTCTTCATGCTAGGCTAAGCTAAGTAGATATTATCTTTAGCTTCAAATTTAATTAGTGAGTTATAATGTTCTACTCATGTAGGTAGCTTTCTACATTGAAGTGAATAAACACAAAAGATGTTACGGCTAGCCACAAAATCTGCTAATGTGTAACTCAAAGTTGAGTAAAACTTGAGCTAGCCTAACATTAGCTTTGTATTTATGGCGATGGCATGTAGGCTTCTGTAATCATTAAAATGCTAACTTCTGCGTCAGCCTACAGAAAAACATCATCCATGGAACACTTTATAACAATTAAATCAGAAGCTAAGGCGATGATATGGTTAGCTTAGCCTAGCATGAACACTGGTAACTGGAAAACAGCTAGTCTAACAAAGCTAATCTTTCTGTTAGGCTAAGCTAACCATATCATAGCTTTAGCTTCAGATTAACTGTTATAAAGTGTTCCAGGGATGATGTTTTTCTGTAGGCTGACGCAGCAGGGCCTTCATGTCACCACTATAACAAGTCTGTAAACTTCGAAGTTCACTTGTGGGGTATTTACCGATATATTTTGTCATATAACAAGATGTGAAAGTCAGAGGCATATGTTAACCACAGACCTTATTTCAGGCATCTAACCAAAAACCCACTGACTTTGAGATGGGAACCATGACTTATAACCTGGTTAACAAACATATTTGCAAAACATGTTTAATTTAATGGCAAGTTAGCTCAAGTTTTACACAATTCTGAGCTATAAGTCAATTAAATTAAAACAGGCTTTAAAAAGAATCTAATTTTCTCAAAACAAAGCAGACTTCCATTTTGATTTTCCTTTGAATGCTACGAAATATTTACCTCAACGAAAAAAGGGAAATGATATAGTGGCGAGTATTTAGAGGCAAAGTAACACTGTTGGTTTGGTCGACTTGATGCAGGGTTGCTGCTGAGCTCGTCAGGTGTTTTTTAGTCAGACGGCGCCACACAAATAACGGGGAAATTCTCAACGTTTTAACCACAAGGCTCGTGAAGCGCTGGCACAGCCCTCTTCTCTCCGTCTCGCACCCACAACAACAGCACTTGTCAAGTCAGTGTGTGTATATATGGGCAGGAGGGGGTTCCTGTTTTCATTTCAAAGCGGCACTGAAGCAGCAGCGGCAGCTATTTCGGTGGCGAGCATTTACTGGCATTCCTGTGAAGTGTGAATGCCCTGGAAGAGCCCGGGCTGCAGAAGTGAAAGCAGAGTTAGTTGCAGGTTGTTATGTATATACAGCAGAAACAGGAAGTGTGTTTGGCGGGAAGGGGACCAAAAATGTTTCGATGTTTGTTTTTTTAATATTTAATGCTGAGCTTCAAGATTTAATTTTTTGTTTCTTTTACAGGTTACAAAAGCTTGTACAAGAAAAAACAACAAAAGTTAGCATAGTTTGACCTGTGCGAGGCCACATTCACAGATATGGTGACAAAATATTTAAAGAATCTTGTAATTCTTTGCAAACCAAGACAGATAAATGGATGGACAGATGAATACTTTATTTATTGATCCAAATAAATGCGCTGTTAACCCACAATCTCAAAGTAGATCTGTACAAACTCAGACTCCACCAAAACATTCTTTTTCTGCAACACAAGAAGCATGTGATCATATCTGGTATTTAACCGGCACAATGCACGCTAAGTGTCCAAACTTAAAAGCAGCATTGTTCGTCACAGTACGAGAATGTGCAGACCTAATTTAAGTTTAATGAAAGCTTTGATACAGCAGATTAAAACACCACCAAGTGCATTTATCGTACAAGAAATTGCTTCTAAAAACCAACCGGTATGCAGTCTTATTTTCTATAATACAGTAAATGATGCCTGCTACCTTAAGTCAAAGAAAATAAAACACCTGCACTTTGGAAGTTAACGTGATGGCCCTTAGTGAAGAGTGTTGCTGAGCTGCACCAGTATTTAAAAAAGGAACTTCGAACAGCGTCTGTGGACCGGATTCTAAGGCAAAGGATGTTAATGTTTCCGTGACGAGCACCGAGTGAGCTTGACATGCAGAAAGGCATTTATATCATACATAAACACCACACCATTATATACATTTGAACACAATGCAGATAAATCAAAGAAGGAAAAAAAAACTGTCGTTAAAATACTTTTGTATATAAATTAAAATTGCTATAAACAGATAAGTTTAAAGCTTCTTCCAGTAACTGGCCTCTTTATCCTAAAGATGCATTGTTGTATTTATTTTTTTCCCACCAAAAGGCAAAAATGACACCGTAACTTTCGACAGATTAAATGAGATCATTCAGTCGGCTACAGTCATGAAGGCTGAGATAAAGTGAAGGCTGCGTTTAAGAGCTCCATGCACACATTGGAGACATTCAGTCATCAGCTGGTTGAGATGCACCTGGTAGTCAGGGCTGAATGATCAGACCAATTTTACACGTTCTTAATTCATGCAGACTGAAACTCCAGCTCAAATTCTTGAGGTCTTGAATCGAAACTAAATAAATGATGGAAAAATAGGTTCACAAAGACTGAAATTAATTGCAGTCCAGATTAAACAGTACAGCGGAACAGAAAGTTTCAAATTGTGAATAAATAATTTTAAAAAGTTTACTTTTATGGCAAGTTAGCTCAAGTTTATTCAATTTTGAGCTAGACGTTAGCAGATTCTGTGAGCTAGCTTTGTTCGGTTAGCTTTTTTCCAGTCTTTATGCTAGGCTAAGCTAACCATATCATAGCTTTAGCTTCAAATTTAATAGTTTAAATGTTATCAATCTGCTCATCTAGCTAACTCTCCACATTAAAAAAATAAACACATTTCATGTTTACTTTTATGGCAAGTAAGCTCAAGTTTTACTCAATTTTGAGCTAAACGTTAGCCAATTTCATTAGCTAGCTTTGTTAGGCTAGACATTTTCCTCCTTCCACTCTTTATGCCAGATTAAGCTCACCGTGTCATAGCTTTAGCTTCAACTTTAATTGAGTTATAATGTTCTGCTCATGTAGCTAACTCTCAACGTTACAGCAAATAAACACATTCCCAAACACTTTTATAGCAAGTTAGCTCCAGTTTTACTCAATTTTGAGCTAAACATTAGCCAATTTTTATTAGCTAGCTTTATTAGGCTAGACGTTTTCCAGTTTCCACTCTTTATGCCAGGTTAGGCTAACCATGTCATAGCTTTAGCTTCAACTTTGAGTTACGTTCTTTTTATCTAGCTAACTCTCAATGTTACAGCAAATAAACACACTCCCAAACACTTTTATAGCAAGTTAGCTCAAGTTTTAATCAATTTTGAGCTAATTTTTATTAGCTAGCTTCGTTAAGCTAGCCTATTTCTAGTTACCAGTCTTCATGCCAAGCTAAGCTAACCATATCATAGCTTTAGCTTCAGATTTAATTGAGTTATAACGTTCTGCTCATCAAGCTAACTCTCGACGTTACAGCAAATAAACACATTCACAAACAATTTTGTGGCAAGTTAGCTCAAGTTTCACTCAACTTTGAGCTAAATGATAGCTGATTTTATTAGCTAGCTTTGTTAGACTTGCCATTCTTAAGTTACCAGTCTTCATGCTAGGCTAAGCTAACCATGATATAGCTTTAGCTTCAGTTTTCTTCATCTTTCTATGTAAAAGCCATGAATCATTCAGTCCAAAGTTGTAGGTGCATCTCACTCCATGAAAGCTTAAATACACAAAGCAGATGTAAGCGTACCAATGTGTGATGGAGCTAATGCTAACAGAGTTGTTTTAGTCTGAGAGGAGTTGTCATACATGACCCTGAACACGGATGGAGATGTTGAAGAGTGGGGGAAAAAAAAAAAAAAAAACAGATATGAAGATATAGGGAGCGTTGTGTGTTTAGAAACCCAGCGGGTGAGGAGCCACCACTCCTCCGTTCTCCACCACGGCTGCAGAGATGGTCCGCATGTTCTTGAAGAGCTTTCTGGACTCGCTGGAGCGCAGAGTCTTGATGTCACTCATGATCCTCTCGTAGGCCTGGGGAGTGAAGAGAGCGTTAACTCAAGGTTGATCAAGGGCAGTGAGGCTTGAGACGAACATGACAGTGTGGAATAACATCACACCAGACAAAAGGTAAAGCTAGACAACTTGTTACTAGCGTGAGTAGTAATCTGAACTAATATGGTAGGCATTTCTTAAGACCTTTACACACTCTGGGTTTGTTGAATAAACTACATGAAAATGCAAAATAATTGCCTGCAAACATTTTGCAATAAAAGTATTTATAGTGGCAGTGATGCAAATTTGCGGAAGTTGCAACACACAGTTTTAGGTTCTTCTGGGGATGCTAGTGAATAAAGCCGCAAAAATGATCAAGTAGTTGTCTACTATTACATTAATAAAAATTACTTTGATAATTGATTAGTCTGTTTGATTAGTCTTTACTGCTATATGACAGTGACATGGCATGGACAAAACAAGACACTCGAGATCGTCATCTTGGACATAATTTCCACTATTTTCTGACATTTTAAAGACCGAACAACTGATCTATTAATTAAGGAAATAATCAAAAGATTTTCGACAGGGTAGAGGCAGAGGTGCAACTAACGGGACCCTGTTGATCCAGAGCAGCGTCTGGGAGTCAGTCTGAGGTCATTTGCAAACGTGACTTGTTTCTTTGCACTTTTGTCTTTCGTCCACATGCAAACTGAGTTTTAGGTCATTGAAAATGAACCTTTTGTAAAAAATCTATCAAGATATTCCGAACCCGTTTTCAGCTTTGACATTTTTGACCAGGAAAAACAGTTTTTGGTCTTGTCACGTGTGAGTGAGCATCGTTGTCTTCGTCCTGAAGCGTCAGAAATGAGGTGACATTTTGCGCAATGGCAGACGTGGCCAACGTAGTCCTGGCTCTAGCATTGCCAACAGGACTTTTTACATGTTAACACATCATTATACCTCTACATTGAGGAACAGAGGTGTCAGAATGCCTTCAGGTAATAGCCTTCTGATTGGCTGACATCTTCTTCTTCTTTGCATGGCTCTAGGGTTACAGATATATCACTCCCTGTTGGTTTTCCATGCTCCTGAAATAACTTCGTGTTTTTTTCATTTTCATTTGGACTAAGTTTATTTTTTAACTTTTTAGCGTTCGTTCGAAACGACAGTGTTAGCATGAAAGGGGGACATAGAAAGAGGATGACATGCAGGCAAGGACCGTAAGTTGGAATCAAACATGTGGCCGGCCGCGGCAAGGACGTAGCCTTTATACGTGGCACGCCTGCTCTACCAGGTGAGCTACTCGGCGCGCCTGATAACAAAGGAAAATACTCATGTACCCGTGGGATAGGTGTCAATCCCACGAGAAAAAAAGGCCTTTAAAAAGAATGGTTCAACATTTTGGGGAGCACTCTAACTTGCTTTCTTGCAAAGAGTTCGATGAGAACATTGACACCGCTCCCCACGAGCTAACTCAGCACAAAGACTGGAAACAGGTTTAACAGCTGGCTTTGTTCCGTCTAAACTGGGTCATCTTATTTTTTCTTAGTACTGTCACTTGAAGTTGTGCGATACAACTCCCCCACCAAGACAACAGCAACTGTAAATATAATGATGTAAAGTATTAGACTTAATAATGGTACCAAACATCAAGCAGCTGGAACCCCTTCAAACAGAATAAGCCAGTTATGTAGCTTTACACTTTTTCCTTTTACATTTACAATACCAAAGTCAATTTATCTGACTTGGGTCTTACCTCAGCACACCAGGTCTCACACAGCATCTTCTCGTGCTGAGCTGAGGTGCTGCCCTGACTCAGAGAGCGTGAAGCTCTGCACAGAGAGAGAGAGAGGGGAAAGAAACGACAAAAAAAAATGTCACTTTAGTCTACGTAGGAGTTTGTAGGTGGAATAAAAGTAGACCACAGAAACAGTGAGTGGGAGGACAGATGGAGAGAGAAAGAGAGTGGTTGGTATTAGAAAAAAAAAAAAAAGACAGAGGGTTTATTCTCTTGTATGAACGCCTGTGTACCTGGACAGGACCACCACCATGGCGTAGAGGTCGATTGCAGCGTCAGCGACCCTCTTCAGGACAAATTGTTCATCTGCAACAGAAACACTTGACATTAGATTTTGGAGCATTCCCAACTTCTGAAATGACTACCCTCCCATTTACCATACCTGTACCAGCTGGGGATTTTATTCAACAGATTTTTTCGAACACCCACAGGATTTCCTCTGACCTTCACACACACACACACACACACACACACACACACACACACACACACACAGACACACACACACTCACCAATAATCTTCTTGCCGTGTTTGATCAGCAGCTCCTCAATGACCGCTCCGAACTGTTCAATGGCTTTGGTTGTCTACAAGTGAGAGGAGAGACACGGCGGTCAGAGAGAAACAAAATCCCAGATCATATCATTATCAGAAAGATCTCAGTCCAAACTACTACGTAAAGGTTTAACGCACCAGTTCTCCGCTGTGTGCCAGCTCAGGATGCACAGTTCCCTGCAGCGTCAGACCCGTGCTCAAACCTGCCTTCCTACAAACACAACAGAAGAAGAAGGTGTTATAGAAAGTGGTGTGTCTTTACTTCCTCCGCCATGTTTAATATATGTGCCATGTGGTGCAGTGTGTCTACACTGGATCAGTTCTGCCACCTTACTGCTGTGCAGAGGCATTTAAGGTGCAAACACTTTCAGTATAGCACCTTTAGAAATGTACGTAACCTTTAAGGACATGTGTGTAAACCATAGATCTGTTGTATGTTTCCACCACAGAGAGTGTTCTTATCATGTCGCGGGGGTTGTTTCCAGATGGTAGCAGCCACGTCACTGCCTCATCCAGCTTTATTTCCTCTCCACTGATGATGTCTGAACCTTACTGATCGTCCAAGTAACAGGTATGCAACATTTTCAGAACACAAAAGGACAGACTGGTGTGTCATAGAGCAGAGCAGGGGTGTAGTCCCACTGCCACTTTTTTACCTTCAAGAAAGGAAATAGAATATTTGCCATTCGCATGTTAAGGTTAAAACTAATACTTTTTTTTAACACTCACCACAACACATTTAAGGTGTGTTGAGTGATTCACGACATCAACTCATGTAGCTGGCGGTGTTAGCCTTTGAGCGACACACGCAGAACGTTTACATGCACAGTTAAGTTGAGCTAAAGTTACAGCTCGACTAGGCCATTTAATTGGACGAATCGACTGATTGACCGAAGTATACCCGATATGCCTCCTTTCAGCTTGTTAGCATCGGGCCTTTTTCCGGTTGGCCTGTTACGTCACAGACGAAACAATCAGCAGACAAGTTAGCTACGGTTAGCTAGCAGCAAACTGGTACCATGGTGGACAACTTTACAGCTCTGTACATTTCGTGTTGGCTTTGCTTTTTCCTTCTCTTCTTCAGTTACGCATTTAATGCTATTCCAC
The DNA here is from genome assembly GCF_006386435.1 of Epinephelus moara. NCBI lineage: Eukaryota > Metazoa > Chordata > Actinopteri > Perciformes > Serranidae > Epinephelus > Epinephelus moara. The sequence goes on along the minus strand of NC_065522.1, from coordinate 26,816,323 downwards.
TTCAAGGTCAAAGCCCGGGGTGGAAACTTTGGCCAGTTTGGGTACGATTGACTGTATACACTTAGGAGTAATTCGATTCCCAATCACATTATCTGGGTGTGTTAGTCCGACTTAAATTCGATTTGGCACAATTTCAGTCAGACTTATGTGTGTACATGTATTTTAAAAGTCAGATTTTAGCCAGACTAACACAATAAATCTATTTTCTCTAATGTTATGTAAACATACTGAGTGCATTTAAGTATTTTTCCTCAGTCTATAGCTGCTAACTGTTAACTAGTAAAGATAAAAAGGCAGCAAACATCCTTTCATTTTATAGCTATAGTTAACTAACGTATGCAAACTTGCCACCGTAGGAACAGTGGTTACAGTCCAGTCAATTCTCTACTGACCAATCAATAGACTGCAGTGTTTGTAGCTCCACTTTTTAGGATCCGATCAGTGTGCTAGGTACCTCAACAGAGAGGTGACGAAATGATGTGACAGAATGGAACAGATCTATTGGTACCATTCACAACTTTTAACAACGGAAACACAAAAATAACCGTGTAACAAACTGAACCGGACTGCTTGGTGAGGTGAGGCTTTAGACAGTGCTAACAAACCAACACATTACTGTGCACTGTTGCAGATACACACATAAAGTGCAGGTGTAAGCTTGTCACTAGGGCTGCGGCTAACGATTATTTTCATTGTCGACTAATCCGTTGATTATTTCTTCGATTAGCCGACTAATCATTTTATCGAAAAACGTCGGTCTGTCTCTCCCAAACCCAAAAACTATGTTATCAAATGTCTTGTTTTGTATTCAAGCCAAAGGATTTCAGTTCACCGTCATGGGGAGAGTGTGTAAAGCTGCCGATATTTGAACGTAAGAAGCTGCAATAAGAGTATTTTGGGGTACTTTATAGTACTTTTCTATGACTCAAACTGATAAGTCAACTACTAAAATAGTCACCGGTTATTTTAATAGTCGATTAGTCCTCAATTAGTCGACTAATCGTTGTCTCTCTTCAAACTAAAATTAAAAGACCCTATAAGTACATGTTTCTGCAAGAAAATAATCCTATTTTATGAGTTTCAAATGACCCACTGACAGTTTTGAGAATATTCCAGCCAATCTAGTGTCAGGGGTTCAGAAGTGTAAGATGACGAAGGTGATACAGAAACATAAGGACACATTAGCTGCATTACAGAGACGATGAGATGAGCCTCGAGAGGCCGTCTGAAGGTAACGACTGAACTGTTGAAAGGTTTTAATTTAAAGTGAAGAGAGCAGGAAATTGTGACTGTGCGGCAGCTCTGTGTGCATGTGTGTGTTTGCAACACTCCACAGCAGGGGATCTATGTTCACTTCACAGTTCTTTAAATGAAGAAACAGATATGAAATACATCTGTTAATTTGACTCAGTGAAGATAACCACTAAGGAGACAATGATATAGTCGTTTCTGCAACTCTTAAAACAACAAATTGCATCATGTACTGTGAACAGCGGGGGAGTCCCTATCTCCCACCTTCACCTACAGCACTTTAGCACTTCCTGTCCCCCAGACAGGAGACAGAAAGCGTGTGAAGTGTGTGTGAGACACAACCTTTTGGCTCTCTTTGTGATTTCTCCTGCGAGCAGCCCAGCGTTGCCGATAGGGTTCTTCAAGGCCTTCTGTAAGCTCTTCAGCTGGTTACCAGCGTTCTGGAGGGGAAGCAGAGAGGGACATGCGTGACTATTGCTAACAACACCACAATAACAAAATTCCACTGTGTTATTTCCACGGTCGAGGAAAGCTGAATCAATATTCGTGAACATGAGCTACTCCAGCCACAGGGTCCAGATTTCTCCTCAGTCATTAGTTCAAGGTCCACACAGTTTATTATATTCAGAGTCATACTCGTGTTTGGCCATGTCGTTGAGCTAGTTTTCTGTCTCTGTCACGTAGCCGTCCGTTTGTCACTCACTCTACAGCAGCTGTACTTAAAAATAAAGTGTGTTTTCTACAAACTTGACACATGTGAGTCACTTGCGGTTCATTCAGAATGGAGCCAAGACCCACCAGCTGGGAACCACTGATCTGGGACATCTTTCACCACTCACTGTCTGTGAAGTAGGTCCTGACTTTACCCTGTGACATCACAAATTTGAGCTTTAGCACTCTAGATTCTGAATTTGGGAGACAGTTGTTTATATTTATTAATATTTTTGGACCGTCTCAGACGATAGGAAGACATACTTTATCAATCTGTGTCTTATGAGCGAAGGGATCCTACGCGAGCATCTGCTTGAGTTAGAAGAGTGCTGGTTATTTCACATGACAGATCTCTGTATTCCTTTGCGTCTCTGTGCTCTTATCAGGGGTTTGAAGCGCGTGAGACGGCATCACTCAGACATCAGCAAACAGATGATGTGATCAGATCGTGACGACAGCTGGTGGATGTTTGGACACTGCCACATCTGATGAAACCGAAACAGTCCTGACGAACTGATCGATGATTAACTGAGGTTTTGACTGCTTTGCTCTTCTAATTTCCTTGTCTTATCTGATGCCGTAGAAGCAACCTGTTATGCTTTCCCTTTTTTCGTGTCTTATATATAATGTCTCTCTGTGCCTGTCACTGTCTATTACAGTTTAAGGTTGTGCACAGAGCCCATTCGTCTGTAGTCACTCTCACACATTTACCCTGATGTGACAAATGTTCAGGAGGTGAGGCTTCACTTGTTCACATGTTCTGGACATGTTCAAGCTGTAAAAAATACTGGAAAGATGTTTTCCAATCCTTAACCTTAGGGCCTGTCCCATTTCTACCCCTTAAATCTTCCACTTGGTATTGAGTGCCCTCGTTTGTGAGATAACCCTTGATAAAGGAAGTGAGTAATATTAGGGTAGAGATCTTTCCCCTAAGAAGTGGGACAACACTTCATGCAAATCAGCGTGGCCGACGTACAGGCATATGCCACGCATAGTAGCGACGCAATGAAAATGCCGGCTCCAGCACTTGTGTTGTGGCGTGTGCTATGTTTATTCTTCTCCGTCTGATGAATCAACTGAGAAGAAATGCTGAAAACAGGAGGCGCCTACGACGTCTTCTACTTCTGATCAATTTTGTTCGGGTAAGTCGATTTGTTTAAATATTTTGACGCTGTGTTCAACCGAGTTGCTGATGAGTTTACGCTAGTCCAACCATCTGTTGTTTGTATAGCCTACATTACGATCATACAGTAACAAATTGTTTTCCAAAACTTGCCGAAGTTGCTGACTTAGTTGTAAGTGTGGGTCAGGGCTCCCTTGGAATCTAGGGCGGGTTTTAAGGGCCCATCCCAATACCCCCCCTTAGCCCTACCCCTACATTTGCGCATTCCTGCGAGGAGTAGTGGTGTCCCAATTCCTTTTTGCGTGTAGGGGTAGGGGGCATAAAGAGGGGTGGTGGGTATGAAACTAGCCCTTCGGAGCGAGGGATTTCAGATGCTGACTTGCCAGCGAGGGGTAGACGTCACCATGGCTACCACAGAGCAAGAGACGGGGAAAAAAGTTCATACATAGCTAACGTTACCGTCGTCAGGTTGCCTGTTAGCTAGCTAGCTAGCTAGCTTTCTCGCACTTTCTGGCGTCTGTCATCTGTCCTGTTCTGCAAAACTGTTGGATTTTTCACATTACGACAACACACCAGATAGTACAACTATGCTGCCTCCTAATGTTAGCTGGTTAGCTAGCTAGCAGAAGTCCCCTGTCGTCTGTCGTTCATCAAACAAAGCATGACGAATGCAGCAAACGCGATCAGTAGGATGAATGAGACTCCATTGTAGATGCCGGTTGGAAATGTAGATGACTCGCAGCTTCCTGTTTAAAATAATTACGAATGCGTGAACGTAACCGACGCGGTGACATAGTGAGTGGTGTCCCAATTCCTAGGGAAAGATTTCAACCCCTACCCCTCGTTGCTTCATTTCGAGGGCCAAGGGGTAGTGGACAAGGGCAAGGGCTAGGGCCAAGGGCTAAGGCCAAGGGCTAAGGGGTAGTGGACAAGGGGGGGTATTGGGATTGGGCCTAAGTGTTGGAAACCACTTCCACTACCTTAATTCTGTTTTGGGACACCACTACCCTAAACGTGAACGCGCACAAGCAAGTGCAAGTGGGTATTTCTAGGATCTTGAAAATCTTGAAAGATTCACGACTCAATTCGTAACTCAAATAAAAAAAATCAAAAAGGTTTGGGGCCCTTTCTGAAGCACTTTCAGAGTTGACAGTTAAACTGAAGATTTTGTGTTTGTTCCTTGTTCTTGGTGCTTTACGTCAGTGTACACTCTGATGAATCACCCCATCATTCTGAGCCTGCCTTTTACATAGACATCCCTCCTCCTCTCTTTTTATATTGAGCCTGACTTTCAGCTCATCTGCCTTTTTTTTCCACTATTGAGGAGATGGGGGACCGTCCTACTGACGATATTCCGGCTGGTATTAGAGATTAGGGTATGGGAAGGATTGTGATTTCAAGCTTTGTTCTCCATCATGGCTATGCTTTAAGTTTAATACCTGCTGTGAAAATGCTTTGTGTAATCCTGTTAAAGCTGAATAAAAATATTCTTGATAAAACATTAAATAGTCTACACTGCTACATGTAGCTACATGCTAACGTCAGGGAAACATGTAATCTTGGTTGGAGATGTTAATTTCTCCCTGATATTTTGGTGGTTAACTTTTCACTGAGTTGCCGCCATGTTCACATTCATACCGCACAAAGTGTCTCGTACTTCAGCGACATTTAAATTCCAAGATGGTTGTTGAAGATTGTGATTAAAGGCTTCAAAGGGCTCTTAATGCACACAGTATTTTTTGGGACAATGTGTTACATACTGAACAATAAACTGTGCTTGTTTTGAGTGTTTTCCTCTTTTTTTTTTAAAACTAGTCAAGAAGTCTTAATTAAAATTTTCGTTAAAGCAACACTTACATTTCTGGAAATTTTACACTTTTCTTTGTTTAGGTTAAAATGCTATAAATAAGCTGATGGCACACTAAAATGTCAGTGAATTCCACCAGAGATAAAAACTCATAATTATACCATTCTCATATGGTTCTAAGAAAACTCAGACCGAATGCAGTGATTGGCCGAGCGTCCTGTCTGTCTTCCCCATGTGGAGTCCTCCAACTGGACTGACGTAACCACTCGCGTAACATCCCTTCCCCCAACACAGCATCCAGTTGCTAACGGTTAGCGTACTGAAGCCTAACGTTGCCTGAGCCGCATTATTATCTTCCAGTTGTTGCCAGTCACCAGTACTATATCTAACATTAGCGTTTACGTTATATTATAAAACTCATAAGTCATCACTGACCCTGGATAAGTTTCAAAACTCCGGGGTTGCGTTTGACTGTGCAGGACAGGTAACGTTATATTTAGCTTGCTTCCAATATAACATATAACGTTATATGACAACACAGCATCCAGTTGCTAATGGCTAGAGTAAGCCTACTGTAGTGTAGCCTCTGAAACATTAACGTTATCTTCCTTGTGCGTTTCCACTTACTAGTAACGTTAACGCTACTATCTAACGTTAGCACTGTAGCCTTATTCTAAAACTCATCAGTCATCACTGACTCCGGTTGAGTTTTAAAACTCCGGGGTTGCGTTTGACTGTCTTGGTTGTAACGTTACACTCGCTCTCCTCTTTAGTGTATCTAACGTTACCTTGCCAACGCCTACATCTATTATAGACATAATGAGGACATAATGGAGGAGGGGGGAGTAGGCCTTTGGAGGGAGGTGGAGTTGCAGGAGGAGGGGAATGGGACTTTGGAGGGAGGCAGGAGTTGTGGATGTCGCCAGCAACATCCCTACTTTCTCCCATTAATAATCACCAATAAAAACTTTCAAATCACAATCTTCACAACCAGACATGTTCCAGCAGGGATACGATCCAAAATCAGAGAGAAATTTACAACATTTGTAACAAAGATTGCACGTTTTCCCCACGCTAGCATGTAGCTACATGTAGCAGTGTTTGTGATGTGAACACTTGCAGCAGCATGCTCATATAAAGAAATCTGTCATGGGCTGAAGTTTGTAGCAAAAGTAGAAAACACTGTTGGATACAGAGTATTCAGAAAGGTCTGAAACCTGAGGTTTTGTTAACAGAGATTACTGTTCTCATACATACATTCACCTCATTATTTCCGACTTTGGCCACATTTAATGTGAACATTTCACAAGATGAGGAAGAGACTGACAAGGCAACTCAAGGAAACACAGATCTATGGTTTTAAAATAAGCAGAAGGAAGTTGCTTCTTGATCACTCATTTTTAACCAAACAAGACGCTGCAAAAGGAAGTACTGTTGGAGTTTCAGAAAGCAGAAATCACTTCCTCTCTACAGAAACATCTGTACTTTTCCACGCTGACATTATCAGATCACCACAGCTGAGTCAGAGATAATAATAATAAAAAAACAAAATACAACTGAGGTTTCACTTTACCTGGAAGCCATTGAGCGCCACGAAGAGCCTCAGGATGTCGTTGGTGCCCTCGAAGATTCGGAAGATTCTCAGATCCCTCATCACTCTCTCCAATCCAGTGTCCTGTCAAAAACAAAGAGGAGAGGCTGTTTTCTTTTTCAGATAAATGTTACCCAGAATTAAGCTGCAACAATCACATATTACTCATAATTCATTATTAACGGAGTTTAACTTTCCTGAGAATAATCTGCACTGAGATTTGGTCAGTCACATGTTTGTATTCTCATTTCAGGCGACCAACATGATGCAACAGGCTGTAATTTAACATATATTACACGTACAAGACATTTTAATCCCCGCTTCTCGCAAAAGTTTAAATTAGGTAGTGAAAATCCCAGCTGCAAAGAGGAACAGAGACCGGCTATATTCATTTCTGCGCTTTCAAAATCTGCATGTGTGAGCTACTGGTCATATTTTAGGCTGCACATGATTTCATCTGTCCAGAAGAGCAGAGATGGAAATATCACAGGCACACTTTTGACTTTACTTCCTCGGTCAAGTGCACTGAGTCAAAATATGCACTGTGAGCAGGACCGATCCGGCTCTGGCGATCAATGTTTTTCCCCTCTTGCTCATATCCTACGACTGATTTCACAGTGAAATTGCAGAAACAGAAAAGGGTGTGGACAAAATTACTCAAATATCTGCATATGTATGAGGTAGATATATTTTTGAAACGTAATGTTGAAATTCTAAATAAAAATAAAATTACATTAAAATGTACTTTTGTTATTTTCTCCAAAGTTTCCACCTCTGCAGTTTGTGCTTTTAAGTGTTGTTCCATGACTGAGCAAACGTTCCACTGAGAGCCTGGCACAGCGGCACATCTGTTAGAGAGGGGCCTACTGCATAGTCTTGTTTTTGTTTCGTGTATATGTGTGTGCACTGTTGTTTACACACCTTCACTACGCCCCCGTCTTCAGCTGGCTCTAACCGGTCTATTCTTGTGAACATCTTGGTTGACTTTTTTTTTTTCTCTGAAGAGAGCGTCAATGTGGTATCTGCATCTTCTGAGCGTGAGCTCCGACATGTAGCATCTATATGACTCAAGACCGCAACATGTACCTGACTTGCACTATAGCTACACAAGTAAAAGTGCAGCGGTTGTTGGAGATAATGGTGCTGCTACTGCTGACTGATTATCTTGTCAGTGAAAAAAGTGATAAAAAAAAATGCTGACTAATGTAGAAATAGTCTGATGAAGAAGTATGTCACTGTTGGAAGGATGTTCTTTTTATGAAACTGGACTGTCTATACTGTACAAAGACAAAAAATGCTTTTAAAATTGGTGCTATGTGACCAGAGAAAATAGAGGAAAAGAACTGGGGCTGTCGCTTTTGCTCAAGAGGGAGAAAACCTACAACTGCCAGGATGCACTGCGCCACACTGGACCAATAAAGGCTCCTGCTGGTGGATGATGTAATGTGACGTTGGCTGTTTTGACACAGGAAACAAGATGGAGGCTGGCTGGTCACAAACTTTACGTATTACAGTTAAACAGTGAGCTAGAATATGACTCTGAAAACAATTGAGGCGAGCACGTGTTGATGTAACATATAGGTTCTGCAATTATTTAAGTTTGCACAACTGTTTTTATGTATTTTGAAAAGTGTATGGTAGTGGTAGGGGTGGTCCCTTATTGTCGACCAAACGTTAGTCGACTTGAAAGGTCATTAGTCGGCAAGATTTCATTGGTCGCTTAGTCACAGAAACAAAAGTGAATCTCTATCAGGAGCTGCGCCTTGTCAAAATAAATCAAAACCTATATGACTGGACCATGTGGGGATTTAATTTGAAAGGACAGACACAGGAAGTGTCCACACTCAGCAGTCAGACAGGAGTCAGGTTAATTTCCAGGGCTGGTACCTGCGGTTATTCCACAGGCTAGTTAATAACATGTCGGGCAGGAAATCCAAAGTGTGGGATCATTTTGAGAAGGTGAAGGACGAACCCAAGGTGATATGTAAACTCATCTTCATTGGTCGACTACAAACATGACGTATCATCTGAAACATGGAAGTAGCTACATGCCCATTAGCCCACAGCGTCATTAACAGGCGGTAGATAAAATATAGGCCTATAATAATGAAGGTTCATTAGTACGGTTTTGAGAACACACAATGAAAATATATAGAGATTGGACTACACGAGGTGTAATTTTGTGAGGACTTGGCCTGTCGTTTGTTCCTTTTTTTTTGTATTTTCAATAAACCTCACTAAACTTTTTCCCCGCCTCATGTGAGTATTGAGGATCTCCAGAAAAGGAACAGAAACACGAGTCAAACCGAGAAACCTCACAAACAAAGTGGCCTAGGAACTTTGGCATGTTGAAACAGCCACTATATTTAGTTTATATTTGATCAGCTCTGCTTAGTTTTACTGTTTGATCTGGGTTTTTTTAGCCATTTTTATAATACAAAAAACAGCCTGGCGCCCACTTCTTGGTCACAAATTCTCGTATTACAGCTAAACAGTGCACTAAAACATGTTTCTAAAGACAATTTAAGTGAGAAATAGAGTTTGGTCATCCAGCTGGGCGATGAGCAGTGAGATAAGATGGAGGTAACTTTATCTTAGTTTATTACGCATACTACCCACATTGCTATGACACAGAGCAGGTTGAATATCGGCGACGTATCCTTTTAAGGGAGAATATTTGTGAGTTGTCCTATACTCAAGTGACGCAAGCCAAAAAATTCAGTTTGTGTGTGGTGTGATCACAGCTAAAAAACTGCTACAACCGACTGCAGCTTCTCGGTGGTCTCAGGGTTTGTGTGACACAGGATGTGGACTGAGCGCTCACCTTCATGAAACCCATGCCGCCCATAACCTGGATACACTCGTCAGTCACACTCCACGCCGCCTCCTGTCACAATAAAAACAAACAACACACAGATGCTCGTGAGCTTTCGCTGTGACAATTACACGATTACATTTCATCTCAACTCAGCAAAGACGCCGAGAGACGTCTACTTCCTCTATGTACCACCCCGAGTCTCCGGTCTTCCGCAGAAAGAGGAACATGGGAAATATTTTGAAAGAGGTGTTTTCTTCCATAGAGCTTTAATGTGTGTAAGAAATAGATTATTACCACAGAGACAAACAACAAAAGCAGAAACAACTGCATGTTAAATGAATTTAAAAATCTTACAGAGGCGAAGATCTTGCTGATGGCTGCTTCTATCTGGAATTCAGACGCGCCACTGTCCATGTTGCCGCTGATCATGTAGGCCATTGACTGCAAAAACACGCAGACGTAATAGAGTCAGCATGAGTTTATTGCATTGTGTTCATTTAGAGGTTTTCAGCGACAGCACACGATGATGGAAAGGGCGACAGTGGTTTAATTCGCTGGGACTTTATGCTCAAAACATCTTTGCTTGGAAAGTTAACAGGGGTTTTATAGGCGGGGAATCAACCTGAAAATCTACTCCTTCATCACAGGCTTTGAGCAACATGTAATCCAGACAATAAACAAGCTGGAAGTGTTGATAATGCTGTCGCACGGAGACAATCAAGGGCTGATATTGTGCAGTAACGGCAGCATTTGAGAATCAGGATTAAATTCACGGGTTAGTTGTCCGACCTCCGTGACATATTGTAGCATGGTCATGCGGGCAATCTTCTCCTGGATGGTTCCGTAGTTGTGGATCTTGTTCCCAAACTGGGTTCTGTTGGCTGCATGATCCACCTGTTGGAGAGAGGAAAATGGCGGACACTGTCACACCTTCGCTCATAGGCACATGCTGTAAATTCTCAACAGAGGAATGGGCAACTAATCCTCTGCACTTCCTCGTACTTCGAGACTGGAACTGAAATTCTAGCAGCCTATTTTGGGGTCCCTGTTGAAATGTTGTTGCTGTCTAGCTCATGTGCACAAAGAGGAAGTTTGGTTAAGGTTGCCAGCGAGCACACAAGTATCAGTCTTGTGGCGAGCTGCAAAGCTCTTGGCACCAAGGAAACAGCTCAGCGTGACCACACCGTCGCTCTGGTTGCAAAGACAAAAGCCGCATGTTGTGAAAAAAATAAAACAGAGGTGAAAGCGCCTTCAGTACCAAGAACATGCTGTGTGTTTCGAAGCAAGGCATTACTCTTACAGCACGTTAACACACAGATTGTGTCTCCTGTGCACGTGCTTCTCCCACTAACCTAACGAAACAATCACTCATTCAATGGCACTGCACTAAAGCACAGATGGAAAATGTAAATATCACTTTCTTCCAGTTTCTAGCATGTGTTTTATATTTCATTTAGATGGAAATCCCCAGTCTACTGCGCGGCTGTACAAATTCATTCAAGCCATTACAAGCTATCTAATTCAAGAATTGTGAGGCTATACATCGTACATTTCCTGTGAGTGGAGTAGCATTGAACAAGGCAACTGAGTTTGTGGTGTTAAATGTGCATGCTGTCGTGAGGTTACACATTTTTAGTGCTGAAATATTGAAGCCGATTCACCCCTTCGTTGAGAGAAGAGAAAAAAGACGAGACAAAAAGTGACATATTTGGAGGTTGCAGCTTCTCAGTTGTAAGAATTTGCTGCTTTTCTATGTTTTACATGATTGTGAACTGAATATTTTTAGGTTTCATGCTGCTGGTTGAAGACAAAAGACAAGCTGTTACCTACAGCTAAGGGGAAATGTTCATGAGCGATTTGCAGCATGTTTCATTTTATGACTGAAAGGGAAATTTCAGTATTTTTCAACCTGGATCCTGTTTCCTCATGTCTTGGGTCTAAGTGACTAATGGGAGCGACAGTTTTAGAAATTAGTCTTGTACTGTTCACTAGGACTGCAACGATTAGTCGACTAATCGACTATTAAAATAATCAGTGACTATTTTAGTAGTTGACTAATCGGTTTGAGTCATTTTTCATAGAAAAGTACTATGAAGTACCCCAAAATACTCTTAGTGCAGCTTGTTACGTTCAGATACTGGCAGCTTTACACACTCTCCCATGACGGTGAACTAAAACCCTTTGGTTTTCGATAAAATGATGAGTCGACTATTCGAAGAAATAATCGTCAGATTAGTCGTCAATAAAAATAATCATTACTTGCAGCCCTATTGTTCACACTGTCAATGTACGTCCACTAAAACTGCTTCTTTTCGGCACCAACAGGCGCAGATTGTTTCTCTAAAGCCCCGTGTCCACCAAGCACTTTCGGTATGGTACCTTTGGAACCAAAATAACCCTTCAGACATGGTACCTACACCCTAGCGTTTCCACCACAAACAGTACTCTTAAATTATGGAAGTCTGCACCTCGTTTATCGTCCACAGAACGAGGCTGCACGCCGAGTCTCTCTCCATGGGATATTTAAAAAGAGCAGGTTTGTGCATTTAGTCCTTCTCAGGCAAGCTCAGGGGTTTTATTGTTGCTGTAGCCCACAGGAACGACGCTTTTTTCCCTCTGAGTGAGGATTAGAATATATGCAGCTCACATAATCTAGTTGAAATTAATATATATTTTTAAACGCTTGATCCACTCATTGCTAAAAGTGTCTGTCATATAAACTCTCCACGTGTGGTTACATGAGCCTCAAAACCAGCCACAACTCAGCCCTGAGCAGAGTGACCGTCCTCTACTGACCAATCAGACTGCAGTGTTCACAGCTCCACCTTTTAGTACCAGATCTGTGTGCTAGGTACCCCAACAGAGGGGGGACCAAACATGGGGACGGTACGGAACGGTTTCATTGGTGCCATCCACAACTTTTAACAGTGGGAGACGGGAAAAAAGCTTACCGAACTGAACTGTACTGTACTGCACGGTGGAAACAACGCTCAAGTGTCTGACAACATTAAGGGTCACTATAGCAATGTCCTTGCACCACTAATCATATATAAATTAACTTTATGTACCGATTGTTTTCCAAGTTTGCATTTCAGTTGGTCACTTATTTTCACATATTTTTAAACAGTCACAAGTGTTAAAATCTTTAAAATGCCACAGCGATCACGGCATTAACGTCACTTGTCTGCAGTGTTCAAAATAAAAACTACTGGTGCCTTATTTTTCTGATGATGCAGCGTCTGTCCCTGCTGTGTTGCGCATTCAACTACTGCTTGTTTAGCAGCATCGGTTGAATACAAAGAGGTGAGAATTAGTTAATGTACAGTTACATAATCAGTCTTGAACATCTCTGAGGAAAACAACAGAAGCAGCCAGAGCACGTTTGAATCTTCAGCGCTTGTAACCTCAGCAGGAAGTTGCACAGCAGACACAAGCCATAGTGAACTACAACGAGGGGAAATTCCCACAAACCCACGATGTAGGAAATACACGACTGAAGTAGGGGGGTGTAACACAGACAATACAGGTGAAGCGCTCTGCAGCAGATGGGAAACACAACACATACAGAGCCATAAAGCTGCAAGTGGAACCTACAGTGTCTAAATGATGAGAGAAGCTCATTCTCTGCTGTCACACTTCATGACCACTTCCCTTCTCAACTATGTTTATGGTGCTATAGATACTCACAGCTTTGGTGATGACTCCCTTCATAGTGCCGGAGAGAGCGGCTGCCATGCCGAAGCGTCCGTTATTCAGAATGTTCATGGCCACCTTGAAACCTCCGCCCAGCTCACCAAGCAAGCAGTCGGCTGGCACACGAACGTTGTCGAAATAGACCTCAGCTGTGTTGGACGCCTTGATGCCCATCTTCTTCTCAGGAGGCCCACTGTGATTAAGAAGCAAAGACGTGTCATGAGAAAACAACGCGGGCTGCATCATGACCTTTATAGATGAACAGTCAATAACGTGGTGCGCTCACTGTGTCACTCCTCCGAAGCTCCTCTCCACGATGAAGGCTGAGATCTTGTCCTTCATCTCTCCAGTCTTGGGGTCCTTCATGGGGGTTTTGGCGAACACTGTGAAGATCTCAGCCAGACCGCCATTGCTGACAAAGACAAAAAGAGCATCAGATTAATTAAAGACACAACTTCCAGCCATCACACTGTACTAATGGACACACTGCACAATGCTGCCACCTTGTGGTGAAACAATGAAATAACTCTGATTATGTATACTGCTGCTGCGTCCTCACCTGATCCAGATCTTGCTTCCACTGAGGGTGAAGTACTGTCCGCAGGGGGACTGGACAGCTACGGTTTTGATTGAGGCGGCATCAGAGCCACTGGCTGGTTCAGTCAAACAGAAGGCGGCTATATTCTCACCTAGAGGGACAAATGTGCGCAGTGTCAAACACATACACACACAACGGAAACGATTTAGCAGCTCTACATTCTTCCCTCATTAGATTAGCTCCTTCTCAATACAATGGAAAAGGTGTTAACTAAATAAATATGAGACAAAAGATGCAGGCGTACATTAAAGGATGTGTGTAATAAGATCATGTCTCCCCCTCGCTTTGACAGGCGGCTCTTCACTCAACTACAACTACAACACTTTCGATGTCTGGTAGTGATGTAAGATTCAAGAACAAATAGTTCTCTTTGAACAACTTTTAAGCAGGAATACGTTAACTCGATTCACAAGCGGAAGTGAGCCCAAAATTTTTTGTGAGAGCCAGATAAACTTCCGGGGGACACTGCTCCAGACTCTCGTTCAGCGTGACTTTCATTCAGACCCCTACTGCGCCAAACAACCAGTCGTTTATGAGCACACGTTAGGGCCGGGTACTAAATTCTGTACTTCTAAGGGTGCAGAACTACCGAGCACGTATTCCTGTTCTGTCAAATGATGCCAAATTCGGTACCTAAGAGCACACCTGGGTGTAAATGGCGAGTTCGGAAAGGAGGCTAAAGCACAGTGAAGTGTCCCAAAGCCAGTCACAGAATTCCTTGGACGGCTTCTCAGCTTCAGGGCGCCTTGTGTTGCTTCCAACTCCTGTCTGAACCCAGCATTCTCACCCAGGTGTGCTCTTCGGTACTTTTTTGCGGTAGAGACAACAGGCCTCAGCAGATTTGCCAGGTTTAGAAAGGAGGCAGAAGTGCTGCAAGGTGCCTGAAGTCTATCAACTCTGCGGCAATAGTTTCAGTCTATCTGGTCTATTTTCTTTATATTTTACTTTAAAAACAGCCAATATCACTGCTGTTTGTGACTGTGTTTTTTAAAATGACCTACTTAACATATTTGTCAGTTGTGTCTAAACAGAGAGCGAGAGAGACGAGCAGACGCGCGCGCACATACACACCCCGAGTCATTCACAAGCACATACACTGGCTACGGTTACATGATGGCTTCTCATTCAGACTGAAATAAATCTGTATGAAATCATTCGGAATTAAAGTCTTTCCAGGTAGTTTACATGAGAAATATTCATTCCGAATGAGGGTTTACACGGGAGATCAGTTTAATCGCCTTTATTTGGGTCCACGCAAGGTTTGGGGCAGGGAAGGTTTCTGATTGGATAGGGGGCGGGGCGGATGTTACGTGTTTACGTTTACCAGAAGAAAACACTGTAGTCCTCGCTCGGATAACAAGATGCTTGACGACGCCGTTCTTAGTGCCTTTTTCAGGCTTGTGTTGCTTATATTCTTGAAGCAGCAGTACGACAGCAACCTTGTTCTGCTAATGCTTCATCTGTTGAGGAGGAGAAGGGAGGTAGAAGGTCAAAGAAGGGAGATAGAAGACCGTGCTGTGGCGTATGGAGACCAGTGAGTGCAACGAGTCCGACTGCTCTATCTCAGCCCATTGCTATGCGCGCTACGTCAACGCGCCAGAAGGGCAAGGAAACGAGCATGTGCAGAAAGACCGGAATGAACTTAGAGAGGAATGAGTGTATACATGCACACAAAATTCTTTCATTCGGAATGACAAACGGAATAAACCACCCCCTTTAATCGGATTTAATTTTCAATCGGAATTTACATGACCGCTTTTAATCGGATTGGCCTTTCATTCCGATTAAAAGTGGAATTAAACTGTCCATGTAAACGTACTGACTGAGCCGAAGAACAAGTCAAAGCGACTGCTCAACGAAAAGGCTCTTGTTCAGCAAGCTTCTCTGGTAGCAGCAAGCACATCCAACGAAGCATGTGAACAGAGCGTGAGCAGGTAGTGCAAGCCAAAGGAAATTAAAATCTGAAGGTGCTTGTAAATCAAGTCTTTTTACCTGTGGCAAGCTTCGGCAGGTACTTCTCCTTCTGGGCTGGATTCCCAAAGAGCAGGATGCCCTTGAAGCCGATGGACTGGTGGGCACCCAGAGTGATTCCAACACCGAGGTCGTGACTGCCAACAATCTCAACCAGCCGGGCATACTGTTAGATAGAGGTTAGCACCGTCATTGCACTGGCGTGTTTGCATCACAATCTGACACAGTTAAAGGGCATGTTTGGTATTTCTTAACCAGTTTCAAGGATTGTTGTCTGTATTAGTCACTTAGACACAAAAACATAAGAGAATAGGGTCCAGGTTGAAAACCATCAAACCTACCCTTTCACAACGAGATACATGCACAGTAAACACGTAGACGTACCTGTGTGTTTGAGAGGCCGAGGCCACCGAGGTCAGCAGGCACCTGCAGACCGAAGGCACCCATCTCCTTCAGGCCCTCCATGGTGTGATCTTCTACCTTCTCCAACACATCGTTCTTGGCAGGATCGTTTACCTCCTGTCCACAGGAAGAACATGGAGGGTGAGTGGGAAAGTTGTGCATGTGACGTCAAATTATCCAAGAGCTCAAAAATGTGCAATGAAGTTACCTCAAAGAATTTGCACACGGGCCCCACAAGCTCTCGAAGAAACTGCTCCTGCTCCTCGTTCATCACTACGGCACACATATAAGTTATTTACCTACTACGTTTTTTCTCCTTTGTGAAATGTTGCCAGTGTTTCAAACATGGATTAACATAATCTCCTGTGATTTACCTGAGGGGTAGGGGAACACTTGGGCAGTCGCGATCTGCCCCTTGAAAATGTTGACGGCGAATGATTTGGATTCCTGTGGAAGTCAAACACAGGGAAGTTTATGCAAACATAGGAGTATCCAAAAGTTGAAGAGCTGTTTCTACCTGGTGTTAACATGCATCCTGGGTAATCGGACCACAAGGGGACAACTCTAAGTCTGTCTATCTACACCCAGCAGTAGCGAGAGCGTCTCCACGTCTCGATTGACAACTTGTGTAAATTAGCATTTAGAGTTTATTGAGACGATTTTACAGCTGCTACTGTGTTAGCTTGTGCTAACGGGGCAGACAATGAACTGGCTGTTCTCTAGCAGAACAACGGCTCTGGGGCAGCTGCAACAGACGCTGGAAAGTCAGATGAGCAAGGACATCAGCTGAGTAGGCCGTCCTTCACTGTGGCCCAGGACACATTAGCATACACTAGGGCTGCCCCTAACAGTCGACCAGAAAGGTCACTAGTCTGCAAGATTTCATTGGTCGCTTATTTGCAGAAACAAAAGTGAAACTCTATCAGGAGCTGCGCCTTGTCAAAATAAATCAAAACCTATATGGCTGGACCATGTGGGAATTTAATTTGAAAGGACGCTCAGCAGTCAGACAGGAGTCAGGTTAATTTCCAGGGCTGGTACCTGCGGTTATTCCACAGGCTAGTTAATAACATGTCGGGCAGGAAATCCAAAGTGTGGGATCATTTTGAGAAGGTGAAGGACGAACCCAAGGTGATATGTAAACTCATCTTCATTGGTCGACTACAAACATGACGTATCATCTGAAACATGGAAGTAGCTACATGCCCATTAGCCCACAGCGTCATTAACAGGCGGCTCGCTCAGTGTGTGACGTGCACTTGTAGATAAAATATAGGCCTATATTAATGAAGGTTCATTAGTACGGTTTTGGATTTCTCTGTACTGTAAAGTGAAAACCTACTTGGTGATAAACCTTCTGATTCTGAATGTGGTCTAAGCGACTGGCTCTCAAGACACATTGAGGACACTTTGGTGCGTTCACACCTGTACTTAGAGCCGTCCACCTGTGAGCCAATCATCCATGACGCATCTTAATACCAGGTGTAAACAGGGCAAAGACACCCTGTGGAGTTTACCCGTTGACAACAATGCTATGTTAATATTAACTGTAGTTGTGTAACTTCTGTTTGTCCCTGAGGTCTAATAAACGTGTTGAATGCAAACATTTGTAAAGCACTTTATTACCTGCACTGTTTGCATGCATATTAATGAGTTTGCAGACTTCTCCTTTCCTGCCTTTGTTGGTGCATTGCTGCGCCCTGCCACTGGATTAATACATTTGAAACTGTGGTTATGTCGTTAATGAGCATGTGCATCCACACCCGTTCATAAAAAGCTGCTCCACAGTGCTACAGGTGGTCAAAACT
Organism: Epinephelus moara; assembly: GCF_006386435.1. Classification (NCBI taxonomy): domain Eukaryota; kingdom Metazoa; phylum Chordata; class Actinopteri; order Perciformes; family Serranidae; genus Epinephelus; species Epinephelus moara. Next base: position 26,798,550 of record NC_065522.1, on the reverse strand, counting down.
CCACAGGGTATCTTTAACTTTGAAGGCTTGTTGACTAGGAGAATAACTACATTATCTCGAATATTATAATTACATAATAACAGTAAAAGAGAATTAACGTACTGTAGCCACTGCCTTCTTTTCCACTTTAGTGGCGGTGTCACTGCCGACTGCTGCTGGCTTCTCCAGAACCGCCTGAAGAGAAAAAGCAAAAAGAGACTGATGAGAACAAGCTTATAAAATGTTCATCAATTCAGTAAAAAGAGGAGACTGATCACAAACTGTCTCTGGAAGAAACTGAAGCTGGAGGAGAGGAGATGTGATTGTAATACAGAGGAAGTCGGCGTGCTGCTCAGTGTTGTTATTACATTCATTGCCCATAATCCAGTGTTAGGAGCCAAAGTAAACACGAGGGAAAGTTTATCCAGGTCACCAGCTTGGTGTGACGCCAAAAGGACTGATCTCAAGCTCCAAATGGGTGAGAGGTGATGCCAAGGGCACAACCAGTCAGCTGAGTAACCAAGCAGCAGGAGAACTGTGCATACAGTACATATCTTACAATGGGAGAATGACAGGCTTTATTACACGGCTGCTGTATTGCACTGTGTTTGGTTAGACAGATAATAAACTGGACTGAGCCTGTAATATAACTGTGTTTATGTAAGTACAGTACACCTGAGTGAATGAGTGAGCGGAGCTGGGCAACACAAACAAAATTAAATGTGTGCTCAGGGCAAAAAGCATCACGGCTGTAATGTATTCTCTCACTATATCAGTGATGCAAATCCATTTCTGAGCTCTACCTGTTGCTGCTCTTTACAGAAATGGAGCCCACTGAGAAACGATTCATTACTTTGAAAGTATTCAGAATCACTTCAGTCACAAATGAGAGCCGAATAAAAGTATACACATGCCTGTATCTACAACAAAACTGAGTTTGTACCCAGGATGGCAACTGAGAACCAGTTTCAAATTGTCCGAACTATCAGAATTGTACGTCTCCGAGTTTATCAATTTCTTTGATCGATGGCGGCATGTTTTTCTGACAGTTGGACTTACAAAACAATGACATTGAACTCATGTGTTTGTGCTGCTGAGAGCTTGAAACAAGGAGTCGTCGTGGCACATTCTGGCTTCACAGGGCTGCTTGTAATGTCTGTAAAAATATAACTTCAAGTACGAGTGGAAACACCCGCAACTTTTTAACCCAATGTGGGTTTAAATTCCAGGAACAACACGTATTTGACTCAGCGCACAAGTGCCACGGTTTCCAGACCAAGCAACACGTCTGTTACCAAGCCTGTTATAACAATGCTGAACACCTCTGTAAAGTGTATAGGAAAGTGTGGCACAGAGGCAGAGCAGGTCATCCACTAATCTAAAGATCAGTGGTAGGATTGTTGGCTCCTCCAGTCTGCATGTGGAAGCATCCTTGAGCGAGATACTGAACCCTGAATTGCTCCCGATGATGCTTCCATCAGTGTGTGAGTGTGTTAAAAACTGAGTAGCAGGTGGCACCTTGTATGGTAGCATCGGCCAGCAGCGTACCATGATACGGAATCAATACCGAATTAGACCTATACAGCGTTACGTACTTCCTACCTTTTTAAATACTTTCCTATTTCTGCTGTCGTAACAAAACAAACATGTAATCTGATTTTTGGTTTATAAATACCATGTTACTGAGCTTCACATAAAAACTATTCTATGATCATGACAGTGTCAGGAAAAATGCTGGTGTCAGGAAAGTGAGTCCTGTGAGTGTGGCTACACTGACATTTAAAATGAGAGTCCTCTGAGCAAAAAAATCATATTGCTATTCATATTATTAGCATATTACAGCTGGAGAGCATCTAAACAAGCTAACTGTAAGACAAAGGATGAAATAAGAAGGATTTTTGTGTGTGTATGTTTTGTAACGCTGCTCATTACTGATTTACTGTGTGTACTATAAGTGTAGATGCTTTGTGTGGAGTTTATCTCACGTTTCTGTTTTGTGCACTACTGTCACTGAGCTATAATAAGCTTTAGCTTGACTAGACTGGGTTATACATATATTTTTTCTTACAATATTATCAGTATAAGTGGCAGTGACAGGCTCAACATGAATGACGCCTCTCCTGCAGCTGCCTGGGCTGAACCCTGGGCTGCACAAGAGCAGTGTCACCCACATAGATGGTGTCACCTTTATAACCGAGTCATGTGACCAGTCAACTTTCACCCACTTCCAGCGGGAGGGGATGCCAGCGTTATGTCAGCCAGCCCCGGTGTCAGGCAAAACAAGGACAATAAACAGACTGCGAGATACCGTCACATCACATCATGCACTAAACATGACTGACAGAGTGACAGTAATATCATATACATATATATATATATATATATATATATATATATATTATAATGTAGGCTAGCGTTACCTCTGCAGCTTGGCTTGCGTAGAGACGAGCGTTTTGCACAGCAATCACAGCCCCGGCATGTCGCTGACCTCTGTCGTCCACACAAGAAACAGAAGACGATTTTACCTTTACATCCACATATGTTTGTCATCTTCATCAAGCTCAATAATAGCTTTAATACCTACCCTGACAGCACCGGAGGAATCCTGAGAATAGAGCCGCACAGCGCGGACTGACCCACTTTACGAAGCAGCATTATTCCTCTTTTGTTCTTAAAGAAAAAAAAAGACCGTAATTAGATAAATGACACACAAATAAATCACCAAACACAGACAGAAACATCGGAGGTTAGCTAATAGCTACGTGATGTTAGCTGCGGCGCGTAGCTAGCTAGCAGCTACGTAACGACGTCGGTGTGTTTTGTAACTTATTTTTGACTAAAAACAGCTAAAAGCGGTTAAAATATTTATATTCCTTCTGATAAAAATCAAAAATATCGATTATATTACACACCGATACAACTTAAACCAAGTCACGTCCCCTGCGTCCACCCAGTAGCCGTCTATTCCTCCAAATGACCCGTTGGTGTTTAACCTGAATTCTCCTCTTCGAGATGAGACAGGCACACCGGAAGTTGTCTATCCGCGGTGCGTCATGGGATATGTAGTTCTTTGTAGAAGTTATATGAATGAAGACAATAGAAGGAAATTATTGAATAAATGTTAAAAATATGAACAATAAAATAAAACAAAATCAAAATACATGATTATAATTAGTATATTACACTAGTAGTTCGCATTAAATAGGGTTGGGAATCACCAGAAGCCCCATGATACAATATTATATTGAATGTTTTGCGATATACTGAGTATTTTGATAATATATACTGCAATATATTGTGATTAATTACCTTTTTTCAACTGTAAATGATGTCAGACTTTGTCAACATCTGTTTTTATTTAATGAGGTGAAGTTTTCAGTCAGTTAATCTCACTTTAGTCATTTTTATTGCAGCAAAATGTCTCTAATGAGCAGAATAATCAATTTATTTTACTTCTAAACTTCCTCTAAAAGTCTAATTTGTAGTTTCTATATTACTAACTAATATTTATTAAGATTTTATATTTATAACAAAGAAATAAATACTTGCTATTGGTGTATCGATACAATATTGGCATGCAAAATATCACAATATTATACAATATCAATTTTCACCCAAACCCTGGCATTAAAGGGGAAGTACACCTATTTTTACAATTCATACGTTAGGGACTGTTTGTTATTTATGGAGGGTTAAGGGAGGGGTGTACAAATTTAAATGATTGTAGTTTGTATTTATTTTACCACCAGAAACTGTAAAAAAAAAAAAATTATCGTTGGATTATCAATGCTTTTGTCAGGAAAACATAACCATACTGGAGCTCAAAAGAGTGATGATTAATCAAAGTCACTTTATTCTACGTGTCATTTAATTAAAATTTGGCCAAAATAAACCGTTCCCACGAACTAACCAGCGTGCACCACAAGACTGAAACACAGAGGGATAATGAATTGATCAACTTTAAGCTCCGTCACGATGTTATGCTGACCAGAGTCCAGCTACAGCACATTAAGATCACATACAGTATGTATGTGCACCACGTCAGCTAACACCAGTTGATTCAGTTGGTTTGCGAAGGACTGTTTGTTACTTTTAGTGACTACACTGAGTCAATATCAGTTTTTGTGAAACGGGTGTAATTCAGAGAAAACCAAACACTGAGTAAGACAAACAAACAGTGAACACAAACCAAAAGCCGTTACTTAAGTCTACGTATTATGTAAGTAAATTTCCCCACTGTGATGTAAAGAAAAATGTCTTATGTCATCTTCTTATGTCATTATCATGAGAGTCTTTCTTGATATGACTCAGTATCTCTAAATAATGGCTTATAATATCAGAATAATGAGTATCTTTTTCAAAATAACGACTTGGTATCACAAAATGAGTTAATCTCAAAATGAATGACTTAGTATCTAAAACTAATGACTTAATATTTCACAATAATGACTTGAAATCTCCAAATAACGATTAAATACCTCAAAATGACTGAATACTACAAAATAATAAATAGAAATCTCCAAATAATGATAAAATACCTTAAAATGACTGAATACTACAAAACAATGACTAGAAATCTCAAAATAATGAATTAATATCTTAAATTGACTGAATATTAAAAAAATGACAACTCAATATCTCAAAATTATAACTATCTCAAAATGACTTTGTATTTCAAAAAGAAATGTAAATCTCAAAATAATGACATAATATTTCAACATGACTAGAAATCTGAAAATAATGACCTAATATTTCAAAAATAATGTTAAAATCTCAGTTATGACTTAGTATCGCAAAAATAATGACGCAATACCCCCAAATGACTTGAAATCTGCAAATGACTTAGTATCTTAAATGACTTAATATTTCAAAAATAATGGCTTGAAATACCAAAATGACTTGAAATATCAAAATAACTTAATGCCTCAAAATAGACTTATTTCAAAATAATGACCTGAAATCTCAAAATAATGACTTATTTCAAAAATAGACTTAATATTTCAAAATAATGACTTGAAATCTCAATGTAATGTATGATTGATTTTTTTTTTTAAAAATAATTACTGAATATCTCAAAATACTGATTTGAAATCTGAAAATGACTTAGTATCTCAATATAATGACTTGAAACCTCAAAGTAATCACTTTGTATCTCAAAATGACTAAAAATCTCAAAATGACTATAAATCTCAAAATAATGACTTGAAATCACAAAATGACGTAATATTTCAAAAATAATGACTTGAAATATCAAAATAACTTAATGCCTCAAAATAGACTTAATATTTCAAAATGACGACTTGAAATCTCAAATTTCAAAGTAATGTCTTAATATTTCAAAATAATGACTTGAAACCTCAAAGTAATCACTTAGTATCTCAAAATGACTAAAAATCTCAAAATGACTATAAATCTCAAAATAATGACTTGAAATCACAAAATGACTTAATATTTCAAAAATAACTAAATCTCAAAAATAATCTATTTAAAAAAAAAAAAAATTACTACAAATCCTAATATCTCAAAATGACTTGAAATCTCAAATACCTCAAAAATGTTAATATGTCAAAATGAGAAACGATACTAAGATTATTTTCATTTAAAGTTTGTCATTTTTTTAGATATTAAGTCATTATTTTGAGACAAGACGTTACATTGGAGAAAGCGTCTCATTATTTTGAGTTACTAAGTCATTATTGCGACGTTTCTCATTTTAACTCAACAGGATCTTTTGTTTTTTATCACACTCGTGAAAATGGGTTTCCATAAACTCCTTGAAACACCTTGCGTGAGAAGGTTTATGTTTTTAACATACTGTTGAATCCCCTCTTAAAATAACGACATCTGAACAGAAAGTAAGTATCAAATTTATTCTCAAGTACACAAACAAAGGTGGTGATATGAAATCAAACAACGTGACACAGTCAATGTCATTCTTTTTTTTCTTTTTTTGAAATGTTGAATCTTCATTTAGCACCTTAATAGTTCGGTTATACATGATTTTATATAGTCACTCATACAAAAATGAAATGGGTGAATAATGCGAGTCAGTAACATAAAAAATAAGCATGGGGCGTTTGGATCACAGTAACTTAATGTAATCAGAAAGTACCGCTTTCAGCATCTCGTCTTCTCACCTATTAGTACCGTTAAGCCTCTACAGTCCCATCCCGAGTTACTGAAGACTAGGCCTACACAGTGATGACTAAACACACACTCACCTGACATTTTTGGACCTATTTTCTTTTCACATTAGAGCTTGTCGTTCTGTGTGGTTGCATTTACATAGGAGTAGTAGATATATACATAGGAGTTCATTGTCAAACAATGCTGGAACATGATGTACCCGGAGTGTTTAAATGTCTCTATAAATGTTAAGGCACTCGATATACTCCTGCGCCGCCGACGGATCTGGCTTGATGATCCAGATATGTAATCAGGATTGTATCCTTTTCAAGTACACAGTGTACCTGGCGCCCTCTAGTGTTAAACTGTGGTCCATGCGCTTCCTGGATGGACAGCTCTGACATTCATAGCTGGTTTCTGGAAGGTAATTCTCCTCCTAAAATATATTTCAGAGTGCTGAGCAGCTCTGAGGCGATAAAATCCTGTAGGGAGTTTGCTTTCTGAGGAAAAACAAGCTCACTACTGAGATAAGAAAGAAGAACTGGTCTTTCTGGAGTTAGGATTTTGAAAAATATCTGTTATGTAGTGGATTTTAAAAAGAGAAATTTGACGTTGTGGACATGATTAAGTTTTTTCTTTGTCAACCCTGTTCTCACCAAATTTGTACCAAGTGCCCTCGCTCCAATGGGCCCTTGTGAGCTCGAAAAGCTTTCACCAGATCCTCGCCAAGACAAGTGGGAACCGTATACTAACTTCACATGAATGGTCACTCAACACCAAGACAGGAAGAATAAAAACTACATGACATCCACGAAGAACTCGCTGGGGTTCCCCATGGCCAGGTGGAACGACTGGCGCGACGCAGTCAGCTCTGGGGGAACAGCGCCCAGATCACGGGTGGGCGGGGCGCCAGGAGGCCCTCCTGGAGTGGAGGACGGGGGCGGGGGTAGAGCTGGGTGCATGGGCGCTGTGGCCAGCTGCTGCGCGTGAGGAAGAGCGTGAGCGGTCGCCATGGCCGGGTGTGCGTGCTGGGGTACCATCATCACCATCATGGGGTTGTACGGCAGGATACCCGGCGGGTAGGGCGACATGTGGGGCGGCTGGGGCATGCGGTGGTGATGTGAGCGCTGGGAGGAGGCGTGGCTGTGCTCGCTGGGGGCGGCCGAGCCGTGGCCGCGCCTCAGGCTGCTGCGGGTGGAGTATTCTGATTCGCTGCCGCTGCCGGAGCGCGAGTCGGCCCCGCCGCCTTCTCCGCCACCGCCGGAGGGGGATTTCTCCCCTCCGCCCACAGTGCTGCCTGGACCTTTGGTGCTGCGACGTCGCTCACCCTCGCTCCTCGTCGACCCGCTGCTTCGGCTCCCTGAGGGCGCAGAGAAAAGGCTGTTAGGTAACATGTACACAGGTGTGACCAGTTAAACCAGTTTCTGTCCATAGCCTGTATCCTGGGAAGTCAAACAAGCAAGCAGACCTGAAGGAGACTGTACGCTACATTACTGCCACTCACCTCCTACTGTACAGCACCTTTATTAGACTGTTTCTTTAATGACTTTAATGAACACATTTTTCTGAAGATGAAGAGACAGTTACATTTCCAATCTCCTCCTGCACTCCTCGTACACTCTGATCCTCAAGTGTCAGCCTTTCATCCATCTCCTGCTCCAACAAAACTCAGGAGCTTTCTGTCTGTACTGTCTGTCGTCCATATTTGTTTTCTGAAAGCTTCCTGACACGGATGAAACAGAGCTGTACCACCAGAGATTGTGGACGAAGTGTAGCATAGTTAAAGCAAGACAAGACTGTAGGAGATAACGAATAAATTTAAATAACGGTTAAACGGAACAAATCGGTAAACTGAATTCTCCATGTCAGGATGTATACAATGGCCGCACAGACCACCACCTTCCACAACGCTGCCTCTGTTTACAAGTGCAATATTACGACCTCCTCCAATGTCACTTTGTTTGTCGTTGTATTAAACTCTTGACTCCGCCCTCTAGTGCCATCTGCTGGCTGTATCTGTGACATCATAACAGACGCATGGAAGTATGAGGGCAGTGACGTTTGACATGGACGTATCCATTTTCGTACGTAAAGGGAGAGTAAATGAGCCTTTAATGTGCCAGTTCAAATTCAACAAAGTCCACAAGTCGTTCAGCTTAGAGTTCAATCATTTTGACAGCACTGGTAGACACATTTTATAACAGAGTGCTTTACTTTAAAGACAGATGCTAAACAGCATTCTTTTTAAAAGGCAAGAAACCAAATACTGAACATTATCCTTTCCACAAACTCACAGCTGTTGGCAGTTGACTCTCAAATCTCAGACGTTGGAGTTTCCCTAAAGGGTTATTCCACTGACATTTTTAACAATGCCAAGAACTAAAAATACAGCCTGGAGCAGAGACGTTCACAACAGTGTGTCAAGTGGCTCTCACCTCATATATCTGGGTAAGATTATTTGTAAAGTGATCCAAACTACTGAGTTACAGAAGGTTGTGGAACAGAGGCTGGCCAGGACACGACATCACGACTTCAGCTCTCTGCTGTACTTCTATAAAGCTTGAGGACTGAGGAAATTTTATTTTTTTTACCGTCAAATCTGAAGCAACAGAAGCCAAGATGTCAGTATTTCTTTTTGGAAAATGTGTTTAGTATAAGACAGTTGTTTGTCAGTGAACCTTGTGAGTTGTAGTGGAGCCAAATTTTATAACGTTACCTTTGTTAAATGTTGCTGTTGTCCCTGGCTTCATATGAGTAGAGGAAAAGACCGCTAGCTGCTAGGCTAATTTATACAATGTAAAACACCATAGGCTTGTGCTAGTAATGTTAGCATGTTCTATCTGTGGGGAAAACATGTTTAGTATAAGACAGTTGTTTGTCAGTGAACCTTGTGAGTTGTAGTGGAGCCAAATTTTATAACGTTACCTTTGTTAAATGTTGCTGTTGTCCCTGGCTTCATATGAGTAGAGGAAAAGACCGCTAGCTGCTAGGCTAATTTATACAATGTAAAATGCCATAGGCTTGTGCTAATAACATTAGCATGTTGTAATTGTGGGGAAAATGTGTCCAGATCAAGACAAGTGTTTGTCTGTGAATGCTGCGAGTTATAGTGAAGCTGATTTGTGTACTTGTGTTTGAAACTGTCTCTATTAAGCCATGTTTAATGTGTGTTTTGGGTGTAAATCCCCCTTTAATCAGAGAAACCGGTGGGTGACACATGACTGCTGTGTGTGCTCACCTTCGCTGTGCTGGCTGCCGGTGCTGCCGGGGCCGTAGCTGTAGCTGGTGAGCTCGTGGTACGGTGGTGGCTGGCTGGAGAAGGCATGTGTAGGGTAGGGCTGATAGGGGAAGGTGTGCATCATGGGCCACGGGGAGGCACCAGGGAGGGGCAGCGGGGCCAAGGTGTCCTGGTCGGAGGCCCCACTGGAGCCATCGTTGTCGTTCAGGGACAGGTTGGCCATGTCTGGGTGGAAGATGGGAGAGAAGGAGATGAACAACACCACAGAAAAATAAAAAAAAAACTTTCATTTTCTTTCGATATTCAAAGATTTCTGTAAGAACTGCATCTTTCAGCGACTGGATGGTGAGTACTTCTGTTCTGGAAATTGCTCAGAAACCCCTCTTATTGTGAATATACCCATGAAAGCCATACATCCTCTGAATGCTCACAGTCTGTAGTTTATGGCTGTAAAGTTTCATGAGGCTGTGATCATCCTAGAGGTCACAATAGGTCATTTTATACAGTGATGTCCAATTCAAAAAATGGTCTCACTACAATGAAATGGCTGCTATGGGGACTGACATCATCACACATGAATAAAACTGGGCTTATTGAATCCACAAGAGTCTCAGCTTTCCAGTCAGACCCAGTTTATGCAATCCCAATACTGTCCAAGGACCCCAGTATGCAGAAATATTCAAATACAACAGGCGGAAATAACACATTTATATTGATATACACACAAAGAAGTGCAAAGCTTGTGGACAGTTTGTTTCTTTTCTGCTTGTTGTCGAGTGTTTTCTGGAGACTCTAATTTTAGCGATTGCATGACATTAAAGAAATGCTTCCATAACTGAAATGTCACATGTTTGTAACCACCACTGTCCCCGCAGAAGGCATGTGTGCAAATGTGATTAAGCGTAACATTCACACACACACTGAGCCCATGTTCTCGAGTCACTCACAGTTCTCACAGTCGCTTAAATCTCCGAAGACGTAGTAACACTGTTCAGAGAAGGTGATCTTGTTGACGGTGTGTCGGATGAAGCCGGCCTTCAGCAGGTTGCTGGCGTACTTCCTGGCCTCGCGGCGGTCCTGGAATCCTTCGATGTGGTGGAAGAGCCACTCCACGACGTCGGAGCCTGGAGGCAGAGGAGCGATGTAAGAAGAGATGAAGCAGAGGAACAAAACTTCCCAATATACTTAGTTACTTCAAGTGAAATAAATGTAATTTGTACATACAGTATAATAAAATACAAATGGAAACAATACATATACACATTTAAAACAAAGGGAAGAGGATGAAAAGCATGAGCAGAAGTGAGAAGTAATGGGGTGTCAAACTCATTTTAGTTCATGGGCCACATACAGCCCAATTTGATCTCAGATGGGTTGTACCAATTTTTGCGTGTAAAGAGTTAAAAGTACATTCTGCAGCTTTCATCCTTTACAAAACAGATGAGCAGCATGAGATGTCTTCAGAAAAATAAGTGTTATTTCAACAGTATGTCTCCACATTCAGTCAGTCTACTTCTCACTGTCATTACATGAGCATTTATCCACACGTTTCCTGACACAGATTCTTTTGATCTGAAGCTGCTGATTGACAATATTTTGCACAATGTTCAATATAAACGTGGTCACAGCAAGTGTTCATTATGACATCAGAGAACTGTAGTCTGGTCAGAGTGGAAAAGCCTCTGAAGCAGAATTTTAAATGAATTAGGTAACACATTGTTTAACGTGCAGCCTGAAACCTGGCATCTCTTAGTTTAGACATCTAGTGGGCCGCATCGGACCATTTGGCGGGACGATTCTGGCACACGGGCTGCATGTTTGACACCCCTGGCCTAGCTCTTGGTTTACTTCCCGTTACCCCGTCAACCTCTGGTATGTTATCTTACTATATAATGTTCCACATTGTTCTCCTCACTGAAATTGCAAACTTTGAATGGGCATATCTCATGCCCCGTATGTCGTAGAGACATGAAACTTTGCACAGAGATGCCTCTCCTCATGAGGAACAAATGTGCCTCAAGAACCCATAACTTCCGGTTATATAGATTTTCCGCCATTTTGAATTTTTTGAAAAACACTT